>NC_090447.1:1532119853-1532432551 GCF_031143425.1 Pleurodeles waltl | reverse complement strand
GGCGATGCCACGCCAAATGTCCTTCTTCTAGTGGGCACTGACCAACAAGAATTGTACAGGGGAAAAAGAGAAGTAATTACCATCTGCACCGTCAGTCATTGTCCCGCATCCCTACCCTTGCCATGACGCACATGCACTCACCGTCGTTTCATGCATGCCTCATTCTCACCCCCCTATCTTTCATCCACCCCACTCCACATAGGCATTGCCCATACAGCATGCTCACAGTGTACTTACCTGTTTGTCTGGAGGACCGTAGAGTAGCGTCTACTGGGGGAGGACCTCATCCACGAGTTTCTCCAACTCCTCCGTGCTGAAGGCAGGGACCCTTGCCCCAGACACACGAGCGATTGTCTCTTCCAGACTGAGGTCACAGCAGCACTTGCAGTGTAGGTCCACTCCTGTCGAAGATCAGGTATCAAGTGATTGAACAGATAGAAAATGGCGGTCACGTCCGTGTCGGTGCGTACCGTCACCGCTGGCGTACATCGTCATTGGCTCCTGGGACCCATAGGGTCCAATGTTAACCAATGCAGGATTGCCCCGCGGTCTTCGACCACCTACCGCGATGGTGTACAACGCCAGTGCAGTTACCTCATATCACCCTGTCCCACTTTACAGGTCAGGCAGCCACCATTTCAGGGGCCCACCTGGCATTATTTTGGACTGTGTCACACATATCTAGGCCTTGCCTAAACACTCATACAGGCATATTTCGATTTGTTAATATTTTCAGAGTAAGCTGTGTTTACGTACCTCAGAGTTGGTTGACTCTCTGCTCGCTGTTCTCCTCCATAGGCATGGTCCGCTGGGGCATGTGAGGAGATGGCGGCATCCTCCGGTGTACAGACCGCTGGTGGACCTGTTGACAATGGAGGAGTGACATGTGATCATCACCTACAGGCTTGATCGTGCCACAATCCAAGAACTGTGTGCCCAGTTGGAGCCGGACCTGATGTCAGCTATCCGCATCCCACAGGAATCCCCCCTCAAGTGCAGGTGCTGTCAGTACTCCATTTCCTAGCAAGTGGGTTTTTTCAAATAACAGTGGCCATAGCATCAGGGATGTCCCAGACTATGTTTTCCAACGTGTTGTCCAGAGTGTTGTCTGCCCTGCTGAAACACATGCGGATCTACATCGTTTTCCCTCAGGTGGAGGATTTGCCTACAGTGAAAGGTGATTTCTATGCCCTAGGACATATCCCCAACATCATAGGTGCCATTGATGGGACCCATGTGGCTTTGGTCCCCCCCCCACAGGAGTGAACAGGTGTACAGAAACCGGAAGAGTTACCATTCCATGAATGTGCAGATGGTGTGTTTGGCAGACCAGTACATCTCCCATGTTAATGCAAAATTCCCTGGCTCAGTGCATGACGTTTACATACTGCGGAATATCAGCATCCCTTATGTGATGGGGCAACTCCAGAGGCACCAGGGTGTGGCTATTAGGTGAGGACATGGACCCAATACAGTGGGAATAGTTGTCTGGGTCTGTGGATGTCCCTATGAGTTAGTGTGTGAATAACAGTTGTCCCTCGCCATTTGCAGGTGACTCTGGTTACCCCAACCTGTCATGGCTACTGACCCCAGTGAGGAATCCCAGGACAAGGGCAGAGGAACGCTACACTGAGGCCCATGGACGAACTAGGAAGATTATAGAGCGGATCTTCGGCCTCCTGAAGGCCAGGTTCCGGTGCCTCCATATGACAGGTGGTTCCCTATTCTACTCACCAAAGAAGGTATGCCAGATCATCGTGGCCCGCTGTATGCTTCATAACTTGGCTTTGCGACGACAGGTGCCTTTTCTGCAGGAGGATGGTCCAGATGGAGGTGTTGTGGCAGCTGTGGACCCTGTGGACAGTGAAGACGAGAAAACAGAAGAAGAGGACATCGACAACATGAACACAGTGATCCTGCAATACTTCCAGTGAGACACAGGTAAGAAGACAACACTGCCTGCTACATCTGATTTACATCTACTACCTCTCTACTGTCTGTCATTTTCACCCAGTGTATGGTCACTGAGTTGTCACTTTCCCTTACGATTTCACAGAGGTGGGTCTCACAGTATGACATCTGCTTTGTTTCCTCATGGACTAGAGCTGTGTGACATAGGTATGTTGACATTACATTTGAAAGAACATTTTGCCACTGTAATTGCTAATACACTATTTCGAAATCACAGACAGACTCCTGATTGTTTTGTGCTTTAAGGGTGTTTATTTAAGTGCTCAATATTGGAAGGGGTTGTAAAATGGTGAGGAGTGATGGTGGAGGAATGTCCATGGCAGAGTCCAGTCTATTAGTCTCACAGGTGCATTGTCCAAAGGGGCATAGGAAGTGGAGCTGGGGAAGTTTAAGGATGGACAGGGTGACAAGGTGGGACAAAAGGATGACAATCAGGGTGGTCTCATTTCTTGGTGGGGGTCTTGGCATCGTTCTCTGTCTTTGTCTTGGATCTCAGGGACCGTTTGCGGGGTGTTTCTCCCTCTGCAGGGGGTGGGGTGCTGGTGTGGTGGTCCTGTGGTGGTGCCTCCTGTCCACTAGATCCGGCGGAGGTAGTGGGCAGTTCATCGTCCAGGCTAGTGTCAGGGGCCCCTTGTTGTGCCACAGTGTCCATCCTGGTGTTGACGAGTTCCTTCAGCACCCCTACAATGGTGCCCAGGGTGGAATTTATGGATTTGAGTTCCTCCCTCCTGAAGCCCAAATACTGTTCCTCCTGCAGCCGCTGGGTCTCCTGAAACTTGGCCAGTACCGTTGTCATCGTCTCCTGGGAATGGTGGTAGGCTCCGATGATGTTGGAGAAGGCCTCGTGGAGAGTGGGTTCCATGGGCCTGTCATCCCCCTGTCGCACAGCAGTCCTCCCAGTTCCCCTGTGTTCCTGGGCCTCGGTCCCCTGAACTGTGTGCCCACTGCCACTGCCCCCAGGTCCCTGGTGTTGTTGGGGTGCTGGGTTAGCCTGGGTTCCCTGTAGTGGTGGACACACTGCTGCTTGACGTGTCCTGGGGACAGAGGTATGGGCCCACTGGGTGGGTGGTGTGCTGGTGTTTCCTGAGGGGGGAAGGTCTGTAGTGGCTTGTGCCAGTGTGAGGGGAACCGACTGTCCTGAGGTCCCAGATTGGCCGGGCTGGTCATCTAGATCCAGTTGGACAGAGCTGCTGTCATCACTGTGGGCCTCTTCTGTGGGTGGAGTGGACATATCTGGACCCTCCTGTCCGGTGACGTTGGGTAGGGGTCCTGCAGGGGTGTAAAAGCATGATTATTGCATCTGTGTGTGCCATGGTGTGCAGTGGGTGGGTGCCTGTGTACCCTAGTGCTTGCATTCCTGTGTAGGACCTTATGTGATGATGGGTTAGGGGGGTGGATGGGTATGTGAAGTGGCCATGCTTTGGTGATGGGTGTCCATGCTTTGGTGTTGCATGCAGGGCTTGGGTTTGGGATGTGTGGTTTGTGATATTGAGACATGTGTGAGGAGTTGGAGTGATGGGGGTGAGGGCGAGGGTGGGGGTATGTGATGGCATGCAGGTTGGGTGGGGGATGAAGTAGTAAAGATTTGACTTACCAGAGTCCATTTCTCCAGCTACTCCTGCGAGGCCCTCAGGATGCAGTATAGCCAAGACCTGATCCTCCCATGTTTTTAGTTGTGGGGGAGTAGGTGGGGGTCCGCCGCCAGTCCTCTGAACCGCGATGTGGTGTCTTGAGACCACGGAACGCACCTTCCCCCGTAGGTCGTTCCACCTCTTCCTGATGTCATCCCTAGTTCTTGGGTGCTGTCCCACTGCGTTGACCCTGTCCACGATTCTTTGCCATAGCTCCATCTTCCTAGCTATGGAGGTGTGCTGCACCTGTGATCCGAATAGCTGTGGCTCTACCTGGATGATTTCCTCCACCATGACCCTGAGCTCCTCCTCAGAGAACCTGGGGTGTCTTTGCGGTGCCATAGGGTGGTGTGGTTGATGTGTGGGGTGGGGTGTGTTGTGATGTGTGGGGTGATATTTAGAGGTGTGTTGTGTAGGGTGCGTGGATGTTATGTGAGTGATGGTGTTGAGTGCCTGTGGATGCTCGTTTGTAGATGGTGGTGTCTCTCTCTGGCCTTCAATCGCAATTGTTGTCATAGGGGTTTGTGGGTGATGTGAGTGTGTGTTTTATATTGTATTGGATGTGTGGGAGTGGTGTGTGTATGTGTATCAGGTGTGTGTATTTCGATTTGTCCAATGTGGTAATGTTTTGTAAATGTGTGTGTATTTTGAGCGTGGCGGTGTGTATCGTGGGTCGTGATAGTGTGGGCGTATTCCTGTTGGTGTGACGGTGGAGGTTTTGTTATTGCCAGTTTATCACTGACCTTTGGTGTGGCGGACTTGTGTGGGTGTCTAGATTTTGGCGGATTCCGGGCTTTGGGTCATAATGACCGTGGCGGAATTCCGCGGCCTCAGCGGTGTGTTGGCGGTCTTCTGCACGGCTGTAAGCGACTTTTACCACCAGTGTTGTAATGACCCCCATTGTCATTTACCATACCACACCAGTAGCTCTAACTCTTGCAAATGTGAGACCAATTGCATTGCAAATGCTTGTTAAAAATGTAATCAATTATTTTCTACTTAAAACAAGGCACTGTGATCTGCGTAATGCTTATTTTGGCCAGAGCCTGGCACCCCCCACCGAGATCACTTGAGGCCCCCCTAGTTGGACCCGTCCTCCAGTTTGAAGACCCCTACCTTTAACTGTTAGAGTAGGAATAGAGACTTGTGTCAAAGAAACTGCTGGTCACAGTCACGTGTGCACCCATGGCCGGTGGCACCGAAACAGGCAATGGAGAAGCCAGTGTCCACTGGGTACTGCTCATCTGAAGAGGCCTCTGGTCGTGGCTTCAACCTGTAATATCTCAACAACTGCCAGGGACTGAGAGCTTGTTCCAGCAGCATCAATCAATTAGTTATTAGTAAAGCTCGACAACTCACTCGTGAGGGTCTCAAGGTGCTAGAGTTGCTGGCTGCTACCTGCTGATGAGTTCATTTGAACAACCAGCTCTTGAGTCCTTTTCTGAATTGCTGGAGCGTTGAGGTGGTGCTAAGGTGCAGAGGGAGGCTGCTCCAAGCTCTGGCCACCAGATGAATGAAAGAGCGTCCTCCGCTGTTGGATTGACGGATCCAGAGGGGTCTGTGAGGATTCAGAGTGACCTCCAGGAGAGGGGATGGAAGCCCATGCAGGAGGCTGAAGACCACCCATCTCGCATCGCTGTGGGTGTGGGGGGAAAAAGGTGCAGACCCCTCAATGGTATGGTGATGGTGAGATCTGCTGCAAGCGAACTCTTCTCAGCTTGAGTAGCCAAAGGAGAAATTACTCCACCTGGAAGTTCTTCGTCCTTCTCTTGGGAAGCTGGGCTCAGGTCTCCTCATAGCTCAGGGTCAGTTTCTGTTGGTGAAGCCGTCCCTACACAGATCCTTCCACTCAGGTGTGATTCAGACTCTGTTCTCATGGATCATACAAGTCCTGGCAGGTGCACTGCAGCATCTCATGTCAGCAGAAAGGTATTTTTATCTCTCCACAGGTCAAGCAGCAAAGTGTGTCCACTAAGTGTCCTCGGATAAGGCCCAGTTTAGAAGAAGAACTCCACCCAGGCAGAACCTCCTCTGGTATCTAAGCCTTTCTGGGACAAGCATTCACTACTGGGGTGCACCCGTGTGGGGTGGGGCCGAGTGTTTGCTTACAGATCTACAAACGAGCCCCTTCAGTACTTGACTATCAATGGCAAGCAGTCACAGGCCTCTCAGGGAGTTCATGTAAATCAAACTCAGAACTCAACAATCATTCAGCAGAGCAATAACTGACTGTCCAACCCAGAACGTCTCTCCATAGAAAATAAAGTAATTTAAAGTACTTTTGAGTAGCAGCCCTCAAAGTGTAGGCTTGTTCCTGAAAAACAAAATAAAATGCTCAGACATGCAGAAAGCTTTCACCTTACGCACATAATTTTTTTGCCTCAGACTGCCAAGCCTCACATCCCAGACATAGACAAAAGACAGCTTTTCGGATGTACAGATTGGAGGCCCTATACGAACCGGTTGCTGGCTGAGGCTCTGCTATGGAAGCCAGGTGGTTACCCTAAATGAGGCAGAGGAACCATGGGTCTGAGGTGTGAGACACCTGTACTATCTCTTCCACCAAACACCAAGGGTCTCATTAAGAGGCTGGCGGCCTTAAGACCGACAGCCTCATTATGACTTTGGTGGTCAGACCACCAGGAGTCTGCCATCTCTGCCGGGATCAGTGATCCCGAAGGGTTGATGGTGGGTGGAGATCACAATCAGCCAGGGCGGCGCTGCATGCAGCACCGCTCTGCTGATTACAACCTTGTTCTCCGCCAGCCTTTTCGTGCCGGTTTTACCACCATAAAAAGGCTGGAGGAGAACAGATGTAGGGAGCCACAGGGGGGGGCTTGCTCTGCCAATGCACTTGGCATGGGCAGTGCAGGGTTCCCCCTGCCCAGCACCCTCCCAATGTTCACTGTCTGTTATGCAAAATGCAGCACACATAGTAGTAACAAAGCGTCACCCTGCACCCCAGTGGTCAGGGGTGCCCCCCTGCTTGCCAGCCTAGAAACACTTGATAAATATGGGAGAGTTGCCCAGCAACTCATATCACTGCCTGAACTACAAGGAAAAGAAGCACTCCCCTGTTGGAACCCTGGTTGGCACCCCAAAGGACTGCACTATGTATGACTGCACCTGCTGCACACTGAGAAACTACATCCCTAAGGACTTTGCTTGACTTCAAGAGAGGGAAGGAGTGGACTCCTTGACAGTAACAAGTAAAAAGAACTTCACCTGCACCATCCCCACCAAGGAGGACCCAACTGACCATCTTCACTAGATTTCTGAGAATTCATCAGGTGCGTTCTTGAAAATGTAGCCCCAACATCTCAAGGACCACCTCAGAGCTTCTAGGCTCTTTGACTGATGTTTTGGGCCACTGGAGACCCAAAAGAGTACTTCTGGAAGAAGTTCCATTCTGATGCATTCTGGGAAATGAGGATTTCTGGGCAGAGATCCAGAAGTTTGCAGAAGAGTGGAGAACTTTTGGAAAAAAACTCCATATGGTGATGAACCGTCGACAAGAGTCAAGCTGCAGATGTCGAACCGCAAACCGGCTTGAATTTCAGGTTCATCCATCTGAAGCTCCAGAGCTTTTCCCCATCAATGAGACTTCCAGGAGCTGACCAGGCGCTTGTGCTGAGTCAAGCCGACGAGGTTGCATTAAAGCCTGGCCTGAGGTGGAGCCTCGCCCGATCACAAGAGAAAAAGCCCCAGAAAAATGACTAAGGTCCAAATTCAAGAAAAGTGGGACTGCATAATATGCAGCTCCAGTTTTCATGCACCCCTTAGAGTCCCCTAGCGCCACCATGTGCCCGCTGTATTTAACATAGGGCGCACCATGGCGGTAGCTAGCATCAACATTTTTGACGGTAGTTTGGAGCTTTGCAGGATTACCATCAAAAATGTTTATGCTAATCCTGAAAAGCTCCTAGAGGCCTATTAAAAACAATGGGAGCCTCCTTTTAATGCCTGCTTTGTGCAGGCATTAAAACTGCTGCAAATTATGGTGCAAAGAAATCTTTTAGATTTCTTTGCAACATTTATTGCTCCCCCCCATCGGGGAACACCTCCCTTGCATACATTATGCCTGGCACAGCTATAATGTGGCACAGGGGTTTAGAAAGTGGCCACTTTGTAAAATATGGCACGTGGAAAAAGCCATATTAGCGTCACATTAGCGCCACCTTAGCGTAAAATAAATTATGCTATGACGACACTAAGGTGATGCTAGGGGCTCTTAAATATGCCCTTAAGTCTAAAGGTACAATTTTGACCGAGGCCTCCAGCTTAGGGTATCCGAACAGGGCTCCATTGTGGTTGGCCTCAAATTGTGACTTACGGGGTTATTCTAACTTTGGAGGAGTGTTAATCCGTCCCAAAAGTGACGGTAAAGTGACGGATATACCACCAGCCGTATTACGAGTTCCATAGGATATAATGGACTCGTAATACGGCTGGTGGTAAATCCGTCACTTTTCCCTTCACTTTTGGGACGGATTAACACCTCCTCCAAAGTTAGAATAACCCCCTTAGTCCCAGTCAATCATGACCAGATGTCCCCGGTTGAAGCTGGTTTTTAAAGCACTAGAAAGCACATTGTTTGATTTTTTTATTTATTCTTTAAAAATTCATATCTCTGGTTCCTTACATTGGATTTTATTAATTTTTTTGACATGTTAAAGATACAAATATTTAATATTTTTTAAACTAGTGTGAGATTATTATTTTGTGCTGTGACTTACTTATTTAATGTATTCGTGTTTTTAAATGCTTTACACACATGCCTACTAAGTTAAGCCTGTCTTCTCGTTGCCAGCTACCAAGGGCTGAGCAAGGGATTCATTTACTGAGACCTTGATTGGACCTGACGTGATTGTGGCCTGATTACTAGTAGTAGGTCCCTACTTATCATTATTAATAACCCAACATTTACCTGTCAAGCAAATTGTATTAAGACTTTCATTGGTGTTTGTGAATCCATATTATGAGGGGTTTTGCTTGCACTATGTAAAATTGCAAATAAATAAGAGTTGGAGCGAAAGGACCCGTTTGCTGGTCTTCTTCAGAGGAGAGATGGCTACAAGTCTCTCCTAGTGAAAGGTCTGCTAGTTCCCTCTACTAGGACCTTTGGACATGCATGAAGAGTGCATGCTTGCTGTCCTTGCCGGTGGTAGAATCAGTGTTAGAGTTGTGCTTCACTGGATAGGAGTATAAGCCCATCCATGAACTCCCTGTGTGAGGATTGATCACAAGCCGGGAGATGGAGGTGAGCCTGCTTGGATTATTTAATGGATTGAGGTAAATCTTAGAACAGTCCACAGTCTGGCCTTTAAAATTAGTCAGCCTCCAGTATTTGCAGAATATGTGAAAAGTTCACCTCTGACCCTTACTGATCCATTTAACACAAAATATGAAACCTGTTCCCGTTTACTTGGCGTGGAACACCTATTTTGCCGCATAAAGTATGCAAGACTTGATGATGTAATTTCTGGAATTTTTGTTGACCAATCAAAACATTTTTCAAATACATTTTTTTTTTATTATTTTAATTGCAACATGATTCCAATTAAAAAGATATAGGGGGTCATTACGACCTTGGCGGGCGGCTACTGCCGCCCGCCGAGTGGTAACCGCCGTGTGGCCGCCAATGCGGCCGCACTCCTGCGGACCCCATTACGACATCCCCGCTGGGCCGGCGGGCGCAAACCTAGTTTGCGCCCGCCGGCCCAGCGGGGATGAGGCCACAACATAGGAGCCGGCTCCTAATGGAGCCGGCAGTGTTGCGGCCGTGCGACGGGTACAGTAGCACCCGTCGCGCTTTTCACTGTCTGCTATACAGAGAGTGAAAAGCTGCCCGGGGCCCTGTTAGGGGGCCCCTGCACTGCCCATGCCAGTGGTATGGGCAGTGCAGGGGCTCCCAGGGGCCCCAGGACACCACTTACCGCCAGCCTCTTCCTGGCGGTGCAAACCGCCAGAAACAGGCTGGCGGTAGGGGTGTCATAATCCCCAGGGCAGCGCTGCTCACCATTGGGGCTAAAACGGCGGTCGTAATAAGGGTCGTAATGACCCCCATAATCAAGTTACACAAATACCAAAAACAAATTAAGAAGTAAAAAATTAAGGAAGCCTTAACACCACTAAACTAATGAAACATAGAGTCCAATAGAAAGTTAAAAAGGCCCCTGTTGTCTCACAGCCGCCTGGAATTTGCTTCAGGTGTTAGTCGTGTTCCCACAACTTCTTTGACTGGCATACAACTGTGGACAAACTAAAACCTTCAATTTGCGTTCTGGTGGTACAACCCTTTAAATGCCCCCACCTTCATCAGGACTGTCCATAGTGATATATGATAGTTAGATAATTTCATACTTGTCAATATGTCGTAGGGCAATCCAAATCAGCTACAATGGCCCTTATCCTTCATGGAACCACATCCAGACAACAAGACAACAACTGGTACCCGGAAAATCAGTCTTTGTCATTAGCATGGGAGGTTCAGTGAATCACATAGGTTCAACTCAGTCACGCAAAAATTGTTCTTGCCCCTTGTGTGGCCAGCAGCCTGATAGCTCCACTCTCTTTGCTAGTTGCTAGCTGCTTTGCGGTGCTCTGTTCATTCGAACAGCCAAGTCTTGAGTTCTTTCCTGAATTCCCGATGTGAAGCAGCATTCCTGAGTTTGCAGGAGAAGGTCGTTCATTCCAACAGCAGTGTCTTGAGTCCTTTCCTGAATTCCCGATGTGAAGCAGCATTCCTGAGTTTGCAGGAGAAGGTCGTTCATTCCAACAGCAGTGTCTTGAGTCCTTTCCTGAATTCCCAGATCGATGCATCGTTCCTGAGGTGCAGTGGAAGGTCGCTCCAGGCTTTGGCCACCAGGTGAGAGAAGGAGCGTCCTCCGCTGTTGGATCGGTGGATCCAGGGGGTGTCTGCGAGGAAGAGGGAGGCAGATCCCAGGTGCCTGGCCGGTTTCTAGTCCACGCCCCCTCCCTGAGTAAGCCTTGGACCTCTCTGCCTGGTTATCTGAGAGTCAAGTGTTGAAAGGATACACTTGTTGTTCAGCCCCGGGACATCTAACAGGCTTCCAATGACACATTTGATGCCCGGTAACTTGTGATTGCCCTGAGAACCATAAACAAGTTTACAGATTAGGTAAACCATGAAATTAAAATTTAAATCACATGGGTAGAGACGTCCAATACCGCCTTCCATTGGTTAATCTTACATTTTATCATTATTTCCTTTTACCATAAATACTTGCCTCTAGCCTTTCTTTTCATGTACAGGGGTCACACTCACCCACTTCACTTACAATAACTCTTCCTCCACAGTTGTCTCTGCACAACTCTCTGTTTACCCTTGTCATAACTGTTGTCCTTTTTACTCACCTGTATCCCATTAGAGTGTTTTCTTCTAATGTATTTCTTTACTCAGTTTACTTACCCTTACATTTCTGATGTTTGTATCCTAAGCTATTTAAACAGACAAAATGACATCACAGGGTCTGATGTCACCACTGTTCAGTCACTGGCAACACAAACATTTAGTGATGCACCTTTATTGACACTACAGTGAAAGGGTCTGAAAAGGTACCCTCAAGACTGAAACACCCTGATGAGGCATCTTATGAACAAGAACTTTCACAAAACTTCACAAAGCGGACGGACAACATTATCTTCCCTGTATTGTGAAAGCTCACCTTGCACCAGTGTTTACCAACACTAGAGTCGCAGGGAGAGAGAGGGGAAGGAACTTTGGTTGTGTCTCCAGTTTCAGAAAAGATTTGTGAGTGAGTTATAAGGATGAATTGTGAGTCACAAGGAAGCAGGTCTGGTCTATACATGTGCCATGAGAGCACTTTCTGCTTTTTTACATGTGTAAGAGGAAGTGAGACCACCTGCCCCCCCCGTGAGCAGCACCCGCCCTGCTCAGCCCCCCTCTCTCCCATGATCTGTCAGCAGTGGGAGACATTACCAGACTATCTGACCTCCCTGGATAAGTCTAACCTCCGTATTCTGGTGACAGGCTGAGGGGATTATTTACAGGCCCCGCGGCGCAGGGCGGTGCTACAGAGAAAGGGCAGAAATGCACCATATCTACAAGATACAGCACATTGCTGTCCTCTCCCTCTGCACTCACACACAATGTGCTGACTAGCGCCGACGCAGGCACCCTTGTAGGATGCCTGCGTCGCAGACAAGATTGTTTCTGTGCAGGAAGGAAAACCTTCCTGCACAGAAAGAATCCATGGAGGCACATTCCTCTTCCTCTTTTTCCTCTTTCTAGAAAGAAGAAAAAATTAGGAGAAATAAAGAATTTTCTCCTTGTTGTGCTGCCCCTGGGTGGCACACTATTTTGACACATTCCCAGGTTCACAATGCCTTGTAAATCTGGGAATGCAGCAAAGCCCATGGGTGTTGCGTGGGAAAACCCACCGCAGCACCCATGGTAGACCTCCCAGATGCAGTGTAAGGCAACCGAGCGATTTCCACTGCGCTGCCTTACACCATATCTACGAGGCCGTGATAAGCCACACAAGTGGCATTGAGTGGCCTTGAGGATATGGGTCTCCACAATGCACCACCTGTGCATCACAAAAAGTGACACACTGGTGGCACATGGGGCTTGTAAATAAGCCCCTGAGCACATTATCTCTCTAAGTGTGAGGCAGTGTGATTGGGGAGGTGTGGTGTGTTTGAGCTGTGCTTGATGCGTGGAGACAGGAATCCTTTTAAGAACTCTTTTTGGTCAATGCTTCACAAGATGGAGGGTGGAGAGGTAATGATCTTGCGAATAACAACACATGAACTAAAATCTACTCCAGAGGAGACAATGGTGGTCATTCTGACCTCGGCGGTAAAAGGCGCCTACCGCCGGTCAGAAATCCTCCATAATTCCGCCGCGGTCGCGGTAATCCGCCACGGTCATTCTGACCCGCAGCAGCCAAACCTCCGAAAATCCGACAGCCACAACAGACCGCCAGACCAGCGGTCGGCGAAAAAGTGGAGGTGACCAAACCTCCACCGTCACACCAACAGAAATACGCCCATGCCATTAAGACCCACGAATCCACGCGGCGGTCTTTCAAACGCGGTTTTCCATTGGCGGTACACCCCGCCGCGGTCAGAATACACACAAACGAACAAAACTCAGCCACATTGGACGATTTGAATTCCACACACCTGATACACATACACACACCACTCCCACACACACAATACAATATAAAACACACACCCACATCACCCACAAACCCCTTCGACCAAAATCCAAAAAGAAGCACTGAGAGACACAGCAGCGATCACAGAACACCATCACACAGAGGCACACTACACCATCACCCACACAATATCCACACACAAAACAACACACACCACCACACTCAACACACTTAACTACACATACTCCACCCCACACATCATGCACACCACTCCATGGCACCCCAAAGACACCCCCGCTTCTCAGACGAAGAACTCAGGGTCATGGTGGAGGAAATCGTTCGGGTAGAGCCCCAGCTCTTCGGCACACAGGTCCAATACACCAGCATTGCCCGGAGGACGGAGCTATGGCAGAGGATTGTCGACAGGGTCAACGCTGTGGGACAGCACCCCAGAAATCGGGAAGACATCAGGAAGCGATGGAACGACCTACGGGGGAAGGTGCGTTCCATGGTATCCAGGCACAACATCACCGTGCAGAAGACTGGCGGAGGACCCCCACCTCAACCCCCACAATTTACAACATGGGAGGAGGAAGTCTTGAACATCCTGCATCCTGACGGCCTCGCAGGAGTCGGCGGAGGAATGGATTCTGGTAAGTTGAAGCTTCAATACTGCTTCCCCCCCACCTGCATGCCAAATCATACCCCAACCCTCACCCCCATCCTCGAACCCCACCCTCACCCCCACCCCCATCCTCACCCCCACCCTCACCCCCACCACCATCCTCACCCCCACCCTCACCCCCACCACCATCCTCACCCCCACCCCCAGCACACCTATTCCCTGCCAATGTCTCACCATCACAACCCACACATCCCAAAACCTAGGCCTGCATGCGTCCACTAAGCATGGACACCCATCACCAAAGCATGCCCAATGCATATACACATCCCCCCCAAAAGCCACCCTCACCAAAGCCCCCACACACGAATGCCAGCACTTGGGGACACGGGAACCCACAGATACACCCATATGGCACACATTGAAACTATAACCATACCTCTATACCCCTGCAGGACCCGACCGCCAACACACCGCCACGGAGGGCCCAGAATTCTCCACCCCCCCCACCCAAGAGGCCGTCAGCGATGACAGCAGCTCTGTCGACCTGGACACTGATGACCAGCCCGGACCATCGGGGACCTCTGGACAGTCGGTTCCCCTCAGACAGCCACAGGCCACTACAGACCCAAACCCCTCTGGGAACACCAGCACAGCTCCCACCCAGCGGGCCCATGCCTCTGTCTCCAGGGCGCGTCAATCTGCGGTGTGTCTACCACTACAGGGCACCCAGGATAACCCACCACCCCAACAACAACAGGGACCTGGGGGCAGTGGTAGTGGGCACACCGGCCAGGGGGCAGAGGCCCAGGGAAACAGGGCAACTCGGAGGGCAGCTGTGCGACAGGGGGGGGACGGGCCCAGGGAACCCACTCTCCACGAGGCCCTCACCACCATCATGGGAGCATACAACCGCTCCCAGGAGACGATGGCGACGGTACTGGCCAGGTTCCAGGAGATCCAGGTACTGCAGGAGGAACACTATCGGGGGTACAGGGAGGACATCAGAGCCCTCACCTCCACCCTGGTTACCATGGTAGGGCTGCTGCAGGAACTCATCAACACCAGGACGGACACTCAACAACAACAAAGGGCCCCTGCCACTAGCCTGGACCAAGAACAGCCAACCACCTCCGCCGGCGCTAGTGGACAGGAGGCCCCCGCACAACAGCAGCCCACCAGACCCTCACCTCCTGCAGGAGAAGAACCACCCGCAAGAGGGCCCTGAGATCTCGCAAGAAGACAGAGTAGGATGTCAAGACCCCCGCCAGCAAAGGATACCACCTGATGTCATCCCACTGTCCCACATTGTCACCCTGTCCATCCTTGAACTGCCCATGCTCCATCTCTCCACAGGCCTATGGACAATGCACCTGTGTGACTGTTACTCTGGACTCTGCCATGGACATTCCTTCACCATAGCCCCCACCCACTTGAAACCACCCATCCCATTTTGAGCACTGAAATAAACACCTATTTTGCACAAAACTATCTGGAGTCTGGCTGTGATTTCAAAATATTGTAATTGACATGACAGTGCAAATATGTCCTTGTACATAGTGAAGTCAACAAACAGCTGCCACAAAGCTGTAGTCCATGGGGAAACGAAGCACAGGACTCGTAGTGGGGACCCCAGATCTGAAATAGGGAGGGAAAAGCCACAACTCAGTCATCATACACTGGTGCAAATAGACAGGCAGCAGAGATGCAGGAGAGTAGTTTACATTTACTAAATTATGTTTGAATTTTTACCTGTGTCCTATTGGAAGTACTGTTCAATGATTCTGTCCCTGTTGTCTGTTTCATCCCCGTCGTCTTCCTCCTCTTCACTCTCCACAGGTTCCACAGCTGCCACAACACCACCGTCTCGACCATCCTCCTGCAGGAAAGGCACCTGGCGGCGCAAAGCCAGGTTGTGAAGCATGCAGCAGGCCACGATGATGTGACACACCTTCTTAGGTGAGTACATTAGGGATCCACCTGTCATATGCAGGCACCAAAACCTGGCCTTTAGGAGGCCGAAGGTGCGTTCGATCACCCTCCTAGTACGCCCATGGGCCTCATTGTACCGTTCCTCTGCCCTGGTCCGGGGATTCCTTACTGGGGTCAGTAGCCACGACAGGTTGGGGTACCCAGAGTCCCCCAATAGCCATACACGGTGTCTCTCTAGCTGTTCCATCACGTAAGGGATGCTGCTATTCCTTAGGATGTAGGCGTCATGCACTGACCCAGGGAATTTGGCATTTACATGCAAGATGTACTGGTCAGCCAAACACACCACCTGGATGTTCATGGAATGGTAACTTTTTCTGTTCCTGTACACCTGCTCCCTGTCTCTTGGGGGAACCAAAGCCACATGGGTCCCATCAATGGCACCAATGACGTTGGGAATATGTCCAAGGGCATAGAAATCACCCTTCACTGTAGCCAATTCGCCCACCTCAGGGAAAAGGATGTAGCTCCTCATGTATTTCATCAGGGCAGACAACACTCTGGATAACACCTTCGAAAACATGGGCTGAGACATCCCAGAAGCAATTCCCACTGTTGTCTGAAATGACCCACTTGCCAAGAAATGGAGTACTGACAGGACCTGCACCAGAGGGGGAATCCCTGTCGGTTGGCGGATGGGGGACATCAGGTCGGGCTCCAGCTGGGCACACAGTTCATGTATAGTGGCACGGTCAAGCCGGTAGGTCAGGATAATGTGGCGTGCTTCCATTGTCGACAGGTCCACCAGCGGCCTGTACACGGGAGGATTCATCCGTCTCCTCGCCAAACCCAGCGGACGGTGCCTAGGAAGGACAACATGGAGCACAGAGTCAAGCAACCCACAGGTACGTACTCACAGCTTGCACAGTAAACGATTCTCTATGCAGTGAATGGCGTGTCTGAGTGGCTATGCAAGGCCTAGGCCTGTGTGACGCAGTTGAAATTGAGCCATGTGGACCCTCGAAATGGCGGCTGCCTGACCTGTGAAGTGTGACAATGGGATGTGAGGTCAATGCGCTGGCATGGCACACCGCGGCGGTCGAAGACCGCGGCGCAAAGCCGCATTGGTTAACATTGAAGCCTATGGGTTTCAGGAGCCAATGGCGAAGGGCGCCGGCGGTGGCGGTACGCACCGCCGCGGTACGCACCGCTGCGGGCGTGACCGCCATTTTGTATCTACTTATTCACTCGCGACTTGAACTTTCACAGGAGAGGACCTATACTGCAAGTGTTGCTGTGACCTCGGTCTGGAAGGGACAATGGCTGCTGCGCCTGGGGAAAGGGCCCCTGCCTTCACTGGAGAAGAGTTGGAGAAACTTGTGGATGGGGTCCTCCCCCAGTATGCGCTACTCTACGGTCCTCCAGACCAACAAGTGAGTTTAATTCAATATGGATTTGGGGCCGCTGGCTGGCTTGGGGGCCTGGCGGGGGGCCTGGCGGGGATGGGGGGCATGTTGGGCCTGGCGGCGGGCATGGCGGGGGGCCTGGCGGGGATGGGGGGCATGTTGGGCCTGGCGGCGGGCATGGCGGGGGGCCTGGCGGGGATGGGGGGCATGTTGGGCCTGGCGGGGGGCCTGGCGGGGGGCCTGGCGGGGATGGGGGGCATGTTGGGCCCGGCGGGGGGCATGGCGGGGGGCCTGGCGGGGATGGGGGGCATGTTGGGCCTGGCGGGGGGCCTGGCAGGGGGCATGGCGGGGATGGGGGGCATGTTGGGCCTGGCGGGGGGCATGGCGGGGGGCCTGGCGGGGATGGGGGGCATGTTGGGCCTGGCGGGGGCATGGCGGGGGGCCTGGCGGGGATGGGGGGCATGTTGGGCCTGGCGGGGGGCATGGCGGGGGGCCTGGCGGGGATGGGGGGCATGTTGGGCCTGGCGGGGGGCATGGCGGGGGGCCTGGCGGGGATGGGGGGCATGTTGGGCCTGGCGGGGGGCCTGGCGGGGGGCATGGCGGGGATGGGGGGCGTTGGGCCACTGGCAACGAAAATGCAGACAAACTTGAACGTGGTATTTCTCCCTCCCTGTACGTGTCACATAGGTCCGCGCCCATGAGAAGATCGGGATTTGGCGTGCCATCGCCAAGGAAGTCCGGACCCTGGGGGTCCACCATCGACGGGGCACCCACTGCCGCAAGAGGTGGGAGGACATCCGCCGCGGGACCAAGAAGACCGCCGAGTCTCTGCTGGGGATGGCCTCCCAACGTAGGCGGGGTGCCTGCCGTCAACTGACCCCCCTGATGTTCCGGATCCTGGCGGTGGCCTACCCTGATTTGGATGGGCGCCTGAGGGCAGCACAGCAGACACAAGGGGGTGAGTACAAGCATAATCTACTCTGTTGTCGCGCAGTGGAGGTGTCTGGGTGGGGGAGGAGGGCTGTGGGTCCCCCTAGGCCAGGGCGATATCTGTAGGCTGGGCACCCCCGTAAGCCCCTGTGTCCCCAGCCACCACCCTCAGTAGTGTGCCAGTACAGCCATCCCTGGGCCGTGTCATCCATGGGTGCAGTTGTCAACTCTAGGCGTGTAGGGCATGTTCCACGGAATGCGTAGCGGACCCCAAGTGCGCAACTTAGTGCAGGGGGCATCTGTGTCTGTCATGTCCGCTAACTGTACCGGTGATCCATGTACTCAAAATCTCTTTATTTCTCTCTCCCCCCCCTTTTTGTTTGTCTTTCTGTGCTTGTGTGCATCAGCATCATCAGGCGGAGGAGAAGTGGCATCGGGGCAGGAGGGAGCTGCATCTCACATGGCCCAGGAGGGCCATGCCACAGAGTCTGACTGGACCAGTGAGACTGAGGGCGAGGGGAGCTCCACAACGGGGACGACTGGACCCTGCAGCGACACGGACACGTCCTCGGAAGGGAGCTCCCTTGCGGGGGGGGCAACATCCGTGCCCCCCGCCATTACAGGTACAGCCGCCACCCAGCGCACCATCTCCGCCCTCCCAGCAGCCCCTCAGCGTTCGCCCCGTGCCCGCTCTGCATCTCCTTCGCCCCAGGCACCTCAGGCCCTGCCCCTGTTACCCCCGCTGCCCTCAGTGAGGAGGTCATTGACCTCCTCTGAACGCTCATTGTTGGGCAGACTACCCTTTTGAATGCCATCCAGGGGGTGGAGAGGGAGGTTCATCGCAGCAATGCGTACCTGGAGGGCATTCATTCGGGTCAGGCTGCCCATCAGCGATCGTTCCAGGCTCTGGCCTCAGCACTGACGGCAGCCATTGTCCCTGTCTCCTGCCTCCCTCTACTAACTCCCTCCTCCCAGTCTCCTGTTCCTCTGCCTGTCCCACCCACACCATCAGACCAGCCTGCACACACCTCAACACCCAAGAGCAGCTCATCCAAACATAAGCACCACAGATCACGCAGACATTCACACAAGCAACATTCCGATGCAGACATGCCAACAGTCACTACCACCTCTGTGACCCCCCACCTCCTCGTCTCCCTCCTCCCTCCCTGTGACGTCTACACTCACACCTTCATTCACCTCACCATCAGCCAGTGTTTCCATCACCAGCACACCCTCCAGTACAGTCCGCACACGTGCAGTCACCACCCCCACTGCCATTTACACGTCCCCTGTGTCCTCTCCCACTGTGTCTGTCACCCCCTCTTCCACACCACACAAACGCAGCCACCCACCCACCCAACAGCCATCCACCTCACGACAGCCTCCCGCTCCTGCACCTGCACCCAAAGACAGCAAACTTGTTTCGCCTACAACCACATCCTCTCCCTCCACTCCCATACCCACTGTACCTACCACTCTCCATTGTCCCAAGAAAATCTATCTCTCTACTGCTACCTTCTTTCCTGACCCTGAGCCCCCCCCTCCTTCTCGTCGGGGTAAGAAGAGCACCTCAGCCACCACCAGCCCTGCAGCCCCCTTGACAAGGGTGCAGGGGTATTGGAGCCCACCAGCCCGCAGATCTGGATCTTCGCCCAGCAGCAAGGGGACAGCCAGCCCACCCCCTGGGAAGAGGAGCAGAAGGCGGAAGGGCCGCCGCAGGAGCCCGGGTTCTATATCCCCCCAGGACACTAGCCAGCCACCGTCAACAGCCACAGCTCCAAAGGGAGGAAAGGGCCACAGACTCCCGACTAAGGAGGGCAAGGGCAGCAAGGCGGAGAAGTCAGGCAGCAGGCCTGCTGCCCATGGAGGACCCGTCACAGCTGCCCAGGAGGAGCCCACAACCCCCATAGCCGCTGCCCAGGGAGGAACCGTCACAGCTGCCCAGGGAGAGCCCACCACCCCCATAGCCGCTGCCCAGGGAGGAACCGGCACAGCTGCCCAGGGAGAGCCCACCACCCCCATAGCCGCTGCCCAGGGAGGACACAGCCCAGCTGGCCAGGAGGGCCCCACCACCCACAGCCCAGGTGGGCATTGAAGGAGCACCATCCCCGCTGCCCAGGAGGGCACCACCAGGCAATGAGCAGTTGGCCATAGAATGGCCGCCGTCTCCAGCACCGCTCCGCTGGGGACCGCCGTCTCAAGAACCGCTGAACTGGGCCCTTCAAGGCAAGAACCGCTGAACTGGGCCCCGCCGTCTCCAGCACCGCTCCGCTGGGGACCGCCGTCTCAAGAACCGCTGAACTGGGCCCTTCAAGCCAAGAACCGCTGAACTGGGCCCTTCAAGGCAAGAACCGCTGAACTGGGCCCCGCCGTCTCCAGCACCACTCCGCTGGGGACCGCCGTCTCAAGAACCGCTGAACTGGGCCCTTCAAGGCAAGAACCGCTGAACTGGGCCCCGCCGTCTCCAGCACCGCTCCGCTGGGGACCGCCGTCTCAAGAACCGCTGAACTGGGCCCTTCAAGGCAAGAACCGCTGAACTGGGCCCCGCCGTCTCCAGCACTGCTCCGCTGGGGACCGCCGTCTCAAGAACCGCTGAACTGGGCCCTTCAAGCCAAGAACCGCTGAACTGGGCCCTTCAAGGCAAGAACCGCTGAACTGGGCCCCGCCATCTCCAGCACCGCTCCGCTGGGGACCGCCGTCTCAAGAACCGCTGAACTGGGCCCTTCAAGCCAAGAACCGCTGAACTGGGCCCTTCAAGGCAAGAACCGCTGAACTGGGCCCCGCTGTCTCCAGCACCGCTCCGCTGGGGACCGCCGTCTCAAGAACCGCTGAACTGGGCCCTTCAAGGCAAGAACCGCTGAACTGGGCCCTTCAAGGCAAGAACCGCTGAACTGGGCCCCGCCGTCTCCAGCACCACTCCGCTGGGGACCGCCGTCTCAAGAACCGCTGAACTGGGCCCTTCAAGGCAAGAACCGCTGAACTGGGCCCTTCAAGGCAAGAACCGCTGAACTGGGCCCCACCGTCTCCAGCACCGCTCCGCTGGGGACCGCCGTCTCAAGAACCGCTGAACTAGGCCCTTCAAGCCAAGAACCGCTGAACTGGGCCCTTCAAGGCAAGAACCGCTGAACTGGGCCCTTCAAGGCAAGAACCGCTGGCCCTTTGGCAGGCGTGGCAGGGCAGGATCTGTCTCGGGCAGGGCTGCAGGATGTCCTCTGGCCAACATGCCTCCTCCAGGGGCAGTGGAGTCTGTTATGGACTGTTTGGACTGTGGCTTTGCACTCCCCAGGAGACCCCAGTGGGCAGGCCACCCACTGTATGGACTGTATGGACTGTGGCTTTGCACTCCCCAGGATGGCCCAGTGGGCAGGCCACCCACTGTATGGACTGTATGGACTGTGGCTTTGCACTCCCCAGGATGGCCCAGTGGGCAGGCCACCCACTCTATGGACTGTATGGACTGTGGCTTTGCACTCCCCAGGATGGCCCAGTGGGTAGGCCACCTACTGTATGGACTGTACGGACTGTGGCTTTGCACTCCCCAGGATGGCCCAGTGGGCAGGCCACCCACTGTATGGACTGTACGGACTGTGGCTTTGCACTCCCCAGGATGGCCCAGTGGGCAGGCCACCCACTGTATGGACTGTACGGACTGTGGCTTTGCACTCCCCAGGATGGCCCAGTGGGCAGGCCACCCACTGTATGGACTGTACGGACTGTGGCTTTGCACTCCCCAGGATGGGCCAGTGGGCAGGCCACCCACTGTATGGACTGTACGGACTGTGGCTTTGCACTCCCCAGGATGGGCCAGTGGTCATGGAGTCCCCTCGTGGATCTGGCGTCGTGTACTCAAGTGGCTGAGGTGCCCCCCCTTCCCTTCCCCCTGAGGTGCCTGTCCTTTTTTCTTTCTGATGCCCCTGCAGTGTTCTCTCCGTGGAGTTCTTGTCGTGGGACTGGGCCTTGCCCCTTTGCTCAGGACCCCTGTGGTCCATGGACAGTGGTTGGACTACATATAGTAGATGTATATATTTTGTACATAGTTTATTTATTTATTAGCATTACTGCTGTCCATTTTTCCATATATCTGCCCGTTTAAGATCTCTTCTTTTGGTCTTTGCATTATTTCGGAGGGGGGGTTTGTGGGTTGTGACAGTGATCTGTGGGAATGCATTGATGTGTGTGTTGTAGTGGGTGTGGGTGGGTGGGTGTGTGCCGGTAATCTTTTCCCTCCCCTGTGTCGTAGGTGCAGTACTCACCGATGTCTTCCGCGCCGCCGGGCTTGCTCCTGGTACAGGAGTAGGTATAGGAGTGCGGGGATGACCTGTAACTCGGGTTCCATACTGCCGGAATCTCGCGTGGAGTGCGTAGAGGTGAGCGTTTTCCCGTTCGTAGTCTGTTTCCGCCGTGTTTTTATCGGCGGTGCTCCCACCCCGGAAAAGGTGGCGGATTGGTGGGTCGTGATAGTGTGGGCGGTACATTGTCTGCCGCCTGGCTGTTGGCGGTGACCGCCGCGCTGTTTGTTTGTTCCGCCGTGGTGGTCGGAGTGTTAATGCGGCGGGCTGTGTTGGCGGTTCCCGCCAGGGTCAGAATTGCATATTTTGGACCGCCGGCCTGTTGGCGGGTTGGCCGCCGCTTTATCACCGACCGCCAGGGTCAGAATGAGGGCCAATGTCTAATGAATCACTAAAGAATAAACACATCTATCACCTTATAGATTTTAAACAGTCTGGAGGTGTGAAGACACTGTAGTCCCTGACCCCAGCTATACAAGCCAGTGGACATTAAGCTCCACCAAACATGTAAATGTAACATTGTATTTTCCATTCAGTGGTAACCAGGTCCCATCCATATAAACATAAATTCTGTGGACACAGATCTCAGACCGGCCACACAAAAGCATCCAGCCAGATGTCCACAGGTCCCTGCTCCTCGGCCATGAAGTACAGATCCATCAGTGACCACCACACTGAGTCCTCATGAAATCAGCCAACCATCAGCATGCAACTGATGCCCAGGGCAGGTGTTCTCCAACACAGGTTAGAAGGCCACTCAAAAACACACACTCTATCTGACAAACTATACAGGGCCTTATATTTAGTGTGACAGACGGGATATCTGTGAAAATGTGGTGTTCATCTAGTCTGCTGTATTACAAGTGCCAAAGGCTACAACACACTTATAATATGGAGAACAGGGCATCTACCGTACTTTTGAGACAGTGTTCCATCCACTGACCTCTGAAAAAGGCCCTTGTCTCTGTCACCAGGTGAGTAATCTTGGGCCTCTCTCATGCTATGGATGCCCCACGCACACACTGTTAGGGCAAGAAACATGTAGTTGAAGCATGTGTTACTCTGGAAAACCACACACACCTGGCCCCAGTCAAAGAAAAGAGCATTCTCCCCTCGTACCTTCATACACACTTCAATCCCATCCTACTATGACTAACTGCGTACTCCAGCCACATGCACAACACACAGCAGAGATGTGCCACCTAAAATAAGGGCCCGGACTTCCTCATCACTAGCAGTTGTCCCTTCACATCATGCACTCCAACCAAGCTTGTTGTGTGACAGAGTGCGTCTGTAAATTAATGTCCATTGACAGTAACTCTGGCACCCCAAAATGGTGCCACATTGACACTCCAATGTTCCTCATAACTACATCATGAGGAACCTTCTGCAATACCCTTGCATCGGTCTACCCAAGAACGTCTGTCCATCCTCTAACAGGCCCAGAAGGCTTCTTTTGGAGCTTTGTAGAAGAAACTATGGGCCGGATTTAGAGTTTGGCGGAGGGGTTATTCTTCACAACGGTGACGGATATCCCGTCCACCAAAACAGAAATTGCATAAGATATAACGGGATTTATATTTGGCTGATGGAATATCCATCACTTTTGTGACAGAGTAACCCCTCCGCCAAACTCTAAATCAGGCCCCATGTCATCACAGTCTGAAGAGTACTCCATTGGCTCCCAGCCCCTGACCACAGTACCTTTAACCTCTTGTGCCTGGTGTGCAAATATCCCCATCAGTTCGCACCTCAGTACTTCACCCCTACAATCAATCTTTAGTTGTCCTACAGAAAGTTACTTGGTAAAGAGTGGGGGTGGGCGAAGAATTCCGCTCTGCCGGCGGAGTTTGGGGAGTTTTCCCCACTTCGCGCTCTTCATGGAGTTCCGAAAAACTTAGTGAAGTTCCATGGAGTAGAGTTTTTTCTCTTGCACTGCTTGCCAATGTTAAGTTGGCGAGCGACAGAAATCACTAAGTTGGCGAGCACGAGTGAAATTTCTGAACGCGGGTAGTCGCGGCAGGTTGCCACTGCTCGTGTTCAGAAAGCTGCCACTTGCGTTGAGGAAGCTGCCGCTTAAGTAGGAAATCTACTCAAGCAGCAGAAACAAGTTAACACCCTATGGCGATCCACGTGATGCCGTTCGCTATAATTTTACAGGGCAGGAGAAACCCCTGGTGCTGAAAATCATCACAAACAGCTTGAATTAACCAAACTCTGCTGATCGCGGAACTCCACAAAGCGTGGCAGAGTTTTTCGGCACTTTTCAGAGTTCCGTGTAGCAGAACTCCACAAATTCTGCCCAGGCCTAAAAAAGAGAAGGGAGGCCTTCTTTTTCTTTGCCAGTTCCAAACCTCTGTCACTCATTAAACTTAGATATTCCGTGCTTTACCCCACTCTTGAACTTCTGGCAAAAGCTTAAGTGTTTTGTCCCCATTATAAGAGACCCTGTCCCATTGGAAAATGTGATTTACCCAAGACCTCCCATCTTTCTATTGTTTTTATTAAAACTGAGTTACATTCCGACTGAAATAAACAATGAATAATATTTTACAGCAATTCTAAAATAAAGTAAGGCAATAGATTGATAAAATACCATTTGATGATCTAGAACATACAATCAAATCCAATTGTATCAATTTTAAAATATTATCAAGAAAGTCCTAAAAAAAAAAAATTTAACACTTTAAAACAGTCTTGCTCGTTTGGTAAAATCATTATGAGTTGTATCAGTTCAGTATGAGTTTTAGTATTATAATTAATAGTTATTGAGTATAGATGTAGTGTTCTAGATTCAGTTAAAGATGGTGAAACTTGTAACACGCGGAGCAGGTCTTGGATACCTGCCTGACAGAGATCACAGGTGGAGGTGACATAATAATGATCTATCTCCCAGGTAATGATTGATGAGGCAGGTTACAGATTCAAAAAATCATCATGAACCGTCTTACATTGTGGTCAATACAATAGGAAAGATAGGGTTGAACATGATGAAAAGGAATATTTGCAGACAATTTTTTTACTTTTTCAATTTTCCACAATGTTCTATGTCCTGGTTGTAACTTAGCTGGGAAATCAGAGTTTTGAGAAATAGCCACAGATGCCCGGGTGTCAATATTTTGAACTGTTCAGTATTACAACTAAAGCCTTCAAGTGTCAGTTTTAGATTCCGAGAGAAGGTTGTTTGCTTCTCAGAAGTAAGCTGACCCAAAGGAAAGCCCGTAAGGACTTCTCTGGAGCATGCAGAAGCTCCTGCTCCTGGCCACCCAAAGGAAAGCCCGTTAGGACTTCAGTGGAGCATGCAGAAGCTCTTGTCCCTGGCGACCCAAAGGAAAGTCCGTTAGGATTTCTCTGGAGCATGCAGAAGCTCCTGTCCCTGGCGACCCAAAGGAAAGCCCATAAGGACGTCTCTGGAGCATGCAGAAGTTCCTGTCCCTGGGGATCCAAAGGAAAGCCCGTAAGGACTTCTCTGGAGCATGCAGAAGCTCCTGTCCCTGGGGACCCAAAGGAAAGCCCGTAAGGACTTCTCTGGAGCATGCAGAAGAGCATGCAAAAGCTCCTGTCCCTGGCAACCCAAAGGAAAGCCTGTACGGACTTCTCTGGAGCATGCAGAAGCTCCTGTTCCTGGCGAGCCAAAGTAAAGCCAGTTAGGACTTCTCTGGGGAGTGACCACTCCCCTGTCCATCACCACCCCAATGGTGGTGCCCAGAGCTCCTCCAGAGTGTCCCTGGGTTCTGCCATCGTGTTTTCAGGATGGTTAGGGAACTCTGGGAGCATCTGAGTTGCCAGTGCCAGCAGGTGACGTCAGAGACCCCTCCTGATAGGTCCATACCTGGTTAGGTAGCCAATCCTCCTCTGAGTTCTATTTAGGGTCTCTCCTCTGGGTGTTTCTTCAGATTTGGTTTTGCAAGACTCCAGCAGGAATAGAATGCAACCTCTGCTTCACCTTCACCTTCTACCGTCTGACCAACCACAGAACTGCTCCAGGAACTCTACAACTGCAACAAAGTATCGAAGAGGGCTACTTCAACTCTGTAACTTCAGCTCCTACCAGCAGCTGCAACAGTTTTCAGTTCTCAGGTTGTGTGCACTCCAAAGGCAGCCTGTCTTCATCCTGCACCAGAAGGACTAAAGGAATCTCCCATGGAATGATGGAGTCACTTCCCTGCTTCAGCAGGCACCTCTCTGTAGCGGTGACTGGTACTCTGGGTCCCTTCTCCTGATGACAAGCGTGGATCCTGGAACACAGGTGGAAGACTGAAGGGACCCTGACTGTCCAAAGATTCAACTGTCTAAAGTTGGTGGAAGTAACAGCTTGCCTTCCCGAGCCAGACAGTACCCCTGTGCACCATGTGTTTTGCAGCTCCTAGGGCTTCTGTACGCTTCTCCAAGGAATCCTTCATGCACAGGGTAGCCCAGGTTACCAGCACTCTATCCTGCAAAGCTCAGCTCCCTAAGTTATTCTCCGGGGGCGTGGGATCCCTTTGTGTAGTGCTGCGATGACGACAATTTGCAACTCGTTTGTCCCTGTGTCCTGGGACCCCTGTGGGTGCTGCCTAGTGTTTTGAGGGTTCTCTGAAGTGCTGAAAGCCACCTCTGTCTCCTCAGTCCGTGTTGAGACCTCCAGGTCCCTCCTGGGCCCGGGTAGCACCTTTTTCCGCCAAACACGTCTTTTGCGTGAGCCAAGGCTTGTGGGCGGAATCCAATGACGAAAACCAGCCTGCACACATCTACTCGACGTGGGACATCTCTTGCACCAAGCAGGAACCCGCAGCTGTCTTCTTTGGTGCATTTCTGACTTTTTCATCTAATCGGAGAATCCACTTTTGCACCTTCATACGGGTTAGCAGGGGCTCTCGATTCTCTTGGACTCTTCAGCTGGTCTTGGACTTGGTCTCCTTTCTCCGTAGGGCTTCAGGTCCAGGAATCCATTGTTGGTGTCTCGCAGTCTTGCTTGGTTTTTCCAATATTCTTTATCATGACTTCTAGTGTGTTCTGAGGAAACTTGCTGTACTTTACTGCTGCTTTCCTGGTCTCTGGGGTGGGGTACTTTACTTACCTTTGGTGTTTTCTTACACTCCCAGTGCCCCTCTACACACTACACTTGCCTGGGTGAGAAACCGACATTCGTATTCCACTATTTTAGTACATGGTTTGTGTTCCCCCTAGGCCCATTATAACCTATGGTGATTTTCACTATTTGCACTATTTTATGACTGTTTACTTACCTGATTTTGGTTACTAGTGTATATTTTTTTGTATAATACTTACCTCCTAAGGGAATATAGCCTCTAAGATATTTTGCCGTGCATCACTGTAGGAAAGTACCACCTTGCCTGCCATGTTACCCCCATATTTCACTGTATATATGTTGTTTTAGTCTATGTGTCACTGGGACCCTGCCAGGCCGGGCCCCAGTGCTCATAAGTATGTGCCCTGTAAGTGTTCCCTGTGTGATGACTAACTGTCTCACTGAGGCTCTGCTAACCAGAACCTCAGTGGTTATGCTCTCTCTGCTTTCCAAATTTGTCACTAACAGGCTAGTGACCAATTTCACCAATTCACTTTGGCATACTGGTACACCCATATAATTCCCTAGTATATGCTACTGAGATACCCAGGGTATTGGGGTTCCAGGAGATCCCTATGGGATGCAGCATTTCTTTTGCCCCCCATAGGGAGCTCTGATAATTCTTACACAGGCCTTCCAGTGCCGCCTGAGTGAAATAACGTCCACGTTATTTCACAGCCATTTACCACTGCACTTAAGTAATTTATAAGTCACCTATATGTCTAACCTTCACCTGGTGAAGGTTGGGTGCAAAGTTACTTAGTGTGTGGGCACCCTGGCACTATCCAAGGTGCCCCCACATCGTTCAGGGCAAATTCCCCGGACTTTGTGAGTGCGGGGACACCATTACACGCGTGCACTGTACATAGGTCACTACCTATGTACAGCGTCACAATGGTAACTCTGAACATGGCCATGTAACATGTCTAAGATCATGGAATCGTCACCCCAATGGCATTCTGGCATTGGGGAGACAATTCCAAGATCCCCCGGGTCTCTAGCACAGAACCCGGGTACTGCCAAACTGCCTTTCCGGGGTCTCCACTGCAGCTGCTGCTGCTGCCAATCCCTCAGACAGGTTTCTGCTCTCCTGGGATTCAGGCATCCCTGGCCCAGGAAGGCAGAACAAAGGACATCCTCTGAGAGATGGTGTAACACCCTCTCTCTGTGGAAATAGGTGTGAAGGCTGGGGAGGAGTAGCCTCCCCCAGCCTCTGGAAATGCTTTAATGGGCACAGATGATGCCCATCTCTGCATAAGCCAGTCTACACCGGCTCAGGGATCCCCCAGCCCTGCTCTGGCGCGAAACTGGACAAAGGAAAGGGGAGTGACCACTCCCCTGACCTGCACCTCCCAGGGGAGGTGCCCAGAGCTCCTCCAGAGTGTCCCAGACCTCTGCCATCTTGGAAACAGAGGTGTTTGTGGCACACTGAACTGCTCTGAGTGGCCAGTGCCAGCAGGTGACGTCAGAGGCTCCTTCTGATAGGCTCTTACCTCCCTTGGTAGCCAATCCTCCTTCCTAGGTAGCCAAACCTCCTTTTCTGGCTATTTAGGGTCTCTGCTTTGGGGATCTCACCAGATAACGAATGCAAGAGCTCACCAGAGTTCCTCTGCATCTCCCTCTTCACCTTCTGCCAAAGGATCGACCGCTGAATGCTCAGGATGCCTGCAAAACCGAAACAAATTAGCAAGACGACTAGTAGCAACCTTGTATCGCTTCATCCTGCCGGCTTTCTCAACTGTTTCCAGGTGGTGCATGCTATGGGGGTAGCCTGCCTCCTCTCTGCACCAGGAGCTCTGAAGAAATCTCCTGTGGGTCGACGGAATCTTCCCCCTTCTGTGACTTCGGGTGGACTCTGGTTCACTTTTCTTCTAAGTGCCTGTTCAGGTACTTCTGCGGGTGCTGCCTGCTTCTGTGAGGGCTCCCTGACTTGCTGGGCACCCCCTCTGTCTCCTCATCTAAGTGGCGACATCCTGGTCCCTCCTGGGCCACAGCAGCATCCAAAAACCCTAACCGTGACCCTTGCAGCTAGCAAGGCTTGTTTGTGGGTCTTTCTGCGTGGGAACACCTCTGCAAGCTTCTTCACGATGTGGGACATCCCTCCTCCAAAGGGGAAGTTCCTAGTCCTCTTCGTTCTTGCAGAACACCAAGCTTCTTCCATCCAGTGGCAGCTTCCTTGCACCCTCAGCTGGCATTTCCTGGGCTCCTGCCCACTCTCGACACTGTCGCGACTCTTGCACTTGGTCCCCTTGTCTTATAGGTACTCAGGTCCGGAAATCCACTGTTGTTGTATTGCTGGTGTTTGTTCTTCCTGCAGAATCCCCCTATCACGACTTCTGTGCTCTCTGGCGGTGGTAGGTGCACTTTAAACCTACCTTTCAGGGTCTTGGGGTGGGCTATTTTACTAACCCTCACTGTTTTCTTACAGTCCCAGCGACCCTCTGCAAGCTCACATAGTTTTGGGGTCCATTCGTGGTTCGCATTCCACTTTTGGAGTATATGGTTTGTGTTGCCCCTATACCTAAGTGCTCCTATTGCAATATACTGTAACTTTACATTGCTTGCATTACTTCATTTTGCTATTATCTGCATAATTTTGGTTTGTGTACATATATCTTGTTTATATAACTTATCCTCATACTGAGGGTACTCACTGAGATACTTTTGGCATATTGTCATAAAAATAAAGTACCTTTATTTTTAGTATATCTGTGTATTGTGTTTTCTTATGATATTGTGCATATGACACCAGTGGTACAGTAGGAGCTTTACATGTCTCCTAGTTCAGCCTAAGCTTCTTTGTCATAGCTACCTTCTATCAGTCTAAGCTGCTAGAAACACCTCTTCTACACTAATAAGGGATAACTGGACCTGGGAGAAGGTGTAAGTACCTCTGGTACCCACTACAAGGCAGGCCAGCCTCCTACATTGGTTGTGCAGCGGTGGGATAAGTACTTGTAACTACTCACCACTTTGTCATTGTGTACTTTTCATAAGAGAATAATATACAAAACAAGTTCAGTGTATGTACACCTAACCAAAAAGTTTTGCTTTTCTCCTCTTACACTTTCTACTAAGTGCTGAAAAGTACTCTAAAAACTTCTAAAAAATTTCTAAAAGTTTGAAAAAGTTTTTTTTTCTCTGTTCTTTAAAAAAGTTCTGAAACTTTTTCTTTCTTCTCACTGTCTCTAAACCTTCTTCTATCATGTCTAATGTAGGGGTTGCTCTTAAAATGGTCAATATTACCTATGACAATTTAAATGTCAAGAGCCTAAGGAGTCTCTGCTTAGATAGAGGTTTAGTGATAGGAAAGAACCCTACAAGAGAGTTTCTATATAACATGCTCATTGTGAATGATGAGTCCCAAGCAGGCACTTCAAATGAGAAGTTAATAGATGGCTCCCATTCTGACTCAGGGTAACTCCTTGAGGGAGGTGGGGAGGGTTCTGTTCCAAATCTGCCCCTTAGCAGACCACCTAGTAATGCTGGTAGTAATGGAGGCTCCCATCATAGTAGGGGTGTCTTCATTCCTGGAGGCCAGGTTGTTAGAGTCCAGTCAGTTAGGGACAGATCTCCCTCTGTTGTGTCCAATGTATCTTCTGTGTCCAAACATTCCCAACCCATCCACCCTGAAGACAACATGTTAGAAAGGGAACTCAAAAGGTTGAGAGTGGAAGAGACCAGACTGAAGCTTACACAGCAACAGCTGGCTCTAGACAGGGAATCCCTAGACCTAGAGAAGGAGAGACAGAGATTGGGGTTTGGACCCCATGGTGGCAGCAATAGCAGTATTCCTGATAGTAATCCTGTTAGAGAGCATGATACCAGGAATCTGCACAAGATAGTTCCCCCTTACAAGGAGAAGGATGACATCAACAAGTGGTTTGCTGCACTTGGGAGGGCCTGTATTGTACAGGGGGTCCCTCAAAGGCAGTGGGCTGCTATATTGTGGCTATCTTTCAATGGAAAGGGTATGGATCGGCTCCTTACTGTTAGAGAAAGTGATGCTAACAATTTTGCAGTTTTGAAGGATGCACTCTTGGATGGATTTGGCTTAACCACTGAACAATACAGGATTAAGTTCAGAGACACCAGAAAAGAGTCCTCACAAGACTGGATAGACTTTGTTGACTGTTCAGTGAAGGCCTTGGAGGGGTGGTGACATGGCAGTAAAGTTTCTGACTATGAAAGCCTGTATAATCTTATTCTGAGAGAGCATATTCTGAATAACTGTGTGTCTGACTTGTTACACCAATATCTAGTGGACTCAGATCTGACCTCTCCCCAAGAATTGGGAAAGAAGGCAGACAAATGGGTCAGAACAAGAGTGAACAGAAAGGTTCATACAGGGGGTGACAAGGATGGCAAGAAGAAGGATGGTAAGTCTTCAGACAAGGGTGGGGACAAAAGTAAAACAGAGTCTTCATCAGGCCCACAAAAATCCTCTGGTGGGGGTGGTGGGTCCGAAAACTCTTCAAATCAAGTTAAAAAGCCTTGGTGTTATTTGTGTAAAGTCAAAGGCCATTGGACAACTGATGCCAGTTGTCAAAAGAAAAACACCAAAACTCCCACTAACACAACCCCTACTGCAAACTCTAGTGCCTCTAGTAATAGCAGTGGTTGTGGGAGCAAACCTACTAATAGCCAATCCAAGGGAGTAGCTGGGTTCACTTTTGGTAATTTAGTTGGGGTTGGTCTTGTTAGGGAGACCACAGAGGCTGTGTTAGTCTCTGAAGGTGCCATTGATTTGGCCACCTTGGTTGCTTGTCCCCTTAATATGGATAAGTACAAGCAACTTCCCCTAATAAATGGTGTTGAGGTTCAGGCCTACAGGGACACAGGTGCCAATGTTACCATGGTAATAGAGAAACTGGTACACCGTGAACAACACCTACTTGGTCACCAGTACCAAGTGACAGACACTCATAACAACACTCTTAGCCACCCCATGGCTGTTGTCAATCTCAACTGGGGGGTGGGGGTTACTGGTCCAAAGAAAGTTGTGGTTGCTTCAGATTTACCTGTAGACTGTCTACTAGAGAATGATTTAGAGACATCAGCTTGGGCAGAAGTGGAGTTGGAGGCTCATGCAGCAATGATGGGCATTCCTGGGCATATTTTTGCTTTGACAAGGGCTCAGGCCAATAAGCAAAAAGGACAGGGTAACTTGGATCCTGGAACAATGGACCAAGTGCTCTCTAAAGCTAGGGGTAGCAGGGGTAAATCCCTACCCACTATCCCTCCCTCTACAGACGATTCTTCTTCTGAGGAAGAAGAATTTCCTCCCTGTGCAGAACCTTCACCAGATGAGCTGGCAGCAGACACTGCTGAGCTTTTGGGTGGAGGGGGGGCTGCCAGGGAAGAGCTGATTGTGGCACAGCAATCCTGCGCCACATTAGAGGGTCTCAGACAGCAAGCTGTCAAGCAGCAAAATGGGCATGTCAGTGACTCACATAGAGTTTACTGGGAGGACAATCTCTTGTACACAGAGGCAAGGGACCCAAAACCTGGAGCTGCCAGGAGATTGGTCATTCCCCTGCAGTACAGAGAGTTCCTCCTAACTCTGGCACATGACATTCCTTTGGCTGGGCATTTGGGCCAGATCAAAACATGGGAAAGGCTTGTCCCCCTGTTTCACTGGCCTAGGATGTCAGAGGACACAAAAGAGTTTTGTAAGTCTTGTGTGACCTGCCAAGCCAGTGGCAAGACTGGTGGCACATCAAAGGCTCCCCTTATTCCACTACCTGTGGATAGGGTCCCCTTTGAAAGGGTAGGGGTTGACATAGTTGGCCTCCTTGACCCTCCTACTGCTTCAGGCAATAGGTTTATCTTGGTGGTTGTGGACCATGCCACAAGATATCCTGAATCAATTCCTCTAAGGACCACTACAGCACCTGCAGTGGCAAAAGCCCTCCTGGGAATCTTTTCCAGGGTGGATTTTCCAAAAGAGGTTGTATCAGACAGGGGAAGCAACTTTATATCTGCATACTTGAAAGCTATGTGGAAGGAATATGGTGTAACCTACAAATTCACCACACCTTATCATCCACAGACTAATGGACTGGTAGAGAGGTTTAATAAAACTCTCAAAGGAATGATAATGGGACTCCCTGAAAAACTCAGGAGGAGATGGGATGTCCTGTTACCTTGCCTCCTTTTTGCTTACAGGGAGGTACCCCAGAAAGGAGTGGGCTTCAGCCCCTTTGAACTCCTATTTGGACACCCTGTAAGAGGTCCACTAACACTTGTGAAGGAGGGTTGGGACAAACCTTTAAAAGCTCCCAAACAAGACATAGTGGACTATGTACTCGGCCTAAGATCCAGAATGGCTGAGTACATGAAAAAGGCCAGTAAAAACCTTCAGGCCAGCCAAGAGCTCCAGAAGCAATGGCATGACCAGAAGACTGTTCTGATTCAGTACCTACCAGGACAGAAGGTGTGGGTATTGGAGCCTGTGGCCCCAAGAGCACCCCAAGACAAATGGAGTGGACCCCATCTAATTGTTAAATAAAAGGGCGAGGTCACCTACTTGGATGACCTAGGCACTGGCAGGAGTCCGCTTACGATGATTCATGTCAACCGCCTAAAATCCTACTATGACAGGGCTGATCTCACCCTGCTCATGGCAACAGATGAAGGACAGGAAGAAGAGAGTGACCCTCTCCCTGATTTCTCCTCCTCCACTGAAGAGGATGCTCTAGTGAAGGGAGTAGGTTTAGCAGACTGTCTTACTACAGAACAGAAAGACAACTGCATATCTCCTTGGACAGTTTTCTGAACTCTTTTCAACTGTGCCTAGCACCACTTCTTGGTGTGAACACACAATTGATACTGGAGACAGCATGTCTGTCAAAAGTAAAATCTATAGGCAGCCTGACCATGTCAGGGACTGCATAAAACAAGAGGTTCAGAAAATGCTTGATCTAGGAGTGGTTGAACCTTGTGAAAGCCCATGGGCGAGTCCTGTGGTGCTTGTAGCAAAGCCTCACTCAAAAGATGGAAAAAGGGAGATGAGGTTTTGTGTTGATTACAGAGGACTCAACCAGGTAACAAAAACTGATGCTCACCCTATACCCAGGGCAGATGAGCTCATAGATACACTGGCATCTGCCAAGTATCTAAGCACCTTTGATTTGACTGCAGGGTATTGGCAGATCAAATTGGCATAGGATGCTAAACCTAAAACTGCATTTTCAACTATAGGAGGGCACTACCAATTTACAGTGATGCCCTTTGGTTTGAAAAATGCATCTGCCACTTTTCAGAGGTTGGTGAACACAGTCCTACAAGGGATGGAGGCTTTTACTGCAGCATATCTTGATGATATAGCTGTCTTTAGCTCCACCTGGGATGAGCACCTGGCCCACCTTTGGAAAGTTTTGGAGGCCCTGCAAAAGGTAGGCCTCACTATCAAGGCCTCAAAGTGCCAGATAGGGCAGGAGAGGTGGTTTATCTGGGACACCTGGTAGGTGGAGAACAGATTGCACCACTTCAGGGGAAAATCCAAACAATCATGGATTGGGTTCCCCCTACAACTCAAACCTAAGTGAGAGCCTTCCTAGGCCTCACTGGGTATTACAGGAGATTCATTAAAAACTATGGCTCCATTGCAGCCCCTCTTAATGATCTCACAAGTAAGAAGATGCCTAAAAAGGTATTGTGGCCAGCTAGCTGTCAGAAAGCTTTTGAGGAGCTCAAACAGGCCATGTGCTCTGCACCTGTCCTAAAAAGCCCATGTTACTCCAAGAAATTCACTGTTCAAACTGTTGCATTGGAATTAGGGGTAGGGGAAGTCTTATCACAACTGAATTCTGAGGGCCAGGATCAACCAGTTGCTTTTATCAGCAGAAGGTTGACCCCTAGAGAAAAGCGTTGGTCTGCCATAGAGAGGGAGGCCTTTGCTGTGGTCTGGGCACTGAAGAAGTTGAGGCCATACCTGTTTGGCACTCACTTTATTGTTCAGACAGACCACAAACCTCTACTTTGGCTAAAACAAATGAAAGGTGAAAATCCTAAATTATTGAGGTGGTCCATATCCCTACAGGGAATGGACTATACAGTGGAACATAGACCTGGGAGTACCCACTCCAATGCAGATGGACTCTCCAGATATTTCCACTTAAACAATGAAGATTCATCAGGTCATGGCTAGTCTTATTGTCCTTTGTTTGGGGGGGGAGGGTTGTGTAGGAAAGTACCATCTTGCCTGGCATGTTACCCCCATATTTCACTGTATATATGTTGTTTTAGTCTATGTGTCACTGGGACCCTGCCAGACAGGGCCCCAGTGCTCATAAGTATGTGCCCTTTATGTGTTCCCTGTGTGATGCCTAACTGTCTCACTGAGGCTCTGCTAACCAGAACCTCAGTGGTTAGGCTCTCTCTGCTTTCCAAATTTGCCACTAACAGGCTAGTGACTAAACTTACCAATTTACATTGGCATACTGGTACACTCATGTAATTCCCCAGTATATGGTACTGAGGTACCCAGGCTATTGGGGTTCCAGGAGATCCCTATGGGCTGCAGCATTTCTTTTGCCACCCATAGGGAGCTCTGACAATTCTTACACAGGCCTGACAGTGCAGCCTGAGTGAAATAACGTCCACGTTATTTCACAGCCATTTACCACTGCACTTAAGTAACTTATAAGTCACCTATATGTCTAACCTTCACCTGGTGAAGGTTGGGTGCAAAGTTACTTAGTGTGACGGCACCCTGGCACTAGCCAAGGTGCCGCTGCATCGTTCAGGGCAAATTCCCCGGACTTTGTGAGTGCGGAGTGTAGGAGGCTGGACTGGCTTGTAGTGAGTACCAAGGGGTACTTACACCTTGCACCAGGCCCAGGTATCCCTTATTAGTGTATAGGGGTGTCTAGCAGCTTAGGCTGATAGAAAAGGTATCTTAGCAGAGCATTTTAGGCTGAACTAGGAGACGAATGAAGCTCCTACAGTACCACTAGTGTCATATGCACAATATCATAAGAAAACACAATACACAGATATACTAAAAATAAAGGTACTTTATTTTTATGACAATATGCCAAAGTATCTCAGTGAGTACCCTCAGTATGAGGATAGCAAATATACACAAGATATATGTACACAATACCAAAATATGCAGTAATAGCAATAGAAAACAGTGCAAACAATGTATAGTCACAATAGAATGCAATGGGAGCACATAGGGATAGGGGCAACACAAACCATATACTCTAGAAGTGGAATGCGAACCACGAATGGACCCCAAACCTATGTGACCTTGTAGAGGGTCTCTGGGACTGTAAGAAAACAGTGAGGGTTAGAAAAATAGCCCACCCCAAGACCCTGAAAAGTGGGTGCAAAGTGCACCTAAGTTCCCCAAAGAGCACAGAAGTCGTGACACTGGAATTCTGCCAGAAACAACAACACCAGCAATGCAACAACAATGGATTTCCTGACGAGGGTACCTGTGGAACAAGGGGACCAAGTCCAAGAGTCACGATCAAGTCAGGAGTGGGCAGATGCCCAGGAAATGCCAGCTGTCTGTGCAAAGAAGCTGCCACTGGATGGTAGAAGCTGAGGATTCTGCAGAAACGACAAGGGCTAGAAACTTCCCCTTTGGAGGATGGATGTCCCACATCGTGAAGAGTCGTGCAGAAGTGTTTTAATGCAGAAAGACCGAAAACAAGCCTTGCTAGCTGCAAGGGTCGCGGTTAGGGTTTTTGGATGCTGCTGTAGGCCAGGAGGGATCAGGATGTCGTCAATTACGTGAGGAGACAGAGGGGGCGACCAGCATAAGAAGGAGCCCCCTCAGAAGCAAACAGCACCCGCAGAAGTGCCGGAACAAGCACTACGAAGTAGAGTGAACTGGAGCTCACCTGAAGTTGCACAAGAGGGTCCCACGAAGCCGGAGGACAACTCAGGAGGTCGTGCAATGCAGGTTAGAGTGCCGGAGACCCAGGCTTGGCTGTGCACAAAGGAAATCCTCGAAGAGTGCACAGGAGTCGGAGTAGCTGCAAAACACGCGGTTCCCAGCAATGCAGTCTAGCGTGGGGAGACAAGGACTTACCTCCACCAAACTTGGACTGAAGAGTCACTGGACTGTGTGAGTCACTTGGACAGAGTTGCTGAGTTCAAGGGACCTCGCTCGTCGTGCTGAGAGGAGACCCAGAGGACCGGTGATGCAGTTCTTTGGTGCCTGCGGTTGCAGGGGGAAGATTCCATCGACCCACAGGAGATTTCTTTGGAGCTTCTAGTACAGAGAGGAGGCAGACTACCCCCACAGCATGCACCACCAGGAAAACTGTCGAGAAGGCGGCAGGATCAGCGTTACAAGGTCGCAGTAGTCGTCTTTGCTACTTTGTTGCAGTTTTGCAGGCTTCCAGCGCGGTCAGCAGTCGATTCCTTGGCAGAAGGTGAAGAGAGAGATGCAGAGGAACTCTGATGAGCTCTTGCATTCGATATCTAAGTAATTCCCCAAAGCAGAAACCCTAAATAGCCAGAAAAGGAGGTTTAGCTACCTAGGAGAGAGAATAGGCTAGCAACACCTGAAGGAGCCTATCAGAAGGAGTCTCTGACGTCACCTGCTGGCCCTGGCCACTCAGAGCAGTCCAGTGTGCCAGCAGCACCTCTGTTTCCAAGATGGCAGAGGTCTGGAGCACACTGGAGGAGCTCTGGGTACCTCCCAGGGGAGGTGCAGGTCAGGGGAGTGGTCACTCCCCTTTTCTTTGTCCAGTTTCGCGCCAGAGCAGGGCTGAGGGATCCCTGAACCGGTGTAGACTGGCTTATGCAGAGATGGGCACCATCTGTGCCCATCAAAGCATTTCCAGAGGCTGGAGGAGGCTACTCCTCCCCAGCCCTGACACCTTATTCCAAAGGGAGAGGGTGTAACACCCTCTCTCTGAGGAAGTCCTTTGTTCTGCCTTCCTGGGCCAAGCCTGGCTGGACGCCAGGAGGGCAGAAACCTGTCTGAGGGGTTGGCAGCAGCAGCAGCTGCAGTGAAACTCCGGGAAAGGCAGTTTGTCAGTACCAGGGTCTGTGCTAGAGACCCGGGGAATCATGGGATTGTCTCCCCAATACCAGGATGGAATTGGTGGGACAATTCCATGATCTTAGACATGTTACATGGCCATATTCGGAGTTACCATTGTGAAGCTATACATAGGTAGTGACCTATGTATAGTGCACGTGTGTAATGGTGTCCCCGCACTCACAAAGTCCGGGGAATTGGCCCTGAACAATGTGGGGGCACCCTGGCTAGTGCCAGGGTGCCCACACACTAAGTAACTTAGCACCCAACCTTTACCAGGTAAAGGTTAGACATATAGGTGACTTATAAGTTACTTAAGTGCAGTGTAAAATGGCTGTGAAATAACCTGGACGTTATTTCACTCAGGCTGCAGTGGCAGGTCTGTGTAAGAATTGTCAGAGCTCCCTATGGGTTGCAAAAGAAATGCTGCAGCCCATAGGGATCTCCTGGAACCGCAATACCCTGGGTACCTAAGTACCATATACTAGGGAATTATTAGGGTGTTCCAGTAAGTCAATGTAAATTGGTAAAATTGGTCACTAGCCTGTTAGTGACAATTTGGAAAGAAATGAGAGAGCATAACCACTGAGGTTCTGATTAGCAGAGCCTCAGTGAGACAGTTAGTCATAACACAGGTAACACATACAGGGCACACTTATGAGCACTGGGGCCCTGGCTGGCAGGGTCCCAGTGACACATACAACTAAAACAACATATATACAGTGAAATATGGGGGTAACATGCCAGGCAAGATGGTACTTTCCTACACAACCCCCCCCCCCCCCAAACGAAGGACAATAAGACTAGACATGACCTGATGAGTCTTCATTGTCTAAGTGGAAATATCTGGAGAGTCCATCTGCATTGGAGTGGGTACTCCCAGGTCTATGTTCCGCTGTATAATCCATTCCCTGTAGGGATATGGACCACCTCAACAATTTAGGATTTTCACCTTTCATTTGTTTTACCCAAAGTAGAGGTTTGTGGTCTGTCTGAACAATGAAGTGAGTGCCAAACAGGTATGGCCTCATCTTCTTCAGTGCCCAGACCACAGCAAAGGCCTCCCTCTCAATGGCAGACCTACGCTTTTCTCTAGGGGTCAACCTTCTGCTGATAAAAGCCACAGGTTGATCCTGGCCCTCAGAATTAAGTTGTGATAAGACTGCCCCTACCCCTAATTCAGATGCATCAGTTTGGACAATTAATTTTTTGAAGTAACAGGGGCTTTTCAGGACAGGTGCAGAGCACATGGCCTGCTTCAGCTCCTCAAAATCTTTCTGACAGCTAGCTGTCCACAATACCTTTTTAGGCATTTTCTTAGATGTGAGGTCATTAAGAGGGGCTGCAATGGAGCCATAGTTCTTTATGAACCTCCTGTAATACCCACTGAGGCCTAAGAAGGCTCTCACCTGGGTCTGAGTTGTAGGGGGAACCCAATCTATAATAGTTTGGATTTTCCCCTGAAGTGGTGCAATCTGTTCTCCACCTACCAGATGTCCCAAATAAACCACTTTCCCCTGCCCTATCTGGCACTTTGAAGCCTTGATAGTGAGGCCTGCCTTCTGCAGGGCCTCCAAAACTTTCCATAGGTGGACCAGATGATCATCCCAGCTGGAGCTAAAGACAGCTATATCATCTAGATATGCTGAACTAAAAGCTTCCAGCCCTTGCAGGACTGTGTTCACCAACCTTTGAAAAGTGGCAGGTGCATTTTTCAATCCAAAAGGCATTACTGTGAATTGGTAATGGCCTCCAATGGTTGAAAATGCTGTTTTTGCTTTTGCATCCTCTGATAACTTGATCTGCCAATACCCTGCAGTCAAATCAAAGGTGCTTAGATACTTGGCAGATGCCAGTGTATCTATTAGCTCATCTGCCCTGGGTATAGGGTGAGCATCCGTTTTGGTTACCTGGTTGAGACCTCTATAGTCTACACAAAACCGCATTTTCTTCTTTCCATCGTTGGAATGAGGTTTTGGTACAAGTACCACAGGAGAGGCCCATGGACTTTCAGAGTGCTCAACCACTCCCAGTTCAAGCATTTTCTGCACTTCTTGCTTTATGCAGTCTCTGACATGGTCAGGCTGCCTATAGATCTTACTTTTGACAGGCAAGCTGTCTCCAGTATCTATAGTGTGCTCACACCAAGAAGTGGTGCCTGGCACAGTAGAGAAGAGTTCAGAAAACTGACCCAGGAGATTTATGCAGTGGTGTTTCTGCTCAGCAGTAAGACAATCTGCCAAAACTACACCTCCCACTAGAGCATCTTGTTCTGTGGAAGAGAAGAGATCAGGGAGAGGGTCACTCTCTTCTTCCTGTCCCTCATCTGTTGCCTTGAGCAGGGTGAGATCAGCCCTGTCATAGTAAGGTTTCAGGCGATTGACATGGAGCACCCTAAGGGGACTCCTGGCAGTGCCTAAGTCAACTAAGTAGGTGACTTCTCCCTTCTTTTCAACAATTATGTGGGGTCCACTCCATTTGTCTTGGAGTGCTCTTGGGGCCACAGGCTCCAAGACCCACACTTTCTGCCCTGGTTGGTACTGAACCAAAACAGCCTTCTGGTCATGCCATTGCTTTTGGAGCTCTTGGCTGGCCTGAAGGTTTTTACTGGCCTTTTTCATGTACTCAGCCATCCTAGATCTTAAGCCAAGTACATAGTCCACTATGTCTTGCTTTGGAGCTTTTAAAGGTTGTTCGCAACCCTCCTTAACAAGTGTTAGAGGACCTCTTACAGGGTGTCCAAATAGGAGTTCAAAGGGGCTGAAGCCCACTCCTTTTTGGGGTACCTCCCTGTAAGCAAAAAGGAGGCAAGGTAACAGGATATCCCATCTACTGCAGAGTTTTTCAGGGAGTCCCATTATCATACCTTTGAGAGTTTTGTTAAATCTCTCCACCAGTCCATTTGTTTGTGGATGATAGGGTGTGGTGAACTTGTATGTCACACCACATTCCTTCCACATGGCCTTTAAGTAAGCAGACATGAAATTGCTTCCCCTGTCTGATACCACCTCTTTTGGGAAGCCCACCCTGGAAAAGATTCCCAAGAGGGCCTTTGCCACTGCAGGAGCTGTAGTGGTCCTTAGAGGAATTGCTTCAGGATATCTGGTGGCATGGTCCACTATCACCAAGATAAACCTATTGCCTGAAGCAGTAGGAGGGTCAAGGGGGCCAACTATGTCAACCCCTACCCTTTCAAAGGGAACCCCAACCACAGGCAGGGGAATAAGGGGTGCCTTTGGAGTGCCACCTGTTTTGCCACTGGCTTGACAGGTTTCACAGGACTTACAAAATTCCTTTGTGTCCTCTGACATTCTAGGCCAATGAAACAAGGGGACAAGCCTGTCCCAAGTTTTCATTTGCCCCAAATGTCCAGCTAAGGGGATGTCGTGGGCTAGAGTTAGGAGGAACTTTCTGTACTCCTGAGGAATCACCAATCTCCTGGCAGCTCCAGGTTTTGGATCCCTTGCTTCAGTGTACAAAAGGTTATCCTCCCAGTAAACTCTGTGAGAGTCACTGACATCCCCATTTGCTTGTTTGACGGCTTGCTGCCTTAGACCCTCTAGTGTGGGACAGGTATGCTGTGCCACACTCAGCTCCTCCCTGGCAGACCCCCTTCACCCAAAAGCTCAGCAGTGTCTGCTTCCAGCTCCTCTGGTATAGGTTCTGCACAGGGTGGAAATTCTTCTTCCTCAGAAGTTGAATTCATTGTAGAGGGAGGGATAGTAGGTCGTGATTTACTTTTACTAACCCTAGCTTTAGGGAGCACTTGGTCCATTCTTCCAGGATCCAAGTCACCCTGTCCTTTTTGCTTTTTCGCCTGAGCCCTGGTCAAAGCAAAAATATGCCCTGGAATGCCCAGCATTTGTGCATGAGCCTCCAACTCCACATCTGACCAAGCTGATGTCTCTAAATCATTTCCTAGTAGACAGTCTACAGGTAAATCTGAGGCAACCACAACTTTCTTTGGACCAGTAACCCCCCCCAGTTGAGATTTACAACAGCCATGGGGTGGCTAAGTGTGTTGTTATGAGCATAGGTTACTTGGTACTGGTGACCAAGTAGGTGTTGTTCAGGGTGGACCAGTTTCTCTATTACCATGGTAACACTGGCACCTGTGTCCCTGTAGGCCTGAACCTCCACACCATTTATTAGGGGTAGTTGCTTGTACTTATCCATATTAAGGGGACAAGGAACCAAGGTGGCTAAATCAATAGCCCCCTCAGAGACTAACACAGCCTCTGTGGTCTCCCTAACAAGACCAACCCCAACTAAATTACCAAAAGTGAGCCCAGCTACTCCCTTGGATTGGCTATTAGTAGGTTTGCTCCCACCACCACTGCTATTAGTAGGGGCACTAGGTGTAGCAGCAGGGGTTGTAGTGGTAGGAGGCTTGGTGCTTTTCTTTGGACAACTGGGATCTGTTGTCCAATGGCCTTTTATTTTCCATAAATAGCACCATGGTTTCTTTTCTTTGTTTTGATTTGAAGAGGATTTGGGCCCACCACCCCCACCAGAGTGTTTTTGTGAGCCTGATGAAGACTCATTTTTAGATTTGTCCCCACCCTTGTCAGAAGACTTACCATCCTTCTTCTTGCCATCCTTGTCACCCCCTGTATGAACTTTTCTGTTCACCCTTGTTCTGACCCATTTGTCTGCCTTCTTTCCCAATTCTTGGGGAGAGGTCAGATCAGAGTCTACCAGGTACTGGTGTAACAAATCAGACACACAATTATTAAGTATATGCTCTCTCAGGATTAAGTTATACAGGCTTCCATAGTCAGAAACTTTACTGCCATGTAACCACCCCTCCAAGGCCTTCACTGAATGGTCAACAAAGTCTACCCAGTCTTGTGAAGACTCCTTTTTGGTTTCTCTGAACTTCATCCTGTACTGTTCAGTGGTTAAGCCATAACCATCTAGGAGTGCATTCTTAAGAACTGTACAATTATTGGCATCACTTTCCTTTACAGTAAGGAGCATATCCCTACCCTTTCCACTGAAAGATAGCCATAGGATAGCAGCCCACTGCCTTTGAGGGACCTCCTGTACAACACAGGCCCTCTCAAGTGCAGCAAACCACTTGTTAATGTCATCCCCCTCCTTGTAAGGGGGAACTATCTTGTGCAGATTCCTAGAATCATGCTCTTTTGCAGGATGACTATTGGGAATGCTGCTGCGGCCACCATGGGGTCCTAACCCCAACCTCTGCCTTTCTTTTTCTAAATCTAAGGTTTGCCTATCTAAATCCAGCTGTTGCTTCTTGAGCTTCAGCCTGGATTCTTCCACTCTCAATTTATTGAGTTCCCTTTCTAACATTCTGTCTTCAGGGAGGGTGGGTTGGGCATGCCTTGACACAGAAGAATGGTGTGAATGAACAGAGGGAGACCTGTCCTTAACAGATGGCACTCTAACATTCTGGCCTATAGAAGTCACACTCCTACTATGATGAGAGGTAACACTCTTACTGTGATGAGAAGTCACATTTGTACCAGCTATGCTAGGTGGCCTGCTATGGGGCAGGTTGTGAAAGGTTCCTTCTAACTCTCTTACTAGGGGTGCCCCAGAATCAGAGTGGGAACCATCCGCTAATTTCTCACCAGAAGTGCCAACAAAGGTCTTATCTTGTTCAACTAGCATGTTAACTAATAGTTCTCTAGAGGGATTCTTCCCTACCCCTAAACCTCTTTCTACACTGAGACTCCTTGCTGCCTTCCAGCTAAGGTGGTCATAAGCAGTCTTGGCCAGATCCAGAGCTTGACCTGTACCAGACATAATAGAAAAGGTTTAAGGGGCAGAAAAAGAAAGAAAAAGTTTTCAGAACTTTTTAAAGGACAGAAAAAAACTTTTTAAACTTTTTAAGAACTTTTTGAAAGTTTAGAGGTACTTTTCAGCACTTAGTAAAGAAGTGAGAGGAGAAAAGCAAAACGTTTTGGTTAGGTGTACATACACTGAACTTGTTTTGTATATTTTTCTCTTATGAAAACTACAATGACAAAAGTGGTCAGTAGTTGCAAAGTACTTATCCCACTGCTGCACAACCAATGTAGTAGGCTGGACTGGCTTGTGGTGAGTACCAAGGGGTACTTACACCTTGCACCAGGCCCAGGTATCCCTTATTAGTGTATAGGGGTGTCTAGCAGCTTAGGCTGATAGAAAAGGTAGCTTAGCAGAGCAGCTTAGGCTGAACTAGGAGACGAGTGAAGCTCCTACAGTACCACTAGTGTCATATGCACAATATCATAAGAAAACACAATACACAGATATACTAAAAATAAAGGTACTTTATTTTTATGAATATATGCCAAAGTATCTCAATGAGTACCCTCAGTATGAGGATAGCAAATATACACAAGATATATGTACACAATACCAAAATATGCAGTAATAGCAATAGAAAACAGTGCAAACAATGTATAGTCACAATAGAATGCAATGGGAGCACATAGGGATAGGGGCAACACAAACCATATACTCTAGAAGTGGAATGCGAACCAGGAATGGACCCCAAACCTATGTGACCTTGTAGAGGGTTGCTGGGACTGTAAGAAAACAGTGAGGGTTAGAAAAATAGCCCACCCCAAGACCCTGAAAAGTGGGTGAAAAGTGTACCTAAGTTCCCCGAAGAGCACAGAAGTCGTGATAGGGGAATTCTGCCAGAAACAACAACACCAGCAATGCAACAACAATGGATTTCCTGACGAGGGTACCTGTGGAACAAGGGGACCAAGTCCAAGAGTCACGATCAAGTCGGGAGTGGGCAGATGCCCAGGAAATGCCAGCTGTGGGTGCAAAGAAGTTGCCACAGGATGGTAGAAGCTGAGGATTCTGCAAGAACGACAAGGGCTAGAAACTTCCCCTTTGGAGGATGGATGTCCCACGTTGTGAAGAGTCGTGCAGAAGTGTTTTCGTGCAGAAAGACCGCAAACAAGCCTTGCTAGCTGCAAGGGTCGCTGTTAGGGTTTTTGGATGCTGCTGTGGCCCAGGAGGGACCAGGATGTCGCCAATTGCGTGAGGAGACAGAGGAGGCACCCAGCAAGAGAAGGAGTCCACTCAGAAGCAAACAGCACCCGCAGAAGTGCCGGAACAGGCACTACGGAGTGGAGTGAACAGGAGCTCACCCGAAGTTGCACAAGAGGGTCCCACGAAGCCGGAGGACAACTCAGGAGGTCGTGCAATGCAGGTTAGAGTGCCGGGGACCCAGGCTTGGCTGTGCACAAAGGAAATCCTTGAAGAGTGCACAGGAGCCGGAGTAACTGCAAAACAAGCAGTTCCCAGCAATGCAGTCTAGCGTGGGGAGGCAAGGACTTACCTCCACCAAACTTGGACTGAAGAGTCACTGGACTGTGGGAGTGACTTGGACAGAGTTGCTGAGTTCCAGGGACCACGCTCGTTGTGCTGAGAGGGGACCCAGAGGACTGGCGATGCAGTTCTTTGGTGCGTGCGGTTGCAGGGGGAGGATTCCGTCGTCCCACAGGAGATTTCTTCAGAGCTCCTGGTGCAGAGAGGAGGCACGCTACCCCCAGAGCATGCACCACCAGGAAACAGTTGAGAAGGCGGCAGGAGAAGCGATACAAGGTTGCAGTAGTCGTCTTTGCTACTTTGTTGCAGTTTTGCAGGCTTCCAGCGCGGTCAGCAGTCGATTCCTTGGCAGAAGGTGAAGAGAGAGATGCAGAGGAACTCTGATGAGCTCTTGCATTCGTTATCTAAGGAATTCCCCAAAGCAGAGACCCTAAATAGACAGAAAAGGAGGAATGGCTACCTAGGAGAGAGGATAGGCTAGCGGCACCTGAAGGAGCCTATCAGAAGGAGTCTCTGACGTCACCTGCTGGCCCTGGCCACTCAGAGCAGTCCAGTGTGCCAGCAGCACCTCTGTTTCCAAGATGGCAGAGGTCTGGAGCACACTGGAGGAGCTCTGGGCACCTCCCAGGGGAGGTGCAGGTCAGGGGAGTGGTCACTCCCCTTTCCTTTGCCCAGTTTCGCGCCAGAGCAGGGCTGAGGGATCCCTGAACCGGTGTAGACTGGCTTATGCAGAGATGGGCACCATCTGTGCCCATCAAAGCATTTCCAGAGGCTGGGGGAGGCTACTCCTCCCCAGCCCTGACACCTTATTCCAAAGGGAGAGGGTGTAACACCCTCTCTCTGAGGAAGTCCTTTGTTCTGCCTTCCTGGGCCAAGCCTGGCTGGACCCCAGGAGGGCAGAAACCTGTCTGAAGGGTTGGCAGCAGCAGCGGCTGCAGTGAAACCCCGAGAAAGGCAGTTTGGCAGTACCCGGGTCTGTGCTAGAGACCCGGGGAATCATGGGATTGTCTCCCCAATACCAGGATTGCATTGGTGGGGCAATTCCATGATCTTAGACATGTTACATTGCCATATTCGGAGTTACCATTGTGAAGCTATACATAGGTAGTGACCTATGTATAGTGCACGCGTGTAATGGTGTCCCCGCACTCACAAAGTCTGGGGAATTGGCCCTGAACAATGTGGGGGCACCCTGGCTAGTGCCAGGGTGCCCACACACTAAGTAACTTAGCACCCAACCTTTACCAGGTAAAGGTTAGACATATAGGTGACTTATAAGTTACTTAAGTGCAGTGTAAAATGGCTGTGAAATAACGTGGATGTTATTTCACTCAGGCTGCAGTGGCAGGCCTGTGTAAGAATTGTCAGAGCTCCCTATGGGTGGCAAAAGAAATGCTCTAACCCATAGGGATCTCCTGGAACCCCAATACCCTGGGTACCTCAGTACCATATACTAGGGAATTATAAGGGTGTTCCAGTATGCCAATGTAAATTGGTAAAATTGGTCACTAGCCTGTTAGTGACAATTTGGAAAGAAATGAGAGAGCATAACCACTGAGGTTCTGATTAGCAGAGCCTCAGTGAGACAGTTAGTCATTACACAGGTAACACATACAGGGCACACTTATGAGCAGGCTACCCCCAGAGCATGCACCACCAGGAAAACAGTCGAGAAGGCGGCAGGATCAGCATTACAATGTCGCAGTAGTCGTCTTTGCTACTTTGTTGCAGTTTTGCAGGCTTCCAGCGCGGTCAGCAGTCGATTCCTTGGCAGAAGGTGAAGAGAGAGATGCAGAGGAACTCTGATGAGCTCTTGCATTCGTTATCTAAGGAATTCCCCAAAGCAGAGACCCTAAATAGCCAGAAAAGGAGGTTTGGCTACTTAGGAGAGAGGATAGGCTAGCAACACCTGAAGGAGCCTATCAGAAGGAGTCTCTGACGTCACCTGCTGGCACTGGCCACTCAGAGCAGTCCAGTGTGCCAGCAGCACCTCTGTTTCCAAGATGGCAGAGGTCTGGAGCACACTGGAGGAGCTCTGGGCACCTCCCAGGGGAGGGGCAGGTCAGGGGAGTGGTCACTCCCCTTTCCTTTGTCCAGTTTCGCGCCAGAGCAGGGCTGAGGGATCCCTGAACCGGTGTAGACTGGCTTATGCAGAAATTGGCACCATCTGTGCCCATGAAAGCATTTCCAGAGGCTCCTCCCCTGCCTTAACACCTTTTTCCAAAGGGAGAGGGTGTAACACCCTCTCTCTGAGGAAGTCCTTTGTTCTGCCTTCCTGGGCCAAGCCTGGCTGGACCCCAGGAGGGCAGAAACCTGTCTGAGGGGTTGGCAGCAGCAGCAGCTGCAGTGAAACCCCTGAAAAGGCAGTTTGGCAGTACCCGGGTCTGTGCTAGAGACCCGGGGAATCATGGGATTGTCTCCCCAATACCAGGATGGCATTGGGGGGGCAATTCCATGATCTTAGACATGTTACATGGCCATGTTCGGAGTTACCATTGTGAAGCTACACATAGGTAGTGACCTATGTGTAGTGCACGCGTGTAATGGTGTCCCCGCACTCACAAAGTCCGGGGAATTTGCCCTGAACAATGTGGGAGCACCTTGGCTAGTGCCAGGGTGCCCACACACTAAGTAACTTAGCACCCAACCTTTACTAGGTAAAGGTTAGACATATAGGTGACTTATAAGTTACTTAAGTGCAGTGGTAAATGGCTCTGAAATAACGTGGATGTTATTTCACTCAGGCTGCAGTGGCAGGCCTGTGTAAGAATTGTCAGAGCTCCCTATGGGTGGCAAAAGAAATGCTGCAGCCCATAGGGATCTCCTGGAACCCCAATACCCTGGGTACCTCAGTACCATATACTAGGGAATTATAAGGGTGTTCCAGTATGCCCAGGTAAATTGGTGAAATTGGTCACTAGCCTGTTAGTGACAATTTGGAAAGAAATGAGAGAGCATAACCACTGAGGTTCTGATTAGCAGAGCCTCAGTGAGACAGTTACTCATAACACAGGTAACACATACAGGGCACACTTATGAGCACTGGGGCCCTGGCTGGCAGGGTCCCAGTGACACATACAACTAAAACAACATATATACAGTGAAATATGGGGGTAACATGCCAGGAAAGATGGTACTTTCCTACACGGAGACACCATTACACGTGTGCACTGTACATAGGTCACTACCTATGTACAGCGTCACAATGGTAACTCCGAACATGGCCATGTAACATTTCTAAGATCATGGAATTGTCTCCCCAATGCCATTCTGGCATTGGGGGGACAATTCCATGATCCCCCGGGTCTCTAGCACAGAACCCGGGTACTGCCAAACTGCCTTTCCGGGGTCTCCACTGCAGCTGCTGCTGCTGCCAACCCATCAGACAGGTTTCTGCCCTCTTGTGGTCCAGGCAGCCCTGGCCCAGGAAGGCAGAACAAAGGACTTCCACAGAGAGAGGGTGTAACACCCTCTCCCTTTGGAAATAGGTGTGAAGGCTGGGGAGGAGTAGCCTCCCCCAGCCTCTGGAAATTGCTTTGATGGGCACAGATGTTGCCCATCTCTGCATAAGCCAGTCTACACCGGTTCAGGGATCCCCCAGCCCTGCTCTGGCGTGAAACTGGACAAAGGAAAGGGGAGTGACCACTCCCCTGACCTGCACCTCCCAGGGGAGGTGCCCAGAGCTCCTCCAGTGTGTCCCAGACCTCTGCCATCCTGGAAACAGAGGTGTTTGTGGCACACTGGACTGCTCTGGGTGACCAGTGCCAGCAGGTGACGTCAGAGGCTCCTTCTGATAGGCTCTTACCTCTCTTGGTAGCCAATCCTCCTTCCTAGGTAGCCAAACCTCCTTTTCTGGCTATTTAGGGTCTCTGCTTTGGGGATCTCACCAGATAACCAATGCAAGAGCTCACCAGAGTTCCTCTGCATCTCCCTCTTCGCCTGCTGCCAAAGGATCGACCGCTGACTGCTCAGGATGCCTGCAAAACCGCAACAAAGTAGCAAGACGACTACTAGCAACCTTGTATCGCTTCATACTGCCGGCTTTCTAGACTGTTTCCAGGTGGTGCATGCTCTGGGGGTAGCCTGCCTCCTCTCTGCACCATGAGCTCTGAAGAAATCTCCAGTGGGTCGACGGAATCTTCCCCCTGCAACCGCAGGCAACAAAAGACCGCATCACTGGTCCTCTGGGTCCCCTCTCAGCACGACGAGCGTGGTCCCTGGAACTCAGCAACTATGTCCAAGTGACTCCCACAATCCAGTGACTCTTCAGTCCCAGTTTGGTGGAGGTAAGTCCTTGCCTCCCCACGCTAGACTGCATTGCTGGGTACTGCGTGATTTGCAGCTGCTCCGGCTCCTGTGCACTCTTCCAGGATTTCCTTTGTGCACAGCCAAGCCTGGGTCTCCAACACTCTAACCTGCAGTGCACAACCTTCTGAGTTGTCCTCCGGCATCTTGGGACTCCCTTTTGTGACTTCGGGTGGACTCCGGTTCACTTTCCTTCCAAGCGCCTGTTCAGGTACTTCTGCGGGTGCTGCCTCCTTCTGTGAGTGTAGGAGGCTGGACTGGCTTGTAGTGAGTACCAAGGGGTACTTGCACCTTGCACCAGGCCCAGTTATCCCTTATTAGTGTATAGGGTGTCTAGCAGCTTAGGCTGATAGATAATGGTAGCTTAGCAGAGCAGCTCAGGCTGAACTAGGAGACGTGTGAAGCTACTACAGTACCACTTAGTGTCATATGCACAATATCATAAGAAAACACAATACACAGTTATACTAAAAATAAAGGTACTTTATTTTTATGACAATATGCCAAAGTATCTTAGAGTGTACCCTCAGTGAGAGGATAGGAAATATACACAAGATATATATACACAATAGCAAAAATATGCAGTATAGTCTTAGAAAACAGTGCAAACAATGTATAGTTACAATAGGATGCAATGGGGAAACATAGGGATAGGGGCAACACAAACCATATACTCCAGAAGTGGAATGCGAACCACGAATGGACCCCAAACCTATATGACCTTGTAGAGGGTCGCTGGGACTATTAGAAAATAGTGAGAGTTAGCAAAATAACCCTCCCCAAGACCCTGAAAAGTGAGTGCAAAGTGCACCAAAGTTCCCCTAAGGACAAAATAGTCGTGTTAGAGGGAAAATGCAAGGAAAACACAAATCAGCAATGCAACAACGATGGATTCCTGACTGAGGGTACCTGTGGAACAAGGGGACCAAGTCCAAAAGTCACAAGCAGCTCGGAGATGGGCAGATGCCCAAGAAATGCCAGCGGTTGGTGCAAAGAAGCTCTTACTAGGCTGAAGAACTGTGAATACTGCAGGAACGACAAGGGCTAGAGACTTCCCCTTTGGAGGATGGATCCCCCACGCCTTGGAAAGTCGTGCAGAAGTGTTTTCCCGCCGGATGGACGCCAACAAGCCTTGCTACACGCAAATCGTGCGTTTGGCGTTTTTGGACGCTGCTGGGGCCCAGGAGGGACCAGAAGGTCGCAAATTGGACCTGCAGAGAGAGGGGACGTCGAGCAAGACAAAGAGCCCTCACTGAAGCAGGTAGCACCCGGAGAAGTGCCAGAAACAGGCACTACGAGGATGCGTGAAACGGTGCTCGCCGAAGTTGCACAAAGGAGTCCCACGTCGCCGGAGACCAACTTAGAAAGTCGTGCAATGCAGGTTAGAGTGCCGTGGACCCAGGCTTGGCTGTGCACGAAGGATTTCCGCCGGAAGTGCACAGGGGCCGGAGAAGCTTGCAAAGTCGTGGTTCCCAGCAATGCAGCCCAGCGAGGTGAGGCAAGGACTTACCTCCACCAAACTCGGGCTGAAGAGTCACTGGACTGTGGGGGTCACTTGGACGGTGTCGCTGGATTCGAGGGACCTCGCTCGTCGTGCTGAGAGGAGACCCAAGGGACCGGTAATGCAGCTTTTTGGTGCCTGCGGTTGCAGGGGGAAGATTCCGTTGACCCACGGGAGATTTCTTCGGAGCTTCTGGTGCAGAGAGGAGGCAGACTACCCCCACAGCATGCACAAGCAGGAAAACAGTCGAGAAGGCGGCAGGATCAGCGTTACAGAGTTGCAGTAGTCGTCTTTGCTACTATGTTGCAGGTTTGCAGGCTTCCAGCACGGTCAGCGGTCGATTCCTTATCAGAAGGTGAAGAGGGAGATGCAGAGGAACTCGGCTGAGCTCATGCATTCGTTATCTAAAGTTTCCCCAGAGACAGAGACCCTAAATAGCCAGAAAAGAGGGTTTGGCTACCTAGGAGAGAGGAAAGGCTACTAACACCTGAAGGAGCCTATCAGCAGGAGTCTCTGACGTCACCTGGTGGCACTGGCCACTCAGAGCAGTCCAGTGTGCCAGCAGCACCTCTGTTTCCAAGATGGCAGAGGTCTGGAGCACACTGGAGGAGCTCTGGACACCTCCCAGGGGAGGTGCAGGTCAGGGGAGTGGTCACTCCCCTTTCCTTTGTCCAGTTTCGCGCCAGAGCAGGGGCTAAGGGGTCCCTGAACCGGTGTAGACTGGCTTATGCAGAATTGGGCACATCTGTGCCCAACAAAGCATTTCCAGAGGCTGGGGGAGGCTACTCCTCCCCTGCCTTTACACCATTTTCCAAAGGGAGAGGGTGTCACACCCTCTCTCAGAGGAAGTTCTTTGTTCTGCCATCCTGGGCCAGGCCTGGCTGGACCCCAGGAGGGCAGCTGCCTGTCTGAGGGGTTGGCAGCAGCAGCAGCTGCAGTGAAACCCCAGGAAGGGCAGTTTGGCAGTACCAGGGTCTGTGCTACAGACCACTGGGATCATGGGATTGTGCCAACTATGCCAGGATGGTATAGAGGGGGCAATTCCATGATCATAGACATGTTACATGGCCATATTCGGAGTTACCATGGTGAAGCTACATATAGGTAGTGACCTATATGTAGTGCACGCGTGTAATGGTGTCCCCGCACTCACAAAGTTCAGGGAATTGGCTCTGAACAATGTGGGGGCACCTTGGCTAGTGCCAGGGTGCCCTCACACTAAGTAACTTTGCACCTAACCTTTACCAGGTAAAGGTTAGACATATAGGTGACTTATAAGTTACTTAAGTGCAGTGTAAAATGGCTGTGAAATACCGTGGACGTTATTTCACTCAGGCTGCAGTGGCAGGCCTGTGTAAGAATTGTCAGAGCTCCCTATGGGTGGCAAAAGAAATGCTGCAGCCCATAGGGGTCTCCTGGAACCCCAATACCCTGGGTACCTCAGTACCATATACTAGGGAATTATAAGGGTGTTCCAGTAAGCCAATGTAAATTGGTAAAAATGGTCACTAGCCTGTTAGTGACAATTTAAAAGTAATGAGAGAGCATAACCACTGAGGTTCTGGTTAGCAGAGCCTCAGTGAGACAGTTAGGCACCACACAGGGAACATATACATGCACACCTATGAGCACTGGGGCCCTGTGTGACAGGGTCCCAGTGACACATACATATAGGCCACAAACCTATGAGCACTGGGGTCCTGACTAGCAGGATCCCAGTGACACATAACAACCATACTGAAATCATGGTGTTTTCACTATGAGCACTGAGGCCTGGCTATCAGGATCCCAGTGAGACAGTGAAAACAGTGACAAACACCCTGACATACACTCACAAACAGGCCAAAAGTGGGGGTAACAAGGCTAGAAAGAGGCTACCTTCTCACAGTGAGGGCTCCCTGAGTTGCTGGGTTCCCCCTCTGTCGCCTCCTCCAAGTGGCAACATCCTGGTCCCTCCTGGGCCACAGCAGCACCCAAAAACCTCTACTGCAACCCTTGCAGCTAGCAAGGCTTGTTTGCATTCTTTCTGCGTGTGAGCACCTCTGCAAGCTTCATCGCAATGTGGGACATCCATCCTCCAAAGGAGAAGTTCCTAGTCTTCTTCTTTCTTGCAGAACTCCAAGCTTCTTTCAACCGGTGGCAGATTCCTTGCACCCTCAACTGGCATTTCCTGGGCTCCTGCCTACTCTCGACACTGTCGTGACTATTCACCTTGGTCTCCTTGTCTTACAGGTACTCAGGTCCGGAAATCCACTGTTGTTGCATAGCTGGTGTTTGTTCTTCCTGCAGAATCCCCCTATCACGACTATGCTCTCTGGGGGTAGTAGTGCACTTTACACCTACCTTTCAGGGTCTTGGGGTGGGCTATTTTTCTAACCCTCACTGTTTTCTTACAGTCCCTGCGACCCTCTACAAACTCACATAGGTTTGGGGTCCATTCGTGGTTCGCATTCCACTTTTGGAGTATATGGTTTGTATTGCCCCTATACCTATGTGCTCCTATTGCAATCTATTGTAATTCTACACTGTTTGCATAACTTTTCTTGCTATTACTTACCTAATTTTGATTTGTGTACATATATCTTGTGTATATAACTTATCCTCATACTGAGGGTACTCACTGATATACTTTTGGCACAGTGTCATAAAAATAAAGTACCTTTATTTTTAGTAACTCTGTGTATTGTGTTTTCTTTTCATATTGTGCATATGACACCAGTGGTATAGTAGGAGCTTTACATGTCTCCTAGTTCAGCCTAAGCTGCTTTGCCATAGCTACCTTCTATCAGCCTAAGCTGCTAGAAACACCTCTTCTACACTAATGAGGGATAACTGGACCTGGCACAAGGTGTAAGTACCTCTGGTACCCACTACAAGCCAGGCCAGCCTCCTACACTTTGGCTCATCAACACCAGGCACATCTACATTGGTGCTAGCCACTAGAAGGGAGGTTCTGCCAGTGGAAGAATCCACCCCAGACACCCCTGCCTCTGTAGCAGCAGATCTCCCACCCCTAAGCCAGCGGGGACATCCAGCAAAGAATCCAGGAGGTGCGGATGGCAAGACACCCACCACTGACTGCAAGTGACCGCTTCCTAAAGGACCTCCGTTGTGTGCCACATATTCACTCTGTTGACTGATCCTCAACCACCTTCAATTTCAAATGGGAGGAGTACTATGGACTTTTGACTCCCAGTGCTGTGACATCTGCTCCAATGATTTTATTCACCATGACTGACATCTTCACTTTACTTTTTTGTTCCTTTCTGTTCACATTTTATTTCCTGCATCAGCATTCTAATAAATTGACCCATAACAAACTCATTGTCTGCTTGCTTAATTTCCACATTTTGCTATGTAGTGATGTACGACCATGTGAACCATATGATGACGACACAAGCTACTTGTGCAAGGAGGGATATTTTACAGGTATACAGTGTCCTGCTCAGGATTACAAACTTTACACGCCAACACACTGGTTCACGTGTCTGGTCACACCAAGCATTTTATTCCAGTGCACAGCACATATGCTTCCTCTATGTCTGGACTTCTTGAAACACAAACGTGTGACTCATACTGAGTCAAAGTACATATTTCAAGGAACAGTCCCCGGACCAAAGGAGGAAGGGATTTATTGGACATTGTCTTGTAGAATAGGCAAAAATGAAAGTGGTGATTGTGATGTCCGCAGCTTGAGACTTATCGCGTACCACACCAAAGTAATCCAATATCACATAAACTAAGGTACAGACAGATGGCAGTACAACAGTCCCTGATCACAGGTCCATGTTAATCCAATGGCAATGCATCTGGTGCTATGGCACAAACATATGTCCGTGTTGTGGCACAGGCACTGTGGCCTGCAAAGATTAAACACATCTACAGCTACACACAGGTCACACAAGAATAGCGTCTAGCCAATGTGAAGGGAAAATGACTTGGTTGCAATCTATGACTACATATTTCATGCTCACATGATGACACACATGATACAGTTGGCCCACCACAGCACACAAAACAAGTCCATTGTGTAGCAGGCTGGCCCTCTATGTAGTGTGCAAAGCTAGTCAGACTGTGCAGGGAGTCCAGGCAGCCACATGTAGGTTTACAGGGGTAAAAACTAGACCAACTAATTCTCTAATTTGTATGGTAGCTTGGTTGAGCAGTTAGGCCAGTCTTAGAGAAGTGCAAAGTATTTGTTGTACTCACAGCATCAATTTTGCAACTCACACACTCAAAGGAATAATTCTAGACTGATTTATAAAAATACTTCAGATTTGTATATACATTTTAAGATTAAGATCATCAGAATAGGTTAAGTACTCTTTCCAGATATGAAGTTTTGGAGTTTGATAAAAATATTAATTATGCACATAGGAGTCCATAGAGGACAACCTTTAAAAATACATCTAAAATCACACAGAAGGTTTACCAACTTCTTCTTTTGCAGGCTGGCCAGGGTCAATAGGAGGCACACTATGCCAGCTGGAGAAGTTTGGGAGGCACCTGGTTCTGGCAGGAGCTGCAGTAAAATTTCTCTGGAGCTGGTGCAAGATCACTGCGAGGGACCACTTGGAAAATCGCTGCACAGGTACGTTTAAAGGTGAATCCTGGGTTTTCCCTTGGAGTGTCAAGGTCACAAGGGGTGGGAGACCCTTGCAGCACAGCAGGTTCTTTGGTGCAGGGCACAGGGCGGCCAGGTGCAGAGCGAATCGGTGATCCAGTAGCTGTGCACAAGGATGCCCTCAGAAGCAGGAGGTAAGTCGGTTCAAGGGTTGTTTGCAGAACAACAGGGCACTCTGGCAGCAGGTTCAGGTTGTTTCTAAAGTCCCTCAAGTGTGGCTTCCCCCTGTCCCTTTTTCAGTAACAGGTGGACTGTTTTTGGGATGCCCGAAGCTAGGTGATCAGTACCCAGGGTATTGGTATGGTTCAGCCTCTAGAGGGTGCAGTGCCACCAAACCTGGTACACTGGCAGGGTTTGTCCTCACAGTCATTGGTGTGAAGTTTGGTCTAGCTGCAGCATCTGGTTCTGGAGTTAGCATGCAGTCAGTGAGGTGGACCTCACTAGCTTGTTGGTTTTAGAGTCGTGCCTCCACCCTGAAGGGAGTTCTCTGGCAATTTGCAAAGCCAGGAGGTCTTCTGCGGTTTCTCTAGAGTTGTCCAGTTGCCCAGCAGGTCCTCAGCGGTGATTGTCGTGTCCTGGTGCAGCAGGCAGGGTTTGGCACCTTGTTGCTGGACTTCTTCTGTCCATCGAATCTGGGTTCTTGGTCTAGGAATGCCCACTAAATACTGTATTTAGTGGGCATTTTAGGGGGAATCTGGTAGTGACCAATGGGTCATCTACCCTAGGATGGCTACCCAAACCAAGTCACTACCCTACTCCAGTGGACATTATGAAGTGCCTGCAACTGCTGGCAGAAGTCATCATGTTGGTAGGCGGTTGCAACCTCGGTGGACCCAGCCATAGGCTATCATTGCTGCCAGTGGCAGTTGCTGACCAATGGCTGTGTCCGTCGGCGGTGATGAGCGCTTACATGGCAGACGTGACCGCCATGTTCTGCAGATTCACTCACTTGACTCCTGACACTGCTGCCAGCAACACCTCCATGCCCTGAGCTGCTGTGTGCCGCCTCTAGGAGCAACCATGCCACATACAGCAGGTGATAGGGCCCCTGCCTTCTCTCCAGAGGAACTCGAGAGGCTGGTTGATGAGGTCCTACCCCTGTATGAACAGCTCTTTGGCTCACTAGAGGAGCAGTCATGAACCTCATGTGCACAATTTTCTCTGTACTGCACCATCCTTTTCCTTCTCACAGGCTACAATGTGCCCCTGTGTCCCAGTTAGACTTGTTGTGTGCCTATTGTTGTAGTCTGTGTGGCATCAATGGGATGCATAATGTGCAGGTATTGGTGGTCAGTACCATATGTTAAGTTCAGTCACATTCTGTTTTGTGTGGTTTTTGAGGTTCTAGATCTTCCTTGTGTTGGATGCACATAACCAGGCGAGGAGACATTACTGCCATCCAAAGACACCTCTTTCTCCATGATTGTTGTACAAGTTGGACAATATGTATGTGCATGACAGCATGAGCTGTGTATGCATCTTGTCCGAGTCATTTGAGAATCATGTGAACAATGTGTATAGTGCCACTGATCTTGCAAACCATATCTGGCCTTGCTAAACTGTTTTGTGGAAGGCATATCATGACTCACTGTGCCCGTCAGGTTGCCGCACACACCACATGTCAAATTGCTGAGGGGCACATGATGTGCTGTCATGCATGGAGTGGTGGGAATGGAGTGCCATGTAGGTTCTGTCTGCTCAGCCTGCAGAGACCAGAGCCTATCAGAAGTTTCTCCCAGTATGGGACCTAGTCCAGCCTGTGGGAGAGTCACTATGGCGATGCAACTGTGGCACTGTGCCCACTCCCTGTCTCCACCAGATCCTGGCATGTGACCAATATGATGATATTGTGGTAAAACTTGCCCTGAGTGCCTCTGTCCTCTGACTAGATAAGGAAGGTTACAGAGGTAAATCATTAAACTAGTCTATATGTGTATTTTGCCTCGTTGTCAATGTGTATCTTGGACTCAAGACAAGACCTTTATTCCCACAGCTCTGTTGTCACTATCACACAGGTCATATTTGTCCTGTACAGGTGTATAAATGGCAATCCCACTGTGCAGACTCTGAGTTGATTTCTGGGAGGCAATGATATGTGACTCGGTAGCTTAGTCACATAGCAGAAACTGAACAATGCATGTCTTTGTATATTAGATGCCATCTCTGTAGCATAGACACATATGTCCAAAGGACTGTTTTGTGGTACAGATACACACCACAGAACCCACCCCGAAGTGTCATTTGGTAGGCCACATCTCCACACATGCACATGGAATACACTTTCTGTACTCACCATGCCAGCTCCTTGATTGTCACTCAAGTGTAATGATGAAGTTTGTAATATGGCTGTTGCCTGTAGGGACTGTATGTACTGAGTCTTTTTTACAGAATGTGAACGTGTTGGTCCATTCATGCCTAAGTACTTTACCCTTCAGGAGCCACAAAGGGGTGTAGTGTATTGTTAGGCGTAGCATCCTTATTGTAGTTTCCCTGTCTTTTTGCCTCTTCTTCCTGTGTTTTTGGTTGTGTGCTGGACTTTGATTTTGCTGGTACTCTGGGCACTTTACCACTGCTTAACAGTGCTAAAGGGCAAGCGCACTTTGTGTAAACTGTATGTGTAATTGGCTTTTCCGTGATTGGCATATTTGATTTACTAGTAAGTCCCTCGTACAGTGCACTAGAGGTGTCTAGGGCCTGTAAATCAAATACTTCTAGTGGACCTGCAGCACTGGTTGTGCCACCCACACGAGTAGCCCTGGAAACATGGCTCAGACCTGCTACTGCAGTGTCTGTGTGTGTGGTTTTAACCTGCCAATTCGACCTGGCAAGTTTACCTACTTGCCAGGCCCAAACCTTCCATTTTTATACATGCAATGCACCCCTAAGGTAGGCCCTAGGTAGCCCCATGGGCAGGGCGCAGTGTATATTAAAGGTGGGACATGTACTGATGTGTTTTACATGTCCTGACAGTGAAATACTGCCAAATGCGGTTTTCACTGCTGCAAGGCCTATCTCATGGGGACTGTCTTTAAATATCGTTTAGGCGCAGTTTCCCATTGGGAGCAGATAGAGATGTGGACTTTGGGGGTCTCTGAACTCACAATTTAAAAATACATCTTTTGGTAAAGTTGGTTTTTAGATTGTCAGTTTGAAAATGCTACTTTTAAAAAGCTGGCATTTTCTTGCTTAACCATTTTGTGCCTCTGCCTGCTTGTGTCTGGGTCAGACTGACAGTTGGGCTGTTTGTGAATTTCCTCTAGACAGTGACACAAAGGGAGCTGGGGTGTAGCCTTCATATCCCAATGAGTCTCCTGGGCTAGAGTGGGGAGGGAGGAGCTGACACACCTGAAAGGTCTGTGCCTGTCCATACACAATTCAGTCTCCAACCCCCTGGTGTGTGTCTGGGGCCAGGCCTGAGCAAGGCAGGATCTTGTGAAAAACATACACTTTCCTTTGAAGTTTGCTGACTTCAAAGGCAGAAAGGGATATAAGTAATGGACCCAAAACTCCAGATTTTTAGATTTACTTCTGGAATCAAGAGGAACCTCTGCCAAGTAGAAGAATTGAATAGCTGGAGGAGGAGTACTGCCCCTTTGCCTGTGAGTGTGCTTTGCTGGGTTGGATTGCAGTAGCTGCTTCTGTCTGACAGAGGACAAAGACTGGACTTTGTGTAAGGGCTTGGACTGAGCTTGCCGCCTGTTTTGAAGCCTCAGGGCTGTCAAAGACTTCCTCTGCCAGCACCTATACTCTCTTGCTGAGACTCCTACCCTGCCAAGTGGCGCCCACTCCAGTCCCTGGGCCCTTGAAAGATGAAGCTGGTGGAACCAAGGCAGAAATTCATGCACATGAGCTGTGCAGGAGAAATAAATCGACACACCACCTGCAACATGGCTGTAAAAATGAATGCACCGCCTGCATCGCGGCTGGAGAAACAATGCAACGCCTGCTTGCGGCTGCTAAAATCAATGCATCTCCCACGCAGTGCGACTCTTCATCACTCTGTGACCAGATTACGCACGCATCATCGCTGGGTGTCAAAACCACAGTGAACCTGCGCAGACCAGATGTTGCCCACCTAGAAATCGATGCATCGCTCTCTTGCGGTAAAGAAAAAAGACGAATCGCCTACACGATTGGAGAAGAAACAATGCACAGCCTCACTTGCCAGTAAGGAATCAACGCATCACTGACTTTTCTGACGCAAGCTCACCCGTGTGGCTTTATTTTGAACACAAACCAGATACTTTGTCTACCATCAACGCATGCATTGTTTTCCATGGAGTAAGACTCTTTTTAATTTAACAATTCATAACTTTACTTGTGTATGTTGGATTTTAGTCGTTTTGATCTTGTTTGATTTAGGTAAATATTGGCTATTTTTCTAAACTGGTGATGTGCCCATCTTGTAGCATTTTCACTGTATTACTGTGAGTTGGTACAAATACTTTACACATGCCTTTGAGATAAACTTAATTGCTTGTGGCAAGCTACCAAGGGGGTGAGCAGTGGTTATCCTAAGTGTGCATCTCCATTACCCTGACTGGAGTGAGGGTCCCTGCTTGGACAGAGTGCAAACTGACTGTCAACCGAAGATCAAATTTCTCACATGTTTCATTGTAGCTCATATCAAGGTACAGGTTGCTGCAGAAGGGACCTCCTCATGTGAGTAAGCTTGCTTAGTTATTGTAGGGCATGAGCAGGGTAGTGGGTTAGTCTGCAGATGCAAATACATATATCTGTAGTCTTGTCCCTGTACTTATGGGCTTGTGTGTTTCACACTTGTGAAGTGTCAACAAATTCAAAAGTTCTAGCTTGGTGTTTCTGACATGTATGTGACTCAACCGTTTGTGACAAAACATTGTGACTGTAATCTCTTGATTTGTCTTTTTAAAAAAAAGCAGCTATGGAGAGCCATCGCCAAGAAGGTGTGGACCCTGGTGGTCCACAGCCAGCGGAGCGCCCACTGTCACAAGAGGTAGAAGGACCTGAGACGCTGGGCACGCAAGATCACTGAGGTCCAGCTGGGGATGTTGTACTGCTATTTGATGGAGTTTGTTTTGACCAATGACTTTGTGTTTCACCACTGCGCATATTAATTGCTCAATGTTCACCAGTAGCACATGGTATGTTTTGTTCAGTTGAGCCGCCTATGGGCTTTGACATGGCATTAGCCATTACTTTCTGTATTCAGTTTAGCCGCCTATGGGCTTTGACATTGCATTAGTCATTACATTCTGTATTCTGCCTATTGGCTTTGACATTGCATTAGCCATTACTTTCTGTATTCAGTTTAGCCGCCTATGGGCTTTGACATTGCATTAGTCATTACATTCTGTATTCTGCCTATTGGCTTTGACATGCTGTATCCAGTCTAGCCGCCTATTGGCTTTGACATTGCATTCCTATTGGCTTTGACATGATGTATTCAATTTAGCTGCCTATTGACTTTGACATGCTATTAGATATTCTGCCTATGGGCTTTGACATGATATTATATATTGCATTTTGTATTCAGCTCAGCTGCCTATTGGCTTTGACATGATATTATACATTGCATTTTGTATTCAGCTCAGCTGCCTATGGGCTTTGACATGATATAAGACATTGCATTTTGTATTCAGCTCAGCTGCCTATTGGCTTTGACATGACACTAGACATTGCATTTGATATTTAGGTTAGCTGCCTATTGCCTTTAACTAGACATTGCATTTGATATTTAGGTTAGCTGCCCATTGCCTTTAACGTGGAGTTAGACATTGCAGTTGAGAATCCAAGCTGTATTTTTCCAAGCTGTGTTTTTGCACAAGATGAACCAAGATGTTTTGTTCTCACAGTAGACTAGACATGATAAGAGAGGGTACATGGTGTTGTTCTCTCTGCTTGAGCTTGGGAACAGGAGTAGTCTTGGAGACCTGGCCAGTCTCCAAAAGGCTTGCTCAGTTTCCCAGGTCTGAGAGGAGGGGGCACACCTTTGTAACAAATGTAACAGGCTGCAGAGGGTCAGATTCGAATCTGCCGGACCTCGTGCTGGAGCTTGGCGCCAGCTGCCAGCAATCCCGTGTGGGTAGATGAATCTCTTTCTCGCGGCTGACAGGGGTCATCAGCTTGCAGACCTTAGAAAGATGAAGCTGTAAATAGTTCCCACACGGTGAAGTATTTGTTTTGCTTTGCATTCAATATCTTATAAATATAACCTGCTGTGTATATTGCAAACTGATATATTTTGTTTGATTAACGCGGACTTGAAAGCTACTAATTCGTCATACATAAAAATTGGGGTTGGGGAAGAATTAACAACAATAAAAGTCTTCTTTGACCTCAGAAGTGCATTTCTGGTGTGTTATGTTAGTGCTTTAAAACTAGCTAAGAGGAAAGCACTACAATTGGTACCAGAAGTGGGGCGTCGGTCATTAAGAGGTGATTAAGAGGGTGTTGACGAGTTGGTAGATTTCTAAGTGCACACTTTAAAAGTGTAATTGTTTTTGTTGTTTGGAGAATTACAGAAATTGTTTTTTGTTTGGAGAATCACAGTAGCACGGCAGACCATGTCTGAGAATTCATGTGTTGATAAACTGCCTGATGGTGCTACGAAAAACTGTGAATTGTTTTCTGTTTGGGGAATTACAGAAGCACTGCAGACCATGTCTGAAAATGCATGTGTAGCTAAAATTCCTGATGGTGTTTTGAGAAATAATTCCTGTTGTACATATGTAGAAAACGTGTCTTTTGGAAGTAATGATGACAGAAAGGTCTGGATACCTTTATCTGCTTACAGAGAAATGCAGGAGAAATGTAGGAAGTTGGAACATGAAAATAGGAATTTACGTGAGCAAATTAGCCCGACTGAAAGTTGTAAAAAGGCTGTTTTTGAAGAATCTTTCTTGTCCCATTCCAGTAATGAGGGGGTTAAGACAGCTCCGAGCTGCACTGAGTTTTCGTGTGAGCCAGGGTTTTTGGCAGACAAAATGCATTCCTTAACTGATAACACGGACGAGAGAGACCAGAATGTGATTTACGAGTTACCGTTGCAAAATGCACAAGTAAAACGAAAGATTTTAGAGCAAGAGCCGACTTTCATTAGCTTGTTTGATTTTTGGAAAAAGAATAGCCCTCATTTGAGTGAAATCCTAACACTTTTGTATATGGTCACTGTGAAAAATAATATGCAGTTGCGCGCTTGTGATTTGGCAAATGAAATAATGCAGACTTTAGGTTTCTGCGCAGTGCAAGAAGGAAATACTTATGTACATGTAAATCAAGAACAAGGAAAGAAAATAGTGCCCCTAGCTAGAATCATACAATGGATCTGGTACTTGCAAGACAGGGCTAGAGTACCACAGGTAAAAGAGTTACCAATGAAGTTGAGTGCACCATTTGAATTCGTGTCCACTGAAGATAAAAAGCATGTTTGTTTTACTAATGATTCACTGACTGAAATGTTGTTTTCTGGCACAGTAGAAGGAACAGCGTTGTATAATGTGTGTCAGATTTTAAAGCAAGAGCTACGTGAGATGTGTCATTTTTATGCTGATTTTTGGTTCATTGCTAATGTTTTAGCACCTAACTGGTTCAATTACCTTACAGATGTTAATGAGAAAAATTCAGAGAGAGAAGTGTACACCCAGAATTCTGCCTTAGTGGGGATGGCTAAGTGGGTGCCCCAGAAATGTGAACAGCTGAGAGAAAAAGCCACTTACAGGTGGGCAGAGATGAGAGAGATGCACATTCCCCTAGTTTTGATAAAAACTGTGCAGCACGCACAAAAGCAATCTGTCATGCAAGCAGTCACAGAGCAGTTGGGGAGAGGAAAGTTACCAGAACAGAAATGGCAAATCGATCAGGTTTTAGGGAGAGTGATTGCTGCAAATTACCAAGGAAAAATAGAAATGATGCTGATACCTAGAAAAGAATATGATTCATTCATACAAATTGGAGACAGAATGGCCCAAATTGACAAAAATGCAGTAAATGGAGGTTTGGTAAAGAATGAGTCTGCCCCAGCCCTTCTGACAGTGCAAGAAAAGGGAAGCTGTGGCGCAGCAGATAAAAACTTCAGTGCTGATGTGTGGGCTGAAGCCCCAAGTGATCCTCCAGAACATGCAGTGAATATAACAAAGGGCCCCAAAAACGTCCTGCTGATTATAAAACAGGGAAAGAAAGAGGAAGGGTGCAGTTTAAATGAAAAATGTTATTTGCAAGAAAAGTCATACTTGTTTCTTTTGCAGATCCTACCACGTTTCGCCACTGTCCCTGAGTGTGCTGTGTGGTCCCCTTTCCAGTGTGTGCGTGTGGGGTCGGGGAAGGGACCGAACCCCCAACCTGAACCTGGCTGAGTAAAATGCCAGCACCATGGATCCATTTTGCGCAAACTGCGCCTTCAGTTCAAGTTCAACTTGTTTGATTGCATTCTTCCACTGGAACTAAGCTGTGTTTTTTTTTTTTTTTCTCCCTCTCGTATGGAACTCTGACTTTTGCTTACCTTCCAGCAAACCTTTCAGGTGGACCGTGCACCTTTACATGAGCAGAACTCATGCCACATCAAATTGCTAACACTGTTGAATTAGAGACTCATTCAGAGTATAAAAATTGCCCAGTCTTTTCTGTATAGATGTATCTGATGTGAAAGGTTATGAAATCTATATGTTAATTCACTTCTATTGCTTTACAGGGATTGTTTTGATCATTCAAATGTGACTTGCTGATAATGTTTTTTTTTGTGCTGATGTATTTTTTTTTTTTTGTTTGAAACAGGAGATATGTGAAACAGAAATTCATTGGTCAAAGGGCGGAATGTACTGCTATTTGATGGAGTTTGTTTTGACCAATGACTTTGTGTTTCACCACTGCGCATATTAATTGCTCAATGTTCACCAGTAGCACATGGTATGTTTTGTTCAGTTGAGCCGCCTATGGGCTTTGACATGGCATTAGCCATTACTTTCTGTATTCAGTTTAGCCGCCTATGGGCTTTGACATTGCATTAGTCATTACATTCTGTATTCTGCCTATTGGCTTTGACATTGCATTAGCCATTACTTTCTGTATTCAGTTTAGCCGCCTATGGGCTTTGACATTGCATTAGTCATTACATTCTGTATTCTGCCTATTGGCTTTGACATGCTGTATCCAGTCTAGCCGCCTATTGGCTTTGACATTGCATTCCTATTGGCTTTGACATGATGTATTCAATTTAGCTGCCTATTGACTTTGACATGCTATTAGATATTCTGCCTATGGGCTTTGACATGATATTATATATTGCATTTTGTATTCAGCTCAGCTGCCTATTGGCTTTGACATGATATTATACATTGCATTTTGTATTCAGCTCAGCTGCCTATGGGCTTTGACATGATATAAGACATTGCATTTTGTATTCAGCTCAGCTGCCTATTGGCTTTGACATGACACTAGACATTGCATTTGATATTTAGGTTAGCTGCCTATTGCCTTTAACTAGACATTGCATTTGATATTTAGGTTAGCTGCCCATTGCCTTTAACGTGGAGTTAGACATTGCAGTTGAGAATCCAAGCTGTATTTTTCCAAGCTGTGTTTTTGCACAAGATGAACCAAGATGTTTTGTTCTCACAGTAGACTAGACATGATAAGAGAGGGTACATGGTGTTGTTCTCTCTGCTTGAGCTTGGGAACAGGAGTAGTCTTGGAGACCTGGCCAGTCTCCAAAAGGCTTGCTCAGTTTCCCAGGTCTGAGAGGAGGGGGCACACCTTTGTAACAAATGTAACAGGCTGCAGAGGGTCAGATTCGAATCTGCCGGACCTCGTGCTGGCGCTTGGCGCCAGCTGCCAGCAATCCCGTGTGGGTAGATGAATCTCTTTCTCGCGGCTGACAGGGGTCATCAGCTTGCAGACCTTAGAAAGATGAAGCTGTAAATAGTTCCCACACAGTGAAGTATTTGTTTTGCTTTGCATTCAATATCTTATAAATATAACCTGCTGTGTATATTGCAAACTGATATATTTTGTTTGATTAACGCGGACTTGAAAGCTACTAATTCGTCATACATAAAAATTGGGGTTGGGGAAGAATTAACAACAATAAAAGTCTTCTTTGACCTCAGAAGTGCATTTCTGGTGTGTTATGTTAGTGCTTTAAAACTAGCTAAGAGGAAAGCACTACAGATGTCCTCCCAATGTGGGCGGGGTGCTCGTCGGACCATGACCCCCCTAAAGGCCCACATTCTGGGGTTGGCCTGCCCAGACTTTGATGGGTGTTTGAGGACAGCACAGCAGTCACAAGAGGGTGAGTAAAGAGCCTATCCCTGCCCGTCACATTGCCAAGTTAATGTGATAGGTTCTAACAGCTCCCCCTGAGGATTAGGGATAAACCCTGTGTAACACAGTAGATGAGTGATTGTTTGAGTAGACATGTCATCTGGTGCATACGGATGTGGCTTGCCCATTGGCCCAGGGACCTAGGACACAACTGTGTTCAACCCACAAACATTTTGCTCTCTCATTGGATAACATATGGCTGTGTACAGTGATCAATTAAGTAATGTTTGTTGTAGTGGGTGTAAAACCTATGCAACAGACCACTACTCCTCAGTGTTACAAGCCAAAAGACAGGAAGTGATGGACCACTGTCCTCAGCCATATGTCTGGTAAAATCAGTATATTGGCCACTGCCACCCAGAGACTGCTTGTCTTCAGCGTATGACGGGTGATGGTACCTCACTACTGCCTATAATGTGAAGATGGCCATCACACATGTGACAGTGCCTACATTTTTGGTGTGCAGCTATAGATCACTACTTTCCCTTGGTAAGTGGGTAATGTCTACCTGTGTTGAGGGGATAATTTTTGTTTTCCCTCACATATATGTCCACGCCAGCCTGTGTGTGGAATAGGACATTTACAATGGGGGTACATTTCATGTTATGCCACAGGCAGCAGTATATCACCATTGATTCTTGGCTGGCATATACCCTCACCCCTCATAGCATGTCATTTGGCATGTACAACTGCAGTAGCAATGAGGGACTTGACAAATAGGCCTAGAGATTTTTACATACAATGTGCATTTCCATTCCATTGATGTAGAATCATGTACCAAAGTGCTTTGCACATGTGAAATAGGGAAGGTTTGTAACCTGACTATTGGAACGCATCATGGAGTGACTTCCAGTTATATTGGAATCGCATGTGGTTGGGTACAGCCATTCATCCACAGACATCTGGGTTTGCATGACCAAAATGGAGACAATGATCTAGGTTTCAATTGGGCAACGTGCTGAGGGCCTTCAACAAGTACTTGCAAATCTCTGGGCCTCTCCAAAATCCAAGCGAATAATGGCATCTACTGATGCACTCAGAGTACGCCATTGTAAGGGGTGCCAAAACATGTTCGTGATTTCCCTGGGACTTACTGATTCATTGTGTTGTGGATTTTAGAGACATAGCTCCCTGCCATTTTGCTAATATTGTCTACAGTGTACATTTCCATGCCAAATGTGTTTGTCTGAGCAACATTAATACTACCTCCATGACTCCACCGGGACAAATATCACTTGGTGAAGTGTGCATTGTGGAACTGCTTCCAGTGGGACATGAGCATTTCCATGCCACCTTCTCCAGACTATTGTACTGTTGTCAGCAACATGGCATGTTCTAGGAGCATCAGTTTGCATTGTTGGGTCATTGTGTATGTGACAAATAGATGTGTGAATGGCCTTGTGTGGGATCTGTGGGAATAGAGTTGGCATTGGCCTACTATTGTATGATGACAGGTAAGTGATGTATGCACCATGAGGCAAAGCATTGAAGGTGATGAGGTCTCCTACTTGTTCAATGTTTGCTGTGATTGCACAACTTCAACCATGCAATTGTAGTTGTGTGAGATCCTGAATTTCCTGTGGGCAATTGTTGACAGTTCAAATATAATGCATGCATATAGTATGGCACATGTATGAGACACTTAGGTGGATTTTGTTGCTGGGGCCTACTTGACATCATGGTAATGTTTGCTAATCACAACTGTTATTCAAGTGTGATCATGGACATGTGATGACCCTATCACACTTTTGGCGGTCATTCTAACCCTGGCGGTCGGTGATAAAGCGGCGGCCAACCCGCCAACAGGCAGGCGGTCCAAAAAATGCAATTCTGACCCTGGCGGGAACCGCCAACACAGCCCGCCACTTTAACACTCCGACCGCCACGGCGGGAAGACAAACAGCACGGCGGTCACCGCCAACAGGCAGGCAGCAGACAATGTACCGCACACCCTATCACAACTCACCAATCCGCCACCTTTTCCGGGGCGGGAGCCCCGCCGATAAAAACCCGGCGGAAACAGACTACGAACGGGAAAACGCTCACCTATACACACTCCACGAGGAAGGAGGACAGCATGGAGCCCAAATTACACATCCTACCGGCTATTGTCTACCTGCTCATCTACCAGGAGTACGAACGCCGGCGCAGACGACAACGGTGAGTACTGCACCTACGACACAGGGGAGGGGGGAGGAGGAAAGGTTACGTGCACACACACATACGCAATACACCCACCCCCCCAACCCACCCCCCAATACCTACACACCAATGCAGAGCAACAAGTCAGAGTGACACCCCCAAACCCCCCGGAAGAATGCAAAGACATAATTAAAATGAAGTTTAAAATTTATGTATAAAATAGGTTCATTGAAGTCATGGTAAATATGCCATATGAAATATACAAAAGAAATAATGAACATAGTGCAAAGTATAAACATAGTCAATAAGTCCTGCACAGTCCGTTAAATATCCATAGTCCGTGGGCCAATGTGTACAAACACATGGGCAAAGCCCACACAGGAGACCGGATACCATTGGAGAGAACACTGCAGGGGCATCAGATGATAAAACAACAGGCACCTCAGGGGGAAGGGAAAGGGGGGCACCTCAGCCACATGAGTCCACGACGCCAGATCCACGAGGGGCCTCCATGCCCACTGTACCATCCTGGGGAGTGCAAAGCCACAGTCCATCAGATGGATAACCGACTCCACTGGTATTGGAGGAGGCATGGTGCCCAGAGTGCTTTGTGAACACCTGCTCAACACAGAACCGGCACTGTCAATGGACCAGCGGTGCTTGAGACGGCGGTGCCCAGCGGAGCGGTGCTTGAGACGGTGGTGCACAGCGGAGCGGTGCTTGACAGGAAGGGCCCAGCGGAGCGGTGCTTGAGATGAAGGGCCCAGCGGAGCGGTGCTTGACAAGAAGGGCCCAGCGGAGCAGTGCTTGACAGGAAGGGCCCAGCGGAGCGGTGCTTGAGATGAAGGGCCCAGCGGAGCGGTGCTTGACAGGAAGGGCCCAGCGGAGCGGTGCTTGACAGGAAGGGCCCAGCGGAGCGGTGCTTGAGATGAAGGGCCCAGCGGAGCGGTGCTTGACAGGAAGGGCCCAGCGGAGCGGTGCTTGACAGGAAGGGCCCAGCGGAGCGGTGCTTGACAGGAAGGGCCCAGCGGAGCGGTGCTTGAGATGAAGGGCCCTGTTCAGCGGTGCTCTTCACGGCGGGGCCCTGTTCAGCGGTGCCTGTCTTGGCGGGGCCCTCTTCAGCGATGCTCTTCACAGCGGGGCCCTGTTCAGCGGTGCCTGTCTTGGCTGGGCCCTCTTCAGCGGTGCTCTTCACGGCGGGGCCCTGTTCAGCGGTGCTTGTCCTGTCTTTCAAGGGAGCCAGACCTGGCCAAGACTCCCCGCTTAGTCGCCCTCCGACCTTGCGGTAGCGGGGCCCTCCTGTGATGGAGTCTTGGGCCCGTGGGTGTCGTCCGTCACACCCGGTATGGGGCTGGTGGGGCCCTCCTGGTGCGCTCGGCTGCTGCCTGTCTTCTCCGCCCTGCTGCCCTTGCCCTCCTTCGCTGCAGCTCTCTGGCCCTTGCCTCCCTTAGATGATGTGGCAGGTGACGTGGCAAGGCCACTCTCCTTGGTGGCAGCCGTCTCAGGCTTTTCGCGCCGGCCCTTAATTTTTCTTGTCCTCTTCCCAGGGGGTGGGCTGGCTGTCCCCCTTGCTGCTGGCCGATGTTCCCTAGGAGCTGGTGGACTCCAATAGCCCTGCACTATGGTGATACTAGATGCAGGGCTGGTGGTGGCTGAGGTGCTCTTTGGACTCTTACCAGATGGAGGGGGTGGGTCAGGTGATGCAAAGAGGTTAATTTTGGAGAGGAAAAGTTTTTTAGGAGCAATGGGAACGGTAGGTGCAGTGGGTATGGGAGTGGAGAAAGAGGATGTGGTTGTAGGAGAGTCAAGTGTGCTGTCTTTGGGTGCAGGTGCTTGGGCTGGAGGCTGTCGTGAGGTGGATGGCTGTTGGGTGGGTGGCTGCCTGCGTTTGTGTGGTTTGGAAAAGGGGGTGACAGACACAGTGGGAGAGGACACAGGGGACGTGTAAATGGCAGTGGGGGTGGTGACTGCACGTGTGCTGACTGTAATGGAGTGTGTGCTGGTGATGGAAGTACTGGCTGATGGTGGTGTGCATGCAGGTGTGAGTGGAGACGTCACAGGGAGGGAGGATGGAGACGAGGAGGTGGGGGACACAGAGGTGGTAGTGACTGTTGGCATGTCTGCATCTGGATGTTGTTTGTGTGAATGCTTGTGGGATCTGTGGTGCTTATGTCTGGATGAGCTGCCCTTGGGTGTTGAGGTGTGTGCAGGCTGGTCTGATGGTGTGGATGGGATAGGCTGAGGAACAGGAGACTGGGACTGGGTGGAGGGAGTTAGAAGAGGGAGGCTGGAGACAGGGACAATGGCTGCCGTCAGTGCTGAGGCCAGAGCGTTGAACGATCGCTGATGGGCAGCCTGACCCGAATGAATGCCCTCCAGGTATGCATTGCTCCGATGCACCTCCCTTTCTACTCCCTGGATGGCATTCAAAAGGGTAGACTGCCCAACAATGATGGTCTGGAGGAGGTCAATGACCTCCTCACTGAGGGCAGCAGGGGTAACTGGGGCAGGGCCTGAGGTGCCTGGGGCGAAGGAGATGCCCACCTTCATGGGTGAGCGGGCACGGAGCGAAGGCTGAGGGGCTGCTGGGAGGGCGGGGCTGGTGCGCTGGGTGGCGGCTGTACCTGTTGTGGCGGTGGGCAAGGATGTTGCCCCCACCGCAAAGGAGCTCCCTTCCGAGGACGTGTCGGTGTCGCTGACGTCTCCACGTGTCCCCGTTGTGGAGCTCCCCTCGCCCTCCATCTCACTGGTGAACTCGGAGTCGGTTGCATGGCCCTCCGGGGCCATGTGAGATGCAGCTCCCTTGTGCGCCGATGCCACTTCTCCTCCGCCAGATGATGCTGATGCACACATGCACAGGAAGAAAAAGAAAATGGGTGGGGGGGAGAAATGAAGACAGGTTGAGTGCATGCATTGGCAACACCGTTGGCGGAGAGGACAGACACAGAAGCCCCCTGCACTACGCTGCGCAATCGGGGTACACTACTCAGTTCTTGTGACTAGGCCTACAGGTCTATGGACGACAAGTGCACACATGGGTGATGCAGGACCATGGATAGCTGTACTTGGCACCCTACAGAGGTGGGGGGCGGGGGCACAGGGCCATGCCTAACGGAGGGGACTAGCCTACAGAAAGCGCCCTGGCCTTGAGTTACCCACAGCCCTCCTCCCCAACCCAGACACCTCCACTGCGTGCAAAGATAGCAGAATGTGTTGATACTCACCCCCTTGTGTCTGCTGTGATGTCCTCACGCGCCCATCCAAATCGGGGTAGGCCACCGCCAGGATCCGGGACATCAGGGGGGTCAATTGGCAGCTGGCACCCCTCCTACGTTGGGAGGCCATCCCCAGCAGAGACTCGGCGGTCTTTCTGGTCCCGCGGCGGATGTCCTCCAACCTCTTTCGGCAGTGGGTGCCCCGTCTGTTGTGGACCCCCAGGGCCCGGACGTCCTTGGCGATGGCACGCCAAATGTCGATCTTCTGATGGGCGCTGACCTATTTGACATGTACAGGGTGGGAAAGGAAATATCATCACTTTTCTGCATGGTAGATGTGAGTGGCCCCCCCTCCCCAACCTTGCCATGTGGCACATGTTCCCATCTGTCGTGCGTTGCACTCCTCATTCGCTCCCCTCCCCACCATCTTACATACACCCCACTCAACACAGGCATAGCCCATTCAGCGTGCACCCTGTGTACTAACCTGATGGTCTGGAGGACCGTAGAGTAGCGCATACTGGGGGAGGACCCCATCAACAAGTTTCTCCAATTCTTCGGAAGTGAAGGCAGGGGCCCTTTCCCCAGTCGCAGCAGCCATTGTATCTCCCAGACCGAGGTCACAGCAGCACTTGCAGTATAGGTCCTCTCCTGTGGATGATCAGGTCTCGAGTGATTAATCAGATAGAAAATGGCGGTCACGCCCGCGGCGGTGTGTACCGCGGCGGTGCGTACCGCGACCGCCGGCGCACATCGTCATTGGCTCCTGAGACCCATAGGGTTCAATGTTAACCAATGCTGCTTTGCGCCGCGGTCTTCGACCGCCTACCGCCACGGTGTGCCACGCCAGCGCAGTGACCTCACATCCCACTGTCACACTTCACAGGTCAGGCAGCCGCCATTTCAAGGGCCCACATGGCATGATTTCTACTGCGTCACACAGGCCTAGGCCTTGCATTGCCACTCATACAAGCCGTTCCATGCATAGCGATTCGTGTACTGTGCAAGCTGTGTGAACGAACCTGTGGGTTGCTTGACTCTGTGCTCCATGTTGTCCTTCCTAGGCACCATCCGCTGGGACTTGCGAGGAGAAGGATGAATCCTCCCGTGTACCGACCGCTGGTGGACCTGTCGACAATGGAAGAACGACATATCATACTTACATACCGGCTTGACAGAGCAACTATACATGAACTATGTGCCCAGCTGGAGCCAGACCTGATGTTCCCCATCTGCCAACCCACAGGGATTCCCCCTCTGGTGCAGGTTCTGTCAGTACTCCATTTTTTGGCAAGTGGGTCGTTTCAGACAACAGTGGCCATATCATCTGGGATGTCTCAGCCTATGTTTTCTAAGGTTTTATCCAGAGTGTTGTCTGCCCTGATGAAATACATGCGGAGCTACATTATTTTCCCTGAGGTGGGCGAATTGGCTACAGTGAAGGGTGATTTCTATGCCCTTGGACATATCCCCAACATCATTGGGGCCATTGATGGGACCCATGTGGCTTTGGTTCCCCCCAAAGACAGTGAGCAGGTGTACCGAAACAGAAAAAGTTATCATTCGATGAATGTCCAGGTGGTCTGTTTGGCTGACCAGTACATCTCCCATGTAAATGGCAAGTTCCCTGGGTCAGTGCATGACGCGTATGTCATGCGAAATAGCAGCATCCCTTATGTGATGGAACAGCTACAGAGACACCGTGTGTAGCCAATTGGTGACTCTGGTTACCCCAACCTGTCGTGGCTACTGACCCCAGTGAGGAATCCCCGGACCAGGGCAGAGGAACGGTACAATGCTAGACATAGGTCACCATCTTAGATTCCAGGTTGGCAGGGAACTCTGGGAACATCTGAGTGGCCAGTGCCAGCAGGTGATGTCAGAGCCCCCACCTGATAGGTGGTCCCCCAGCTAGGTGAGCGATCCCCCTTTCAGGGCTATTTAGGGTCTCTCTTTTTGGTGGTTCCTCAGATTCGATTGCAAGACTCCAATGGAAATCCTCTGCACCCTCTTCTTCTGACCGAAAAAACTGCATCTGGACTCTTCAGGACCCTACTAGCTGCAACAAAGAAGCAAGATGCCTCTGCAACATTGTAGCTCCAGGTTCTTCCAGCAACTGCAATATTTCCTGGTTATGCATCCTCTGAGGACAGCCCATCTTCAGCCTGCATCAGAAGAAAGAAGGAATCTCACTTTGAGTGAAGGACTCACTCCCCTGCTTCTGCAGGCACCAACTGCGACGACGACCGGCTGTGTTGATTCCCTCTCCTCCTGAGCTGCCGCATCCTGCATCATGGGTGGCAGACTGAAGCGGTCTGGATGGTCCTCTTTTCCAGCTGTCCAAGTTTGGTGGAGGTAATACCATGCGTTCCCATGCAAGACATTACCCCTGTGAACCACGTTTTTTGCAGTTGCCAAGGCTTGTTGGTATCCTTCCTTCAAGATCGTCATGCATCTTGAAGCTCCAGCCCCTAGCTCTCCATCCTGTGACGCACAGCTCCCTAAGTGGTTCTCCGGCAGCATGGGAGCCTTTCTCGTAGTGCTGCATGGGCCTCTTCAGCAACTTTTGTGTCCCCCTCCTGTGGGACTCCTGTGTGCACTGCCTGGTCTTCTGTGGACTCTCTGTGTCGCTCAGATCCCCCTCTGCCTCCCCCTCCTAGGTATAGTCCACTTGGTCCTTCCTGGTCCCGGCAGCGCCATTTTTTGGCTAACCGCAAGCTTTGCGTGTGCCAAGGCTTGTGGGCGGACTCTGATGACGCAAACCCAACTGCACTTCTCCATCCGGCATGGGACATCACCTGCACTCTCCAGGAACCCAACTCTGTCTTCTTGAGTGCAGTGCTGCCTCTTCTTCCGCATCAGTGGTTCACTTCTTGCACCTTCTTCCTGGTGGGTTTGGGCTCCGGCCCTTCTTGGACTCTTCTGTGCTTCTTGGACTTGGTCTCCTTCTTCCACAGGTCTTCTTGTCCAGGAATCCACTGTTGTTGTCTTGCAGTCACTTCTGGGTGTTGGAATATTCTTTTTTACTTCTCTGTGTGTGTTCAGGGAAATTTACTGTGATTTACTCCTGTTTTCCTGGTCGCTGGGGTGGGTTGTGATACTTACCTTTGGGCTTTCTTTCTCTTTGTCTTTGTCTTTCCCAGCTCCCCTTTACACACCTCACTTGCCTAGGTGGGGGACCGACTTTCGCATTCCACTTTCTTAGTATATGGTTTGTGCTCCTCCTAGGCCCATTTCTAACTATTGTGATTTTCACTAATTGCACTGGTCCAGGAATACACTGTTGGTGTCTTGCCGTCTCTTCTGTGTTTTGCAATATTCTTCTGTTCTTCTTTGTGTGTGTTCTGGGAAACTTACTGTGATTTACTCCTGTTTTCCTGTCTCCTAGATAAGCCTTGGCTGCTCATCCACAGCTACTTCTAGAGAGCCTGGCTTCTAGACACTGACTACACTACACTAATAAGGGATAACTGGACCGAGTATAAGGTGTAAGTACCATACACCAAGCCAGCCTCCTACAATAATAGAATCCCCATAAAAGCCAGCTTTGCTAGTAGGAGAAATCACAAACATTGCTCACCTGTTTTGCGTTCTCTACTAAATACAATTGCCCGTTTTCAAAAGGTTTAGGCATTTTGATTGCCCCACCTGTCTTCTTTCTTCAAATCTTGATGATTAATTAGTCATTTACTCACCAGGTGTCACAGGTAATCCATCAATCCATAAATCTAAATCACAAACTATCACCATTTAAAAGACAAAAAAAATGGGCTTCTTAAATAGATTAAAAATGTATACACTCTATGCTTGACCTTCTGATCATCTCCATTCTTTAATCCATTCACCCAAAAACTGCTCTCTTTTAAATAAATAAATAAATCCATGATGCTATCGTCTTCATCTGACATTTTGCTACACAAAATGACTTCCAAGTTCTCAACAACCTGATAAAGTTAATATGTTTTATAAAATGGACTCATATAAAATAAGAGTAATATTATCCAATGACTCTTTCCTCTTTCATCTTCAAGACTGTTGCCTTCTTTAAAATTTAAAACCTGTTAAAAACCAGCCAGAAAAAATAAGGTTGTTATAGCTAACTTTTAAAAAATTAAAATAAAATCCAATTAGAAAATATTTTAAAAAGAAAATAACATTCGGCCTAATGTGCTCGTACGAAACCAACCAGTTTGAGAATGTAAAACTGTTAAAACATACTACGCATATAATACAACATCTAACTACTTCGCTACTGTGCTCCCTACAATAGATTACCTTAATATCATGTTTATTCTTAACTGACTGCAGCTCCTCCCTGCTTCTGATCTTGACCACAATACTCTGTAGAAACAGACACACAGCCAAGAAGTTGAAAAATGGCAAAGAATTGTTATTGTATTATTAATACATTGTGTAGTGAGCATATTTTTATAACAATATTTTAATCTTTAAAATTCATATATTTCTTTAACAAAAATTATAATTCTTTAAACAAAAAAGTGCAATAATTTAAAGTCGTTTGTGTATTCAGAATTCAATGTTTTTGTTTAATATTTCCTGTTTATTTTATATAAATAAAGTGCATTTTCTTTTTATAAATAAAATGTATAAATGTGTTATTTTACTTTTTCAATCTATTTCATTTATTATAATATTCTAAACGAGGGGGGTCATTATGAACATGTCGGTGAACAGAAGACCGCCATTGGCGGTGAACAGAAACCCATTATATAAAGATGGCAAAAACATAAACCGCCAAAATTTCTGGTACCACCAGCCAACGCCAGGGCATTGTCGGTGGAAAGGTTGCACATCCCACCCCGCCACCGCCAAGCACACAAATCCCCCACCCTCCAAATACTGATGCACAAATCACCACGGCGGTTAGTGGATGTCGAACGACCATTAGAGGTACAGACTGCCACGGCCAGCAATGGGACCCAACAGCAAGAAATGCACACTTTGGAACCCACACACCTGACACACATCCACACCCCACAATCCTCCTGAGGAAAACTCAGACTGATCAACACAGCATGCAGACACTGAAGGCAATATCACACGACTCACACACCCAACCACACAATGGCACCCTCACCAATTTCTACACAACAAACACCATGGCACCCCCTAAGCACCAAGGCTTCACAGAGAGGTTGAGATACTAAAGCTCGAACCACAAATCTTCTGGGCACAGGTCCAGCACACACCCATCGCCAGGAAGATGGAGTTATGGCAGACCCTAGTGAGCAAAGTCAATGCAGTTGGAAACCATCCACGCGCGAGGGACGACAACCGCAAGAGATGGAACGACCTGCGTGGGAAGGTGAGGTCCATGGCATCGAGGCACCACATTGCAGTCCAGAAGACTGGGGGAAGACCCCCACCTCCACCCCCCGAATACACCGACTGGGAAGAAAAGGTACTGGCCATCCTGCACCCTGAGGGCCTCACTGTACTCACTGGAGGAATGAACTCTGGTAAGTCATCTACAATTACCCTATATCCACCACACCTGTAATGCATGCACCACCCACCCCTCCAACTACCACCAGGACCACACCCCACCCTGGCCTCAATCACAACATCCAGGCACCTTGCATGCCCACAAAACCACCAACAGGATCACATCCCTCCCCCTGTGCACAGCCACCCATCCCTGCAAGGTATCACAATGGCACTACACCGCCCATAATGTACCACTGCATCCCATGCAAAATGCAATGTCAACCCCACAAAAGGTCCCGGCATGGCCCAGCAGGGGAAAAAACTGCACAAAATAGGCCCAGAGCTGTGCATCCTCATCCGAATTAGTAAATGTAACACACATGTCCGTTCCCCCCACAGGCACCACCACCCATGCCACCCTGATGGAAAGGCCAAGGAGTGGCAGTGCCCCACATGGAGACAAAGGCACCACTCAGGACACTGGAGAGGGAAGTGTGGACAGTGAGGAATACCCTAGCCCCTCACACAATGCTGGAATGTCACCCTCCAGCAGCCCCACCGAGGACACTACTGACACCCCTACCACCCAGCCACCAACATGAGCACATGCCAAACAACCCCACACCAGTGTATCCAGGACACAGACTGGTGGAACACAAGTACAGAGGCCAGAGTCTCCACCTACCAACAGGCAGGGTGACGATGGCCCCAGTACAAGTGGTACCGTCAGACCTGTGCAGGGGACACAGGCATAGGGGGCTAGGCCCAGTGGGAGGGTATCAGTGGCCCAGGGGGAGGCCAAAGGATAGATGGTGCAGCCCAGGAGGTGATCTCAGAGGTCCTGAGAGCATACCACCATACACAAGACAGGATGGGCCATATCCTGGCTACCCTGAAGCAGAGTCAAAGGCTGCAGATAGCCCAACATCAGGAGACCATGGAGCAGTGGAAACAACTCAATGCCACCATGGCCACTATTGCAGGGGTGCTGCAACATCATCACCCAACCAAGCCGGAGACCCCCACAAACCAGGAAGCCCATGCCACTGCCCAGGACACAGACCATCCATCAACCTCAGCAGCAGCAACTGGACTGGTGTTACTGGCAAATGACACACAGGAGACCACCACCCCTACCCGTGCAGCCCAGCACCAGACACTCAAGCAGTCCCTCAGACCCACATATGGCACAGGAACACCTGGCAAGACCAAGGCACTATCAAAGAAGTGACTTTGACATGAACTGTCTCCCAAGTGAGCCACTGAGCTACCATCCTCACCAGCTAATAGCAACTCAACAACATGCATGCTACAGATTGACCTTAACCCACTGCCACCAATCGCTGAGCCCATGAACCCAGTATGGACATCCACCATTAGCCCACTCTCTGTCACTGTAATGCGCATCAATGCATACCTAAGGAGCTGGAGAAGCTGGTGGACGGGGTCCTACCCCTGTAGGCCAAGTTATATGGGCAACCAGAGCTGCAGGTGAGTAGGCGGATGATGTGCATGCATGTGTGTGTGATGGTGGTGGATGCCTGTATGCATGTGTGCACGATTTGCAACTGCACAGGTGTTGAATGTTTGGCAAGTTCTGTGAGTGAGGTGGTGAAATGATGTTGTGAAGTGTCCGCCCCATAGGGGACGTATAGCCAGAAGTATCAAATGGTCATTGTCTGACCTCTGTGTTACTTTTCTGTGTGTCCCATACAGGTCAGCGCCCATCAGAAGAGGGGACTCTGGCAGGCCATCGCCAGGGTGGTGCGGACCTGGGGGTCTACAACCGGCAGAGCACCCACTGCAGGAAGTGGTGGGAGGATCTGCGGCGCTGGGCCAGGAAGACCTGCGTGGTCCAGCTAGGGAAGTCCTCCCAACGAGGAAGGGGTGTCTGTCGGGCCCTGACCCCCCTAATGCGCCACATTCTGGCGGTTGCATGTCCAGACTTGGATGGGCGCTTGAAGGCAGCACAGCAGACACAAGGGGGTGAGTACCAAGACCATTTCATGCCTCCTTGATGGATGTCTAAGGGTGCTGTAGTATGTATGCTGTCTAGTGGCAGGCACTCTGACTGGTGTCTTACAGCAATAGGGGCCCCACTGGCACTGAGATGATTAGGGGCAAGTCTGCTGTTCCTTAGGTACTTTTGTCATGTGGGAGATGGTTGTATGCTAGGGTTGTGGCCACTAATCAGGGGCTTGGGCATGACTGTAGCTGTAGGTGCTGCGTGTTGATGTATTAGCTGGATGGGAGTATGAGTGAACCAAATATGTACATCCATTCAGGTGTTAACATATATCTCTCCTGTTTTGTCACCCCACCCCTGTACTCCTGTGTTGTCTGTGTACATCAGCATCATCTGGCGAGGGAGCAGTGGCACCGATGAGTGGGCATGCAGGGGCCCACGGTTCCAAGGAGGCAGAGTCGAGCAACGCCAAGAGGACCAGTGGGTTGGAGGGCAAGGGGAGTACCACGGGGGAGGCTACTACTACTGGAGGTAGTGTCGCTGATACCTCCTCCGATGGGAGCTCCCTGGTGGTGGCGGACCCTAGTCGGCCCACCCATTCTGTGTCATCTTCCGCCACCCCCCATACCATCACCGCCCTCCCAGTTGCTCCCACCCAGTTGCCCGTGCCCGCTCACACAGAAGGGTGGGAGTCTCCTTCGCCCCAGGCACCTCATCCCCTACCCCAGTCAGCCCTGCTGCCCTCCCTGAGGAGGCTATTGACCTCCAGAAGACCATCCCTGTAGGGCAGACAACCATTGTGAATGCCATCCAGGGGCTAGCATCCCAGATGCAGCATTGCAATGCATATCTGGAAGGCATTCACGGTGCCATGTCTGGCCTTCAGAGATCTTTTCAGGCTCTGGCCTCCTCTTTGACGGCAGCCAGTGTCCCTGGCCTTTCCGTCTCCCCTCCCAGCACCTCTACCCCTTCCAGCACCCCACTCCCTTCACCCATCCCAAGCACACATTCAGACAGCCATGCACACACCTCAACACAAAAAACATACACAGAAACACAAGCATCACACTTCCCACCACAGGCATACACACAGCAAACATACAAAGGCACCCATGACAACATCCACTTCCCCCAGTGTGTCCACCTATCCCGCCTCCCTGTCTGTCACCTCTACATGCACACCCACAAGCACTGCACCCTCAGTCACTGTTGCTGGTCCCATTCTTGCAGTCACCACAACATCAGACATCCAGTCATGCACCCCAGACAGCACCCCTGCACTCACCACAACGACTTTGAGTGACACTTGCAGCACACTCACCAGACTTGCAGACACCCAGACAACATCCATTTACACTGGCAGCCTTTCTTGTCCCACTGTGTTCACCCCCCATCTTCCCAGGACACTCAAACGTTCCCAGACACTCACCCAACACACATCCACCACACCTCAGCATACTGTACAGGCACCTGCATCCACGTCATGCAGACCTACACCCGTTACAAGCACTCCCTCTACCTCCACTCCCACACCTTCCTCCATATTCACCCCGACTGCCACTAAAAAACTTTTCCTGTCCTGTGTTGACCTTTTTGAACCCACTGGCCCACCCAGTCTCATACCTAAACGTGCCCACCTCTTTGCCCTGTCCACTCCTTCCAAGTCCAAGTCCGTCCCTGTCCGCCCTTCCCATTCCCGTGCCCCTTCACCAGTGATCAAGAAGCCACGTGCTGGCCCTGGTCCATCTGCCACCCCACGGTCCAAACCTTCCAAGGCTAAACTCAAACCCCCTCCACCTCCCAAACGTAACCCCAAACCCTCCCCTCCCAGTCATAAGTCCCCACCCCGCCACCCCCTGCCCCTGTTCCCTGAGGTGCCTGCCTGCCTGCCAAATTGATGCCCCTTTATGGTGGAGTATCATGTGTAAACATGGGAGTCAAGTTCAGGTCATTTGCGCCCTACAGCCTTTCTGTTGGACTAGCCAATGGCTTTATTTGGACACTCAGATGTTACATTTTCAATAAAGTTTGTGTGCCCAGTGTTGGTGTTGGCACACTCTGTATACGTGGTTCATCATTTCATTGTGTGGGGGGGGTTGGGCACATTTGTGTATTTTGGGCAGGTTTTCCTGGCCTTGTGTTGGGTAAGTACCTCTTGCTCAGGTGTGTATGGCTTGTGATGTTGTGAGGAGTTGGGGGTGCGTTGCGGGGTGGGTGGAGTGGGTAGATATGTAACTGTGTCCTTTCTTTCCTTGTTTAGTAGGTTGCAGTACTTACCGTCGTCGTCTTGGTCGGTGGTCACGGTCGTGGAGGTATATGGCAAGGAGCAGGGCTTGCATGATTTCCAACTCTCTCCATGTCTGCTTCGGCGTGTTGTGTGTGCCTCCGGTGAGTGTTTCCTTTTATATTTTTAATTTATATTTATGGCAATTTTAAATACTTTAAATTATTTGATATATTAATACACACGTATTTTAAAAATACCTGAGTTTTAAAACACTTCCCCACTCATACCACAAGATTTCTTCAATCTGGCTCCTTTTATCTAGAGAATTACCCAGTGGGCAGTTATAGTTAGGATTGTGTTTCCATAGGAAAATCTTGGTTTGGTTTGCTTGTAACTTTTGCATCATTTGACAAATCTTCACAAAACTTTCCAAGAAAAGTGCCATCTACCTCAGCTCCTTCCTGAAAAGTTTCAAAGTGATCCTTTAAGCTGGGCCTAAGAAAAAGGAGGGTCCCTAAAACGTATTTTCTACATTAATTATTGTTCCATAGGAAAACTGAACAGTGACTCTACAAAAACTGCTGAATAGAATTACACAAAATTTGGCAGAAAACTAATTTGGGCCTAGAAAGCATGTTTTTTATGATTCTGTGTAAATCAATTTAGAGGTTTTTGAAACATTAGGCCTCAAGCAACTTGTGTACAGGGGGTCTGCAAAACCGACATATCCTGAGGCGAGATCTGATTGGCTGCCACCATATCAACAATGCTGTGGCGGCAGCCATCTCAGGACTCAAGGCCTGGGAAAAAGTGCTATGATTTTCAAGAGGAGGAGGACATGTGGCTAAGGTAATTATTACTCACACATCTTGCCATGCACTGCTAATTACCTCCCATACATCACTCATGATATATTCTATTACATAATTGGTAACATCACAGCAGCATTTGAAACAATATCATTGATGACAACACTGTGCATGGTGGGGGCAAAAGTTATAATTACTTTAGGGCACACGTTACAATAATTATAGCTGGTCAATTGTGGTGGTTTTGTTTGTATGTTTTAACTGACATTTTTACCTAACTATACCATTCCTTTAAATTTTAGAATTTTCAATTAATATTTCTAAGTTTTATTTTTAAATGCAAAGATAGTATTACCATACCTAACCATACTGTCACTTTAAGCTTTGTTTTTCCTTTAAGTTTTGAGTTTTTTTTTTAACTTAAAATAATATATTATTGCCTTCGGCCGCATGCTGTTTTATTTTTTTATAATGATATGTTTTAACTGCCATTTTCACCTATTTATAATGTCCTTTTAACCTTTGTTTTTTTTAATGAATTTTAAATAGATTTATAATTTTAATTCATTAAATAAATAAATGTGCACATATGTTAAAAATAACTCCTGAGTAGTAATACAGTTCCCCACTCATTACCCTTACCCACATGTTAAATAAATATACATTATAATTGTAAATATTTCACAATACACCACAGTCACCGATACAGCCACTCTCACACACTCTAACCCACTAATACAGCCACTCACACTGTCACTCACTCACCCATATAGCTACTCACACACCCACTCCCACACTGACACAGTCACAGAGCCACTCAGAGAACATGCACTAGAAACAGCATCACTCAGTAGTAAAAAAAGAACAGTATTTAACTTATGCAGTAGCTCAGTATATATCTTTAACTCTCAGAATATTTTACGAAACACTTACACTCACTGGATGATGTCATCAGTGATGTCATTTGAGATCTCATCAGTGATGTCACTGACCATGTCATGAATGTTGTGATCTGTGAGGTCATAACCAGCGCATTGCCGGGGCATAAGTTATAGTTAGCTCAGGTAAGTATAACTTCTGAATTTCAATGATTTTGTACGAGTGAAATCTGAGCCTAAATATAACATCGCTGTAACCTTTGTTTTTTCCAGTGAATTTGTAAGGTTTTTTAAAATCTATTTTCTAACTATTACGTCCCTGTAAATTTCGTTTTTTAAAATTCTATTTCCTAACTATAATGTCCCTGTAACATTTGGTTTTTTTCAGTTAATGTCAACATTTTTTACAATGTTATTTCCTAAATGTAACCTTTCAGATTAGATGTGTGAGTGGTCGTATAGGTAGGTGAGAAGGTGTATGAGTGGCTGTATGGGTCTGTGAGTGGGTGCATGAGTGCCATATTGAGTTTGTGAGTGAGTGCATGCGTGTCTGAGTGGGTCTATGAGTGAGTGCATGAGTGTCGGAGTGGGTCTATGAGTGAGTGCATGAGTTTCTCAGTGGGTCTGTGAGTGAGTGTAATCACATATTTAGGAAATTATTTTCACCGGCTAATCGGTTTAGTACCGTTTGTTGAATTTGTACGAGGCAGGGTACACCTGCCAAAATACAGTAGGTTAGCAGCATTTAACGTTGGTGGGTGACACAGGCTGTCAAGCACACTACTGCACTTGTCCCTGCCCTAGATCTTTTTGTTAGCGTATCTCTTTTATTGTACCCATAGGTGGACCTTTGTTCATTTTAATTTTTCTCTGAGTGGGTCTGCCAGTGGTTGTGTGAGCTTGTGTGGGTTTGTCAGTGGGTGTATGAATGTCCGAGAGGTTTTGTGAATAGATGTGTGAATGTCTGAGTGGGTCTCTGAGTGCTTAAATGAGTGTCTCAGTGGGTGTATAAGTGGGAGCGTGATTGCGTAAGTGGGTCTGAGTTTGAGTAGAAGAGTCTGTGACTGAGTGTGATTAGCTCTATGTATCTCTGAGTGAGTGTCTGAGTGCATCTGAGAGTGTTCGTGTGATTGTCTGTGTGGGTGTGTCAGTAGGTGCATGAGAGACTTGGCCATAAAAAAACTACACCTGCCCAATTATTCAACAAGAGTCCACTGTTTTGGACAAAATCTCTGAGCAACTGAAATACTTTCTACTGGTTAGTAAGTAACAGCTACTTATTTGAATAAATGTCCAGTGAATTTTCTACACTACAGCTGTTTAATGGACCACGAGGAAATGTGCTCAGCAACCTTGTCTGCGTATAGCAATGTGATTGCGCCTCATGTCTCTTTTTGCAGTGTTCTGTGTTGATATAAATTATCCTATAGAGAGGCCAACAACAATACAAATATATAAATAAGAACCAAACTAGGGTTGTTCTCCTTAGCTATATGTTGTAAGTGTTTCTTTCTTAGGTAGTGGTCTCATATTCCTGACCATTAAAAAACGCACCACCAAAACCTGCAAGAAAAGCACTACAGGTCCCTTTGGTAAGCTGTTTACCATTATGAAAAGGCAGGAAGACTTTAATACTTTGCAGAGTTCTAAGTTGGATGGGGCAGGGCCCTGCTTTTTAAGATGGCAGTGGTGAAACTGCTCCATAGTATATCCAGTACTGAAATACTTGTGCAGTGGGGAGAGCAATTTTTTTGTAATCATTTTTTAGATCCGCGAAGCCTCCACAGAACTGCAAACGTAGACGTATGAAGCTCTATGGTTTCTGTCCCTATCACATGATTGGAATTAAAACGTGGTTCCGTTCCATGGATCCGTGAAATTGTAAAAAAAAAATAATTAAGTATATAGGACGCATTGTTTATTACATTGATATAATCATGCACATATTTCCAAGGTGCAAACACGTGCTGTATATTTAGGGCATCATTACGAGTCTGGCGGTCGACCGCCGCAAATGTGGTGGTCTGAGTGCCATATTTCAACCCTGGCGGTCAGGCCGCGAGGGGACCGCCATCTCCGCCAGGATCAAGGATCCCAGAGTCTGACAGTAGGTGATGGTCCTAATCTGCCAGGGCAATGGGCAGTGCAGGAGCCCCCCTGGCCAGCACCCTCACAATGTTCACTGTCTGCAGACAGTGAACATTGTGAGAGCCTGGTGCACCCGGCAGCCTACAGCATTGGCGCTGGCTTGATTACAAACTCAGTTTTCCACCTGCTGACCTTGCGGGAAACTCATAATGGGCCAATATGGCGGCAACCTCCCTGTTGGAACTTCGGCGGACGGTGTTAACTTTCCATCGAACTCATAATCAGGCCCTTTGTTTTTTAATAATATATTTTTATTGTTTTTGTAGAGTGACTGTAGGAGGCTGGACTGGCTTGTAGTGAGTACCTAGGGGTACTTGCACCTTGCACCAGGCCCAGTTATCCCTTATTAGTGTATAGGGTGTCTAGCAGCATAGGCTGATAGATAATGGTAGCTTAGCAGAGCAGCTTAGGCTGAACTAGGAGACGAGTGAAGCTCCTACAGTACCACCTAGTGTCATATGCACAATATCATAAGAAAACACAATACACAGTTCTACTAAAAATAAAGGTACTTTATTTTTATGACAATATGCCAAAGTATCTCAGAGTGTACCCTCAGTGAGAGGATAGGAAATATACACAAGATATATATACACAATACCAAAATATGCAGTAATAGTCTTAGAAAACAGTGCAAACAATGTATAGTTACAATAGGATGCAATGGAGACACATAGGGATAGGGGCAACACAAACCATATACTCCAAAAGTGGAATGCGAACCAAGAATGGACCCCAAACCTATGTGACCTTGTAGAGGGTCGCTGGGACTATTAGAAAATAGTAAGGGTTAGAAAAATAGCCCACCCCAAGACCCTGAAAAGTGAGTGCAAAGTGCACTAAAGTTCCCCAAAGGACATAGAAGTCGTGATAGGGGAATTCTGCAGGAAAGACACAAACCAGCAATGCAACAATGATGGATTTCCAGTTGAGGGTACCTGTGGAACAAGGGGACCAAGTCCAAAAGTCACAAGCAAGTCGGAGATGGGCAGATGCCCAGGAAATGCTAGCTGTGGGTGCAAAGAAGCTTCCACTGGACCGAAGAAGCTTAGGTTTCTGCAAGAACGACAAGGGCTAGAGACTTCCCCTTTGGAAGACGGATCCCTCACGCCGTGGAGAGTCGTGCAGAAGTGTTTTCCCGCCGAAAGACCCCCAACAAGCCTTGCTATCTGCAAATCATGCAATAAGGGTTTTTGGACACTGCTGTGGCCCAGGAGGGACCAGGATGTCGCAAATTGCGTCAGAAGACAGAGGGGACGTCGAGCAAGACAAGGAGCCCTCTCAGCAGCAGGTAGCACCCGGAGAAATGGCAGAAACAGGCACTACAAGGATGCGTGAAACAGTGCTCACCCGAAGTCGCACAAAGGAGTCCCACGTCGCCGGAGAACAACTTAGGAGGTCGTGCAATGCAGGTTAGAGTGCCGTGGACCCAGGCTGGACTGTGCACAAAGGATTTCCACCAGAAGTGCACGGAGGCCGGAGTAGCTGCAAAAGTCGTGGTTCCCAGCAATGCAGTCTGGCGTGGGGAGGCAAGGACTTACCTCCACCAAACTTGGACTGAAGAGTCACTGGACTGTGGGAGTCACTTGGACAGAGTTGCTGGATTCGAGGGACCTCGCTCGTTGTGCTGAGAGGAGACCCAAGGGACCGGTAATGCAGCTTTTTGGCGCCTGCGGTTGCAGGGGGACGATTCCGTCGACCCACGGGAGATTTCTTCGGAGCTTCTAGTGCAGAGAGGAGGCAGACTACCCCCACAGCATGCACCACCAGGAAAACAGTCGAGAAGGCGGCAGGATCAGCGTTACAGAGTTGCAGTAGTCGTCTTTGCTACTATGTTGCAGTTTTGCAGGCTTCCAGCGCGGTCAGCAGTCGATTCCTTGGCAGAAGGTGAAGAGAGAGATGCAGAGGAACTCGGATGAGCTCTTGCATTCGTTATCTAAAGTTTCCCCAGAGACAGAGACCCTAAATAGCCAGAAAAGAGGGTTTGGCTACCTAGGAGAGAGGATAGGCTAGCAACACCTGAAGGAGCCTATCAGAAGGAGTCTCTGACGTCACCTGGTGGCACTGGCCACTCAGAGCAGTCCAGTGTGCCAGCAGCACCTCTGTTTCCAAGATGGCAGAAGTCTGGAGCACACTGGAGGAGCTCTGGGCACCTCCCAGGGGAGGTACAGGTCAGGGGAGTGGTCACTCCCCTTTCCTTTGTCCAGTTTCGCGCCAGAGCAGGGCTAAGGGGTCCCTGAACCGGTGTAGACTGGCTTATGCAGAAATGGGCACCAAATGTGCCCATGAAAGCATTTCCAGAGGCTGGGGGAGGCTACTCCTCCCCTGCCTTCACACCATTTTCCAAAGGGAGAGGGTGTAACACCCTCTCTCAGAGGAAGTCCTTTGTTCTGCCATCCTGGGCCAGGCCTGGCTGGACCCCAGGAGGGCAGATGCCTGTCTGAGGGGTTGGCAGCAGCAGCAGCTGCAGTGAAACCCCGGGAAAGGCAGTTTGGCAGTACTAGGGTCTGTGCTACAGACCACTGGGATCATGGGATTGTGCCAACTATGCCAGGATGGTATAGAGGGGGCCATTCCATGATCATAGACATATTACATGGCCATATTCGGAGTTACCATTGTGAAGCTACATATAGGTAGTGACCTATATGTAGTGCACGCGTGTAATGGTGTCCCCGCACTCACAAAGTCCGGGGAATTGGCCCTGAACAATGTGGGGGCACCTTGGCTAGTGCCAGGGTGCCCTCACACTAAGTAACTTAGCACCCAACCTTTACCAGGTAAAGGTTAGACATATAGGTGACTTATAAGTTACTTAAGTGCAGTGTAAAATGGCTGTGAAATAACGTGGACGTTATTTCACTCAGGCTGCAGTGGCAGGCCTGTGTAGGAATTGTCAGAGCTCCCTATGGATGGCAAAAGAAATGCTGCAGCCCATAGGGATCTCCTGGAACCCCAATACCCTGGGTACCTCAGTACCATATACTAGGGAATTATAAGGGTGTTCCAGTAAGTCAATGTAAATTGGTAAAATTGGTCACTAGCCTGTTAGTGACAATTTGAAAGAAATGAGAGAGCATAACCACTGAGGTTCTGATTAGCAGAGCCTCAGTCAGACAGTTAGTCACTACACAGGTAATACATTCAGGCACACTTATGAGCACTGGGGCCCTGGATGACAGGGTCCCAGTGACACATACAACTAAAACAACATATATACAGTGAAAAATGGGGGTAACATGCCAGGCAAGATGGGACTTTCCTACACAACCCCCCCCCCAAACGAAGGACAATAAGACTAGCCATGACCTGATGAGTCTTCATTGTCTAAGTGGAAATATCTGGAGAGTCCATCTGCATTGGAGTGGCTACTCCCAGGTCTATGTTCCACTGTATAGTCCATTCCCTGTAGGGATATGGACCACCTCAACAATTTAGGATTTTCACCTTTCATTTGTTTTAGCCAAAGTAGAGGTTTGTGGTCTGTCTGAACAATGAAGTGAGTGCCAAACAGGTATGGCCTCAACTTCTTCAGTGCCCAGACAACAGCAAAGGCCTCCCTCTCAATGGCAGACCAACGTTTTTCTCTAGGGGTCAACCTCCTACTAATAAAAGCAACAGGTTGATCCTGGCCCTCAGAATTAAGTTGTGATGGGACTGCCCCTACTCCTAATTCAGATGCATCAGTTTGGACATAGAATTTTTTAGAGTAACAAGGGCTTTTCAGGACAGGTGCAGAGCACATGGCCTGCTTCAGCTCCTCAAAAGCTTTCTGGCAGTTTGCTGTCCATAATACCTTTTTAGGCATCTTCTTGGATGTGAGGTCATTAAGAGGGGCTGCAATGGAGCCATAGTTCTTAATGAACCTCCTGTAATACCCAGTGAGGCCTAGGAAGGCTCTCACCTGAGTCTGAGTAGTAGGGGGAACCCAATCAATAATTGTTTGGATTTTCCCCTGTAGTGGTGCAATCTGTTCCCCACCAACAAGGTGTCCCAGATAAACCACCTTACCCTGCCCTATCTGGCACTTTGAAGCCTTGATAGTGAGGCTTGCCTTTTGCAGGGCCTCCAAAACTTTCCATAGGTGGACCAGGTGATCATCCCAGCTGGAGCTAAAGACAGCTATATCGTCCAAATATGCTGCACTGAAAGCTTCCAGCCCTTGCTGGACTGTGTTCACCAACCTCTGAAAAGTGGCAGGTGCATTTTTCAATCCAAAAGGCATTACAGTGAACTGGTAATGGCCTCCAATGGTTGAAAATGCAGTTTTAGGTTTAGCATCTTCTGATAATTTGATCTGCCAATACCCTGCAGTCAAATCAAAAGTGCTTAGATACTTGGCAGATGCCAGTGTATCTATGAGCTCATCTGCCCTGGGTATAGGGTGAGCATCAGTTTTGGTTACCTGGTTGAGACCTCTGTAGTCTACACAAAACCGCATTTCCTTCTTTCCATCCTTGGAATGAGGTTTTGGTACAAGTACCACAGGAGAAGCCCATGGACTTTCAGAGTGCTCAACCACTCCCAGTTCTAACATTTTCTGCACCTCTTGCTTTATGCAGTCCCTGACATGGTCAGGCTGCCTATAGATCTTACTTTTGACAGGTAAACTGTCTCCAGTATCTATAGTGTGCTCACACCAAGAAGCGGTACCTGGCACAGTAGAGAAGAGTTCAGAAAACTGACCCAGGAGATTTATGCAATGGTCTTTCTGCTCAGCAGTAAGACAATCAGCCAAAACTACACCTTCCACCAGAGCATCTTGTTCTGTGGAAGGGAAGAGATCAGGTAGAGGATCACTGTCCTCTTCCTGTCCCTCATCAGTTGCCATGAGCAGGGTGAGATCAGCCCTGTCATAGTAGGGTTTAAGGCGATTGACATGGAGCACCCTAAGGGGACTCCTGGCAGTGCCTAAGTCAACTAAGTAGGTGACTTCACCCTTTTTCTCAACAATTGTGTGGGGTCCACTCCATTTATCTTGGAGTGCTCTTGGGGCCACAGGCTCCAAGACCCACACTTTCTGCCCTGGTTTGTACTGAACTAAAACAGCCTTCTGATCATGCCATTGCTTCTGGAGCTCTTGGCTGGCCTGAAGGTTTTTACTGGCCTTTTTCATACACTCAGCCATCCTTGATCTGAGGCCAAGTACATAATCCACAATATCTTGTTTTGGAGCTTTTAAAGGTTGTTCCCAACCCTCCTTGACAAGTGTTAGTGGACCCCTAACAGGGTGACCAAAGAGGAGTTCAAAGGGGCTGAAGCCCACTCCTTTCTGGGGTACCTCCCTGTAGGCAAAAAGGAGGCATGGTAACAGGATATCCCATCTCCTGCGGAGTTTTTAAGGGAGACCCATAATCATGCCTTTGAGAGTTTTGTTAAATCTCTCCACCAGTCCATTTGTTTGTGGATGATAGGGTGTAGTGAACTTGTAAGTTACACCACACTCTTTCCACATGGCCTTTAAGTAAGCAGACATGAAATTGCTTCCCCTGTCTGATACTACTTCCTTTGGGAAGCCCACCCTAGAAAATATTCCCAGGAGGGCCTTTGCCACTGCAGGTGCTGTAGTGGTCCTTAAAGGAATTGCTTCAGGATATCTTGTGGCATGGTCCACTACCACCAAGATAAACCTATTGCCTGAAGCAGTAGGAGGGTCAAGGGGGCCAACTATGTCAACCCCTACCCTTTCAAAGGGAACCCCAACCACAGGCAGTGGAATAAGGGGTGCCTTTGGAGTGCCACCTGTCTTGCCGCTGGCTTGACAGGTTTCACGGGACTTTCAAAATTCCTTTGTGTCCTCAGACATCCTAGGCCAATGAAACAGGGGAACAAGCCTGTCCCAAGTTTTCATTTGCCCCAGATGTCCAGCTAGGGGAATGTCGTGGGCTAGAGTTAGGAGGAACTTTCTGTACTCCTGAGGAATCACTAACCTCCTGGCAGTTCCAGGTTTAGGATCCCTTGCTTCAGTGTACAAGAGGTTGTCCTCCCAGTAAACTCTGTGAGAGTCACTGACATCCCCATTAGCCTGTTTGACAGCTTGCTGTCTTAGACCCTCTAGTGTGGGACAGGTTTGCTGTGCCACACTCAGCTCCTCCCTGGCAGGCCCCCCTTCACCCAAAAGTTCAGCAGTGTCTGCTTCCAGCTCCTCTGGTGTAGGTTCTGCACAGGGTGGAAATTCTTCTTCCTCAAAAGTAGAATCCACTGTAGAGGGAGGGATAGTAGGAAGTGCTTTACTTCTACTAGCCCTAGCTTTAGGGAGCACTTGGTCCATTGTTCCAGGATCCAAGCTTCCCTGTCCTTTTTACTTTTTGGCCTGAGCCCTGGTTAAAGCAAAAATATGCCCTGGGATGCCCAGCATTGCTGCATGGGCCTCCAACTCCACATCTGACCAAGCTGATGTCTTCAAATCATTTCCTAGTAGACAGTCTACAGGTAAATCTGTGGCTACCACAACTTTCTTTGGACCAGTAACCCCCCCCAGTTGAGATTTACAACAGCCATGGGGTGGCTAAATGTGTTGTTGTGAGCATCGGTTACTTGGTACTGGTGACCAAGTAGGTGTTGTTCAGGGTGGACCAGTTTCTCTATGACCATAGTCACACTGGCTCCAGTGTCCCTGTAGGCCTGAACCTCAACACCATTTATTAGGGGTAGCTGCTTGTACTTATCCATATTAAGGGGACAAGCAACTAAGGTGGCTAAATCAATAGCCCCCTCAGAGACTAATATAGCCTCTGTGGTCTCCCTAACAAGACCAACCCCAACTAAGTTACCAATAGTGAGCCCAGCTACTCCCTTGGATTGGCTATTAGCAGGTTTGCTCCCACCACCACTGCTATTAGTAGGGACACTAGGTGTAGCAGTAGGGGTTGTAGTGGTAGGAGGCTTGGTGCTTTTCTTTGGACAACTGGGATCTGTTGTCCAATGGCCTTTTATTTTACATAAATAGCACCATGGTTTCTTTTCCTTGTTTTGATTAGAAGAGGATTTGGGCCCACCACCCCCACCAGAGTGTTTTTGTGGGCCTGATGAAGACTCATTTTTAGATTTGTCCCCACCCTTGTCAGAAGACTTACCATCCTTCTTCTTGCCATCTTTGTCACCCCCTGTATGAACTTTTCTGTTCACCCTTGTTCTGACCCATTTGTCTGCCTTCTTTCCCAATTCTTGGGGAGAGGTCAGATCAGAGTCCACCAAGTACTGGTGCAACAAATCAGACACACAATTATTAACAATATGCTCTCTCAGGATCAAGTTATACAGGCTGTCATAATCAGTAACTTTACTGCCATGTAACCACCCCTCCAAGGCCTTCACTGAATGGTCAATGAAATCAACCCAGTCTTGTGAAGACTCCTTTTTGGTCTCTCTGAACTTTATCCTGTATTGTTCAGTGGTTAAGCCATAACCATCCAGGAGTGCATTCTTAAGAACTTTCTAATCATTAGCTTCATTTTCTTTCACAGTAAGGAGCCTATCCCTACCTTTTCCACTAAATGATAGCCATAGGATAGCAGCCCACTGCCTTTGAGGGACATCCTGTACAGCACAGGCCCTCTCAAGTGCAGCAAACCACTTGTTAATGTCATCCCCCTCCTTATAAGGGGGAACTATCTTGTGCAGATTCCTGGAATCATGCTCTTTTGCAGGATGACTATGGGGAAGACTGCTGCTGCCACCATGGGTTTCTAAACCCAGTTTCTGTCTCTCCTTCTCTACTTCTAAAGTCTGTCTCTCCAAATCCAGCTGTTGCTTCTTGAGCTTCAGTCTGGTTTGTTCCACTCTAAATCTATTGAGCTCCCTTTCTAACAATCTGTCATCAGGGTGGGTGGGAGGGACATGTCTTGAAACAGAAGTATGATGAGAATGGACAGAAGGAGACCTGTCCCTTACAGAGGGCACCCTAACAGCTTGGCTAACAGAAACATCATTTCTACTGTGATGAGAATGAATGCTCTTGCTATGATGTGAGACAACACTATCTGTATGGTGTGACTCAACATCAGTACCAACTATGCTAGACTGTCTAGTAATGGGCAGGCTTGGAAGTTTCTTTCCTGAATCATTTCCTGGGGGAGTCCCTGGATCAGATTGGGAACCATTAGCTACTTTTTCAACAGATGGGGCACTTTTAGCCTTATCTTGTTCTCTAAGCATGTTAAGTAACAATTCCAAGGAAGGATTCTTCCCTACACTCAAACCTCTCTCTATGCAGAGACTCCTTGCTCCTTTCCAGCTAAGGTGATCATATGCAAGTTTGGACAGATCCACATTTTGGCCTGTGCCAGACATTTTTAGAGAGAGTTAAAGTGATAGAAAAAGAGAAAAAAGTTTATCAGAGCTTTTAGAAAGACTGGAAAAAAAAACTTTTTAAACTTTTTAGAACTTTTTAGAAAGTTAGAAGTACTTTTCAGCACTTAGAAAAGAGTGAAAAGAGGAAATGCAAAACTTTTTGGTTATGTGTATATACACTGAACTTGTTTTGTATATTTTTCTCTTATGAAAAGTACAATGACAAGAGTGGTAAGTAGTCTCAAAGCACTTATCCCACCGCTGCACAACCAATGTAGGAGGCTGGACTGGCTTGTAGTGAGTACCCAGGGGTACTTGCACCTTGCACCAGGCCCAGTTATCCCTTATTAGTGTATAGGGTGTCTAGCAGCATAGGCTGATAGATAATGGTAGCTTAGCAGAGCAGCTTAGGCTGAACTAGGAGACGAGTGAAGCTCCTACAGTACCACCTAGTGTCATATGCACAATATCATAAGAAAACACAATACACAGTTATACTAAAAATAAAGGTATTTTATTTTTATGACAATATGCCAAAGTATCTCAGAGTGTACCCTCAGTGAGAGGATAGGAAATATACACAAGATATATATATACACAATACCAAAATATGCAGTAATAGTCTTAGAAAACAGTGCAAACAATGTATTGTTACAATAGGATGCAATGGAGACACATAGGGATAGGGGCAACACAAACCATATACTCCAAAAGTGGAATGCGAACCACGAATGGACCCCAAACCTATGTGACCTTGTAGAGGGTCACTGGGACTATTAGAAAATAGTAAGGGTTAGAAAAATAGCCCACCCCAAGACCCTGAAAAGTGAGTGCAAAGTGCACTAAAGTTCCCCAAAGGACATAGAAGTCGTGATAAGGGAATTCTGCAGGAAAGACACAAACCAGCAATGCAACAACAATGGATTTCCAGTCGAGGGTACCTGTGGAACAAGGGGACCAAGTCCAAAAGTCACAAGCAAGTCGGAGATGGGCAGATGCCCAGGAAATGCCAGCTGTGGGTGCAAAGAAGCTTCCACTGGACAGAAGAAGCTTAGGTTTCTGCAAAAACGACAAGGGCTAGAGACTTCCCCTTTGGAGGACGGATCCCTCACGCCGTGGAGAGTCGTGCAGAAGTGTTTTCCCGCCGAAAGACCGCCAACAATCCTTGCTAGCTGCAAATCGTGCAGTAAGGGTTTTTGGACACGGCTGTAGCCCAGGAGGGACCAGGATGTGGCAAATTGCGTCAGGAGACAGAAGGGACATCGAGCAAGACAAGGAGCCCTCTCAGCAGCAGGTAGTGCCCAGAGAAGTGCCAGAAATAGGCACTACAAGGATGCATGAAACAGTGCTCACCCGAAGTCGCACAAAGGAGTCCCACGTCGCCGGAGAACAACTTAGGAGGTCGTGCAATGCAGGTTAGAGTGCCGTGGACCCAGGCTGGACTGTGCACAAAGGATTTCCGCCGGAAGTGCACGGAGGCCGGAGTAGCTGCAAAAGTCGCGGTTCCCAGCAATGCAGTCTGGCGTGGGGAGGCAAGGACTTACCTCCACCAAACTTGGACTGAAGAGTCACCTCACTGTGGGAGTCACTTGGACAGAGTTGCTGGATTCGAGGGACCTCGCTCGTCGTGCTGAGAGGAGACCCAAGGGACCGGTAATGCAGCTTTTTGGTGCCTGCGGTTCCAGGGGGACGATTCCGTCGACCCACGGGAGATTTCTTCGGAGCTTCTAGTGCAGAGAGGAGGCAGACTACCCCCACAGCATGCACCACCAGGAAAACAGTCGAGAAGGCGGCAGGATCAGCGTTACAGAGTTGCAGTAGTTGTCTTTGCTACTATGTTGCAGTTTTGCAGGCTTCCAGCGCGGTCAGCAGTCGATTCCTTGGCAGAAGGTGAAGAGAGAGATGCAGAGGAACTCGGATGAGCTCTTGCATTCATTATCTAAAGTTTCCCCAGAGACAGAGACCCTAAATAGCCAGAAAAGAGGGTTTGGCTACCTAGGAGAGAGGATAGGCTAGCAACACCTGAAGGAGCCTATCAGAAGGAGTCTCTGACGTCACCTGGTCGCACTGGCCACTCAGAGCAGTCCAGTGTGCCAGCAGCACCTCTGTTTCCAAGATGGCAGAGGTCTGGAGCACACTGGAGGAGCTCTGGGCACCTCCCAGGGGAGGTACAGGTCAGGGGAGTGGTCACTCCCCTTTCCTTTGTCCAGTTTCGCACCAGAGCAGGGCTAAGGGGTCCCTGAACCGGTGTAGACTGGCTTATGCAGAAATGGGCACCAAATGTGCCCATGAAAGCATTTGCAGAGGCTGGGGGAGGCTACTCCTCCCCTGCTTTCACACCATTTTCCAAAGGGAGAGGGTGTAACACCCTCTCTCAGAGGAAGTCCTTTGTTCTGCCATCCTGGGCCAGGCCTGGCTGGACCCCAGGAGGGCAGATGCCTGTCTGAGGGGTTGGCAGCAGCAGCAGCTGCAGTGAAACCCCGGGAAAGGCAGTTTGGCAGTACCAGGGTCTGTGCTACAGACGACTGGGATCATGGGATTGTGCCAACTATGCCAGGATGGTATAGAGGGGGCAATTCCATGATCATAGACATGTTACATGGCCATATTCGGAGTTACCATTGTGAAGCTACACATAGGTAGTGACCTATATTTAGTGCACGCGTGTAATGGTGTCCCCGCACTCACAAGGTCCGGGGAATTGGCCCTGAACAATGTGGGGGCACCTTGGCGAGTGCCAGGGTGCCCTCACACTAAGTAACTTAGCACCCAACCTTTACCAGGTAAAGGTTAGACATATAGGTGACTTATAAGTTACTTAAGTGCAGTGTAAAATGGCTGTGAAATAATGTGGACGTTATTTCACTCAGGCTACAGTGGCAGGCCTGTGTAGGAATTGTCAGAGCTCCCTATGGGTGGCAAAAGAAATGCTGCAGCCCATAGGGATCTCCTGGAACCCCAATACCCTGGGTACCTCAGTACCATATACTAGGGAATTATAAGGGTGTTCCAGTAAGCCAATGTAAATTGGTAAAATTGGTCACTAGCCTGTTAGTGACAATTTGAAAGAAATGAGAGAGCATAACCACTGAGGTTCTGATTAGCAGAGCCTCAGTGAGACAGTTAGTCACTACACAGGTAATACATTCAGGCACACTTATGAGCACTGGGGCCCTGGATGACAGGGTCCCAGTGACACATACAACTAAAACAACATATATACAGTGAAAAATGGGGGTAACATGCCAGGCAAGATGGTGCTTTCCTACAGTGACAAATCTGCGACTCAGGATCCGCGGATCGGATTGATGTCAAAAGATGATTCTGCTATTTCATTGGTTATTTTTGACTCACCCCTAATTCTGAGTAGAACCACTCCCTAAAGCACTTATTTCTCTAGCTGTTGTGGGAGAAACATCTTTTTTGAGATCCTGCTGACAGTGCTTTTCAGTATGAGTGAAGGGAGTGCGTCACCACCACCTGCAGAGCAGAAGCTGTTCCTCTTGAAGAAGAACATGCAGACCTGCCTTGTTCTTAATGAAAAGAGAGCGAGGTATGGCAGTTCTTCACAGTACCTAGTGGAGACAATAAAGTTACAGCCAAGAATTGTCTTGTTGCACATCCTAAAGAGTACAGTCACGGGACATCTAGTATGTGGAAGCATGTGTACACAATGGACGAACTTGCATATCTCTGAATGATGAGAGAGAGAGAGAGAGAGAGTGAGAGAGAGAGAGAGAGAGAAGGAAGAGATGTGACTCCTGAGCCCGACTCATCTTCATCTGGACATGTCCCTCCCGCAACCATCACTGAAGCCACATGCACTGGATTAGGGCGAACTGTGCCATCTGCCATAATCTTGTTGTCGCAAAAGTTAGAAATGTGGGTGATATTTTTCACAGGTAAAGAAACACCATTGCTAATTTGTTTTCACAATTTTATTGTTTGAACTCCCTGTTACAACACCATTGTGCTTTGAAAATGCTAAACTTTTGCATTTAGGTTTTTCCAAAGTTTTTGATACGTTTTTTGAAAATAATAATTTTTCTAAAAAATTAAAATGTTTGTCGAAAAAATCTTAACAAACGGTTCTTGTTAGAACCACTATTGAATTGAACAAAGAGCTGTGTTTGAGTCTTTAATATTCTTTTGTTGTTTTGTGTATATGGTGTTTGTTATATAAAGACCTCTGTCTGTAGGTGTGTTAGTGTATGTATTAATTTGTACCAGGGTGTGTTAGCGTATATTTGAGTGACTGTGTGAGTAAGTCAGTGAACGCATCAGTGTGTGTCTGTTTGTGTCAGTGTATGCATGAGAGTGTACCTGGGTGTGTCAGTGTATGCATGAGTTTGCACTTGGGTGTGTGATTGTGTGCATCGGTGTGTACATGGGTGTGTCAGTGTACACTTCAGTGTGTACATGGGTGTGTTAGTGTATGCATCAATGTGTGCATGAATATATCAGTGAATGTATCAGTGTGAGCCTGGGTATGTCAGTGTTTGTGCCAGTGTGAGAGTGGGTGTGTCAGTGTATGTATCAGTGTATGCCTGGGTATGTCAGTGTATGTATGAGAGTGTGCATGGGTGTGTCAGTGGATGCATGAGTTTTCAATTGGGTGTGTGTGTGTGCATCAGTGTGTGCCTGGGTGTGTCAGTGTATGCATCAGTGTGTACATGGGTGTTTCAGTGTATACATCAGTGTATACATGGGTGTGTTAGTGTATGCATCAGTGTGTGTGTGGATATGTCAGTGAATGCATCAGTGTGAGCCTGGGTATGTCAGTGTATATATCAGTGTATGCATCAGTATGTGCATGGGTGTAGGAGGCTGGCCTGGCTTGTAGTGGGTACCAAGGGGTACTTACACTCTGTGCCAGGTCCAGTTATCCCTTATTAGTGTAGAAGAGGTGTTTCTAGCAGCTTAGGCTGATAGAAGGTAGCTATAGCAGAGCAGCTTAGGCTGAACTAGGAGACATGCAAAACTCCTACTATACCACTGGTGTCATATGCACAATATCATAAGAAAACACAACACACAGATATACTAAAAATAAAGGTACTTTATTTTTATGACAATATGCCAAAAGTATCTCAGTGAGTACCCTCAGTGTGAGGATGCCAAATATACACAAGATATATGTACACAATACCAAAAATATGCAGTAATAGCAAAAGGAAGTAATGCAAGCAATGTAAAGTTACAGTAGATTGCAATAGGAGCACATAGGTATAGGGGCAACACAAACCATATACTCCAAAAGTGGAATGCGAACCACGAATGGACCCCAAACCTATCTGAGCTTGTAGAGGGTCGCTGGGACTGTAAGAAAACAGTGAGGGTTAGAAAAATAGCCCACCCCAAGACCCTGAAAAGTAGGTGTAAAGTGCACCTATAACCCCCAGAGAGCACAGAAGTCGTGATAGGGGGTTTCTGCAAGGAAGACCAACACCAGCAAAACAACCAAAGTGGATTTCTAGACCTGAGTACCTGTGGAACAAGGGGACCAAGTCCAAGAGTCGCGACAATGTCGAGAGTGGGCAGATGCCCAGGAAATGCCAGCTGAGGGTGCAAAGAAGCTGCCACCGGATGGTAGAAGCTGTGGATTCTGCAAGAACGAAGAGGGCTTGGATGGATGTCCCACGTCGTGAAGAAGCTTGCAGAGGTGTTCCCACGCAGAAAGACCGCAAACAAGCCTTGCTAGCTGCAAGGGTTGCGGTTAGGGTTTTTGGATGCTGCTGTGGCCCAGGAGGGACCAGGATGTTGCCACTTGGATGAGGATACAGAGGAGGTGCCCAGCAAGTCAGATAGCCCTCACAGAAGCAGGCAGCACCTGCAGAAGTACCGGAACAGGCACTTGGAAGAGGAGTGAACCAGAGTCCACCCGAAGACACAAAAGGGAGTCCCACGACGCGGAGGACAACTCAGAAGGTTGTGCACTGCAGGTTAGAGTGTCGGGGTCCCAGGCTTGGCTGTGCACGAAGGAAATCCTGGAAGAGTGCACAGGAGCCGGAGAAGCTGCAAATCATGCAGTACCCAGCAATGCAGTCTAGCGTGGGGAGGCAAGGACTTACCTCCACCAAACTTGGACTGAAGAGTCACTGGACTGTGGGAGTCACTTGGACAGAGTTGCTGAGTTCCAAGGACCATGCTCGTCGTGCTGAGAGGGGACCCAGAGGACCGGTAATGCAGTCTTTTGTTGCCTGCGGTTGCAGGGGGAAGATTCCGTCGTCCCACGGGAGATTTCTTCAGAGCTCCTGGTGCAGAGAGGAGGCAGGCTACCCCCAGAGCATGCACCACCAGGAAACAGTCAAGAAGGCGGCAGGAGAAGTGATACAAGGTTGCAGTAGTTGTCTTTGCCACTTTGTTGCGGTTTTGCAGGCGTCCTGAGCAGTCAGCGGTCGATCCTTTGGCAGAAGGTGAAGAGAGAGATGCAGAGGAACTCTGGTGAGCTCTTGCATTTGATATCTCAAGAATTCCCCAAAGCAGAGACCCTAAATAGCCAGAAAAGGAGGTTTGGCTACCTAGGATGGAGGATAGGCTAGTAACGCAGGTAAGAGCCTATCAGAAGGAGTCTCTGACGTCACCTGATGGCACAGGCCACTCAGAGCAGTCCAGTGTGCCAGCAACACCTCTGTTTCCAAGATGGCAGAAGTCTGGAGCACACTGGAGGAGCTCTGGGCAGCTCCCCTGGGAGGTGCAGGTCATGGGAGTGGTCACTCCCCTTTCCTTTGTCCAGTTTCGCACCAGAGCAGGGCTGGAGGATCCCTGAACCGGTGTAGACTGGCTTATGCAGAGATGGGCACCATCTGTGCCCATCAAAGCATTTCCAGAGGCTGGGGGAGGCTACTCATCCCCAGCCCTGACACCTTTTTCCAAAGGGAGAGGGTGTAACACCCTCTCTCTGAGGAAGTCCTTTGTTCTGCCTTCCTGGGCCAGGCCTGGCTGGACCCCAGGAGGGCAGAAACCTGTCTGAGGGGTTGGCAGCAGCAGCAGCTGCAGTGAAACCCCAGGAAAGGCAGTTTGTCAGTACCCGGGTCTGTGCTAGAGACTCAGGGGATCATGGAATTGTCTCCCCAATGCCAGAATGGCATTCGGGTGACAATTCCATGATCTTAGACATGTTACATGGCCATGTTCGGAGTTACCATTGTGACGCTATACATAGGTAGTGACCTATGTTTAGTGCACGCGTGAAATGGTGTCCCTGCACTCACAAGGTCCGGGGAATTTTCCCTGAACAATGTGGGGGCACCTTGGCTAGTGCCAGGGTGCCCACACACTAAGTAACTTAGCACCCAACCCTCACCAGGTGAAGGTTAGGCATATAGGTGATTTATAAGTTACTTAAGTGCAGTGGTAAATGGCTGTGAAATAACGTGGACGTTATTTCACTCAGGCTGCAGTGGCAGGCCTGTGTAAGAATTGTCAGAGCTCCCTATGGGTGGCAAAAGAAATGCTGCATAGGGATCTCCTGGAACCCCAATACCCTGGGTACCTCAGTACCATATACTAGTGAATTATAAGGGTGTTCCAGTATGCCAATGTGAATTGGTGAAATTGGTCACTAGCCTGTTAGTGACAATTTAGAAAGCAGAGAGAGCATAACCACTGAGGTTCTGGTTAGCAGAGCCTCAGTGAGACAGTTAGTCATCACACAGGGAACACATACAGGGCACACTTATGAGCACTGGGGCCCTGGCTGGCAGGGTCCCAGTGACACATACACTAAAACAACATATACACAGTGAAATATGGGGGTAACATGTCAGGCAAGATGGTACTTTCCTACAATGGGTGTGTCAGTGTATGCATGAGTTTGTGCTTGGGTGTGTGAGTGTGTGCATCATTGTGTGCCAGGGTGTGTCAGTGTCTGAAATAGTGTGTGTCTGGGTGTGTCAGTGTGTGCATTAGTGTGTGCCTAGGTTTGTCGATGTATGCTTCAGAGTGAGCCTGGGTGTGTGAGTGTATATATCAGTGTGTGTCTGGGTGTGTCAGTGTATGAATCAGTGTATGCCTGGGTATGTCAGTGTATATATGAGAGTGTGCATGGGTGTGTCAGTGCATGCACGAGTTTGCACTTGGGTGTGTGAGTGTGTGCATCATTGTGTGCCTGGGTGTGTCAGCGTATGCATCAGTGTGTGCATGGGTGTGTCAGTATATACATCAGTGTGTACATGGGTGTGTTAGTTTATGCATCAGTGTGTGCGTGGATATGTCAGTGAATGCATCAGTGTGAGCCTGGGTGTGTTGGTGTATGCATCAGTGTGTGCGTGGATATGTCAGTGAATGCATCAGTGTATGCATCGGTGTGTCAGTGTATCCATTAATGTGCGCTTGTATGTATCAGTGTATGCATCAGTGTGTGCATAGGTGTGAAGATGTATGCATCGGAGTGAGCCTGGGTGTGTGAGTGTATATATCATTGTGTCTGAGTGTGTCAGTGTAAGCATCAGTGTGAGCCTGGGTGTGTCACTGTACATATCAGTGTATGCCTAGATGTGTCAGTGTATGCATCAGTGTGCGACTAGGTGTGTCAGCATGTGTATCAGTGTGTGTCTGGGTGTGTCAGCATGTGTATCAGTGTGTGCCTGGGTGTGTCAGTGTATGCATCAGTGTGTACATGGGTGTGTCAGTGTATACATCAGTGTGTACATGGTTGGGTTAGTGTATGCATCAGTGTGTGCGTGGATATGTCAGTGAATGCATCAGTGTGAGCCTGGGTATGTCAGTGTATATGTCAGTGTATGCATCAGTATGTGCATGGGTGTGTCAGTGTATGCATTAGGGTGCGCTTGGATGCATCAGTGTGTGCCTAGGTGTGAGGATGTATGCATCAGAGTGAGCCTGGGTGTGTGAGTGTATATATCATTGTGTCTGGGTGTGTCAGTGTAAGCATCAGTGTTCGCCTGGGTGTGTCAGTGTACGTATCAGTGTATGCCTAGATGTGTCAGTGTATGCATCAGTGTGCGACTAGGTGTGTCAGCATGTGTATCAGTGTGTGCCTGGGTGTGTCAGCGTGTGTATCAGTGTGTGCCTGGATATCTCAGTGTATGCATGAGAGCATGCCTGGGTGTGTCAGTGTATGCATGGCTATTTGCCCAGGTATGTTACTGTATGTACCAGTGTGTGCCTGGTTGTCTTACTGTGTGCATCAGTTTGTGCCTGGGTGTGTCAGTGTATGCATGAGAGTGTGCCTGGGTGTGTTAACCAGAGTAAGTAAAGAGAATAGTACATTGATAACTGTATTGGCATAGCAGTTGACCAGAGATGTTTGATGGTAACCTACAATTTCATCAGCATTTTTAGTATTCTTTTTCTCCAATACTTCTTTCTTCTCTTTTTTCCTCTTTATTCTCAGGATCATCTTTGAAATCTTTTATTTTGTTAAGATTGTAGGCTTTTTGTAAACTGGGTACTGTCCTAGCTGCGGAGCATACAGGCTTCTCAAACGGTGGTACTCCAGTACACAAGTGGAATCAGCATTTGCTTTGCTCTCCTCAAACTCCATCAGATGCAAACCAGACGAAGTTCTAACCAGAGACAATGCTACATATGACATACCTTCCTTGAATACAGTGCTGCCAATATTAATAAATACTGCATAGATACTTAAACCTTGAGACTTATGTATTGTGAGAGCATTTGCTAGAGATTTTGGAAACTGCATTCTTTGAAGTCTTTTATAAGTAAGAAACATGCAACAGATTTTGCTATCTGTTTTGCTCTTTCAAGATCATCACATTGAATAGCTAGATTTCAAATCTCGTTTGTGTTTGGATACAAAATGTGATCGATTATTTTACCCATAGCTCCATTAACCAATTCTTTTTCAACATTTACGTTATGCCGCATAATCACCTTACTGTTCTTACAAACATTGAAACACTTTTCTAATCCTGCACTTTTAGAAGCAGATTTTTCCAAAGAGCTGGGTTTTGATTGCAGTTTTTCACTCAACAGTATTGTCACTGCTTAGCATTCAATGTTATCAATTAATATTAAATCCAATATTTTATCTTTCTCCGGTTGTAGTAAAGCTTCATTGAAAGAAGTACGTTCTTTAAGAGTAGGTATTAGACACATGGTGGATTTTCCTTGTTGAATGAATTCAAACATTAACTGTGCTGTAGATGTTTATGAAGGAAATATGGGCCAGATGTAGCAAAGGATTTGTGCCTCGCAAACGGCGAAAATCGCCGTTTGCGAGGCGCAAATGCCTCTTTGCTATGCAGAAATGCATTTTGCGAGTCGGAACCGACTCGCAAAATTAATTTCCGACTCGCAAATAGGAAGGGGTGTTCCCTTCCTATTTGCGAGTCTGAGTGGTATGCAATACCATTTGCGACCGCGTACGCGGTCGCAAATCGTATCGCAGTTACCATCCACTTCAAGTGGATGGTAACCCACTCGCAAATTGGAAGGGGTCCCCATGGGACCCCTTCCACTTTGTGAATGGACCCAAAAATATTTTTTCAGGGCAGGGAGTGGTCCCAGGGACCACTCCCTGCCCTGAAAAAAACCGAAACTAAAGGTTTCGTTTTTTTTTTTAAGTGCAGCTCATTTTCCTTTAAGGAAAACGGGCTACACTTAAAAAAAAAAAACTGCTTTATTGAAAGCAGTCACGAACATGGAGGTCTGCTGACGACAGCAGGCCTCCATGTTTGCGAGTGCCTATACTCGCTATGGGGCCGCAATTTGCGACCCACCTCATGAATATTGATGAGGTGGGTCATTGCGACCCCATAGCGAGTCGCAGTCGGTGTCTGAGACACCGTACTGCATTCCAAATTGCGAGTTGCAATTTGCGAGTCGCTGGGACTCGCAAATTGCAAGTCGCAATTTGGAAGTTTGCTACATCTGGCCCTAAGTTCTTTATAAGTCGGGTTTTCACGCAATGCTTCATTTCTTTTGACAGTATTCCTACTCTGATATCCTTCAGAATATTTCCATATTGCATATCAGATGATTGACGCATATTTTCTAATTAGTTCTATGCAGAGAAAATTCAACAAAATTTTGACATTTCCATAACTTCCTAAAGAATTATGAATTTAATCATGTAAGAGTGTTTTAAATACAGGCTGTCCTTTAACTGGGGTACGTTGTAAGAAATTTCTGAAAACAATTACACGTTTTTCATCAAAAAAGACATCATACTCTTTCTTCAATATCAATTGCATTCTTAAATGTACAAAGGCGAGCATTAATTTTGAGACCCTGCTCACCTTATTGATGATTAAAGGTTTCAATTTCTTCAAAACTCTGAAAAATTAATGACAAGCTTCTCCCGATAGCTTTTGCTATTCCAGTATATTATTGTGTTCAAGCAGGAGCATAAGTAGACAATATAAGGCAATTCCTTTAATGTTGTATGCAGCTAATCCAGTAGGTGCTGTTACTGCACACAATACAATACAATCTGTAGTTGTTTGTAAATAGGTGGTCAATACTTATTTGAAAACGTTTTCCCCAGTTCCAGCTTGTCCACTGACATAGAATAGAATTGGTTTAATGCTTGAACATTTACATTTCTGGTTTTCATGAAGGAGTCCATGCTCTATTTTATCTTTGACTTCTATGTATATTTCTTTCTGCTCATAATTGAGTTTCTCTACTAGCTCTTCCAAGTTAACATTTTCTTCTCTTGCTTGTAGCATTGCTGTCTCCACTTCATTCATCGCTGTGGCAGCTTCATTTTCTATTAGTGGCTGTCCAAGAGGATCTTGACTGAGAGGTGCAGAACTCTGGCTACTTTGTGAACATCCCTTTGCTATCTCAGTAGAAATTGTTTCTTCTTGTTGAATTTCTTCATTTAACATTTTCAGGTAGTTAGAAAATATTGAACACTGAGTACTGTCTTTTACAGCATTGAAAGAGCCTTCATAGCAATCAAGTTGTCCAAGTAACTCTGTGTCAGATCGCCATGGTTTGAATATTTGGAGAAGAGCCAAGTAGAAACATTCTTTTTTGTCAGCAGTTCGACAAGTATGTTTTCTCTGGTTGATTAAGTTACCCTTTACATGCCAAACTAAACAGCCATCACAACCAGCTACACCATATTTGCTTTCATCAATGTTTTCTGACAGATTATTTCTGTACCTATAGTTTTGCAGAATTTCGTGAAGACACGTGTTTTCAAGGTCTGGACTTCTTGGATGGTAAATATCCAGCATATTTGGTTTAACTATATCTGTACTCTCTGGATCAAATTCTACTAAGTACTGAATTTCTAGGTAAGAGTTCTGTTTTGCGTGTTGGCAAGGCCTAGACTAACCCAAACAATTCCCCTGTGTCTGTGTTAGTGTGATAGTGGATATGATAGTGTCTCTTTGGGTGAGAGAGTGGGTGTGACAGTGTTTATCGTGCTGTGAGAGTGAGTGCAAGAGTGTTTGTCTGGATGTGAGAGTGAGTGTGAGAGTGTGTCTCTGGGTGTGAGACTAGGTGTGAGCGCATCTCTCTGGGTGTGAGGGTGAGTGTGACAGTGTCTGTGTGGGTGTGGGTGTGAGAGAAGATGTGAGAGTGTGTCTCTGGGTGTGATAGTGAGTGTGACAGTGACTGTGTGGGTGTGAGAGAAGATGTGACAGCGTCTCTCTGGATGGGAGAGTGGTTGTGAGAGTGTCTCACTGGGTGTGAGAGTGGGTGTAAGAGTGTCTGTCTGGGTGTGAAAGTGAGTGTCAGAGTATGTCTCGTCTGAGACTTGGTGTGAGAGCATCTCTATTGCTGTGACAGTGTCTGCCTGGATGTGAGACTGGGTGTGAGAGTGTCTCTATGAGTGTGACAGTTAACGTGTGTGTGTCTGTGTTGCTGTGAGAGCGGATGTGACAATGCCTCTGTGGGTGATACAGTGGGTATGACAGTGTCTCTCTTGGTGTGAAAGTGAGACTGTTTGTCTGGGTGTTAGATTGAGTGTGACAGTGTCTGCCTGGATGTGAGAGTGTCTCACTGATGTATAGTCACAAACTTTTTGCCAACAATTTGCCTGTCACATCAGCTGCTGTCTGTAAAGTTTAAGCCTGATCTGTCAAGCAGGGGCGAGAAAAAAGGCTCCCGCGCTTGTTTAACTTTAGCCACCGGAAAAGCCAAATTCCAGGGGCATTCATATTTTAGTGCAGGGGGGGTGGCCCCTCTTCCCCCCAGCCCGAGGCACCACCACCTCCCCAGGTCTTAAATGCAATTCAGTGCCATAGGCACTGCATCGTTTCCCCTACTACCTACAGCTGAGAGGTGTAGGAGGCTGGCCTGGTGTGTGGTGGGTACCTATGGTACTTACCCCTAATACCAGGTCCAGGTATTCCTTATTAGTGTAGTGTAGGCAGTGTCTAGAAGCCAGGCTCTCTAGAGGTAGCTGTGGATGGGCAGCCAAGGCTTATCTAGGAGACATACAAAGCTCATGCAATACTGCCGCAGTCACACCTGGTACTTACACACATGAAAGAAAACACTCAGTTGTGGGAAATGGTCTTTCTGCAGGGTCACCCCCAAACTTTTTGACTTCCTCCTTCTCTTTTTCGGACCTCATTTTTGCTGGCTTTAGGACTCTACACCCTTTCCCACTGCTAATCAGTGCTAAAGTGCATATGCTCTCTCCCTAAAACATGGTGACATTGGCTCATACCAAATTAGCATATTTAATTTACTTGTAAGTCCCTAGCAAAGTGCACTACGTGTGCCCAGGGCCTGTAAATTAAATACTACTAGTGGGCCTGCATCACTGGTTGTGCCACCCACATAAGTAGCCCTTAACCATGTCTCAGGCTTGCCACTGCAAGGCCTGTGTGTGCAGTTTCACTGCCACTTTGACTTGGCATTTAAAAGTACTTGCTAAGCCTTAAACTCCCCATTTTCTACATACAAGTCACCCCTAAGATAGGCCCTAGGTAACCCATAGGACAGGGTGCTATGTAGGTATAAGGAAGAACATGTACCTGTGTAGTTTATAAGCCCTGGTAGTGTAAAACTCCTAACTTCGCTTTCCACTACTGTGAGGCCTGCTCCTTTCATAGGACAGCATTAGGGCTTCCCTCATATACCGTTTGAGTGGTAGATTCTGATCTGAAAGGGATAACCAGGTCATGTTTAGTATGGCCAGCATGGTAATAGAAAATCCTGCTTATTGGTGAAGTTGGATTTAATATTGCTATTCTAGAAATACCACTTTTAGAAAGTGAGCATTTCTCTACACTCAAATCCTTCCGTACCTGGCGGCCTGCTCCCAGTCCACGTCTGATTGGGCTGGTTGACAGCTCCCTTGTGCATTTCACCCAGACAACCACAAACACAGGATGCTCAGTCACACCTGCACACATCTGCATACGGAATGGGTCTTCCTAGGCTGGGAGGGTGGAGGGCCTGACACTTACATGTCAAAGGACAGTGGCCTGCCCTCACACAATGGACTGCCAAACCCCCTACTGGGACCCTGGAAGACAGGATGAAACTGAAAGGGGACCTTGTGCACTTGTAAGCCACTCTTTGAAGTCCCCACCATTTCAAAGGCACATATGGGTATTTAAACCGGGTCTCTGAACCTACCAACTCAGACACTTCTTGACAAGCTACCTACTAGGAAAGGAACCCTGAACCAGAACCTGCAACCTGCTAAGAGAAGCTGCCTGGCTGCCCAAAGGACTCACATGACTGCTTTGCTGCAAAGGACTGCTGACTTGCTGTTGCTCTGCTGCCTTTCTGTCCTCTGGCTTTGCTGAGAAGTGCTCTCCAAGGGCTTGGATTGCTTGCCTCCTGTTTCCTGAAGTCTCAGGGCCAAAAAGACTTCTTCTCTGCAAAGGACTCCTTGGGTGGCAAAAATCGATGCACAGCCTGCCAGAATCGACGCACAGCCTGCCCTGCGGTGAGAAAATCACTCCATCGCCAAACCAGAATGACAAAGCCTGGCTCCTCGAGTGGAGATCGATGCAATGCTAGCGTTGCGACCAAAAATTTGACGCACGGCCCACTGGATCGACGCATCGCGAGCCAGAACGACGCAGCCAGACTTCCTGCATGAAGAATCGATGCAGCACCTGCCGTGTGGCGGAAAGTTCCCCACATCATCCACTGAATCGACGCAGCTCCTGTGACTTCGTCCTGCACACTCAGGATTTCTCTGCATCATCCCCGGGGCATCCAAATACCGACAAACCGAAGAGGACCCAAGCCTGCACGCCAGAAATCGACGCAAAGCCCTTGCTGTGTGGAAAAACACTGATGCATCGTCTGTGTGCACCCAGAGAAACCGGCGCACCTCTCTCCGTTTTCCACACATGTCCTCCTCTGTGGTCCTATGCGGATAATTTGGACGCAAACCAGGTAATTTGTGCTTGCAAGAGATACTTATTGCTTTTTAAGAACTAAAGACTCTATTTATCATTACAGAAGTGATATTTCAACTTGTATTTATCCAATCTTGATCATTTTGACCTTAAGCTACTCAGATAAATATTCTATATTTTTCTAAACCTCTGTGGTGTATTTTTGTGGGGTTTGCACTGTGTTATCAATCAATCAGTAATTCGTTAAGCACGTTACTCACCCGGTAGGGTCTCAAGGCGCTGACTTATTGCACAAATACTTTACACATTGACTTCTAAGTAAAGCCTGACTGCTCAGTGCCAAGCTACCAGAGGGTGGGCACAGGATAATTTGAATTGTGTGAGACTTACCCTGACTAGAGTGAGGGTCCTTGCTTGGACAGGGGGCAACCTGACTGCCAACCAAAGACTCAATTTCTAACATCTGTGTTACAAAAATAAAGGTACCTTATTTTGGTGACACAAATAACAAAAATACCATAGAGACTAAACTCTCTTGGGAGGTAAGCAATACACAAATTATAAACACTAGCATTCAGAAATAGGCATAAAAACAGTTAGAAAACAGTGGAATTAGTGAAAATCACAATAGTTAGAAATGGGCCTAGGAGGAGCACAAACCATATACTAAGAAAGTGGAATGCGAAAGTTGGTCCCCCAACTAGGTAAGTGTAGTGTGTAGAGGGGAGCTGGGAGTACTAAGAAAGCCCAAAGGTAAGTATCACAACCCACCCTAGCGACCAGGAAAACAAGAGTAAATCACAGTAAGTTTCCCAGAACACACAGAGAGAAGTAAAGAAGAATATTCCAACACCCAGAAGTGACTGCAAGACAACAACAGTGGATTCCTGAACAAGAAGACCTGTGGAAGAAGGAGACCAAGTCCAAGAAGCACAGAAGGGTCCAGGAAGAGCAGGAGCCCCTACCCACCAGGATGAAGGTGCAAAAGGTGAACCACTGGTGAAGAAGAAGAGTCAGCACTGCACCCAAGAAGATGAAGTCGGGTGCCTGCAGGGTGCAGGTGGTGTCCCACGCCGGATGGAGGATTGCAGTCGAGTTTCTGTCGTCGGAGTCCGCCAATAAGCCTTGGCCCGTGCAAAGCTTGCAGTTAGCAGAAAGTGGCGTTGCTGGGGCCAGGAAGGACCAGGTGGACACTATCTGGGAGGGGGACCCTCAGCAACACAGAGAGCCCACAGAAGACAAGACAGAGCTTACAGGAGTCCCACAGAAGGGGGACACGAAAGTTGCAGAAGAGGCCCATGCAGCACAACGAAAAAGGCTCCCACGCCGCCAGAGAACCACTCAGGAAGCTGTGCATCGTAGGATAGAGTGCTGGGTGCTGGAGCTTCAAGATGCATGAAAATCTTGGAAGAAGGATGCCAACAAGCCTTGGCAACTGCAAAGGATGCAGTGCATGGGGGTACTATATGGGGAGGCAAGGTCTTACCTCCACCAAGGAGGACCGTCTGGACCACTTCAGTCCACCACCTTTGATGCAGGATACATGCAGCTCAGCAGGAGAGGGGAATCCACACAGCCAGTCATCATTGCAGTTGGTTCCTGCAGAAGCAGGGGAGGGACTCCACTCCAAGGAAGATTCCTTCTTTCTGCTGATGCAGGCTGAAGACAGGCTGTCCTCAGAGGATGCACGATCGGGGAAATGTCACAGTTGCTGGAAGGAGCCGGAGATACAATGTTGCAGAAGGTGTCTTGCTTCTTTTTTGCAGCTTTTAGGGTCCTGAAGAGTTCAGGTGCAATTTCTTCAGTCAGAAGTTGAAGTGGAAGGTGCAGAGGATTCCTGCTGGAGTCTTGCAATCCGAATCTGAGGAACCACCAAAAGGAGAGACACATATAGCCGTGAAAGGGGGATTGGTCGTGTAGCTGGGTGACCACCTATCAGGAGGGGGCTCTGACGTCACCTGGCGGCACTGGCCACCTGGCCACTCAGCTGCTCCCAGAGTTCTCAGCAATCTTGAATCCAAGATGGCAAAACACAGAGACCCTCTGGAAGAGCTCTGAGCACCACCACTGAGGTGGTGATGGACAGGGGAGTGGTCACTCCCCTTTCCTTTGTTCAGTTTCACACCAGAGCAGGAACTGGGCGTTCCTGAACTGGTGAAGACTGGTTTTTGCAAGGAGAGAACCAAATGTGCCATTTCCAGTGGCTTGGGGAGGCTACCCCTCCCAAGCCTGTAACACCTATTTCCAAAGGAAGAGGCTGTAACATCCCTCTCCCAAAGGAAATCCTTTGTCCTGCCTTCCTGGGCTCGAGCTTTTCAAGCACCAGGAGGGCAGAAACTTGTCTGAGAGGTGGCAGCAGCAGCAGCTTGGGCTGCCTGAAATCCCCCAGAAAGCTGAGAATACTGGGGGTCCTCTAAGGAGCCCCCAGAGTGCATTGAATCGTAGAATCAATGCATCCAAAAGCCTTGGGTTATGATTCCAATATGTTTGATACTAAACATACCTATGTTCGGAGTTACCATTATGTAGCTGGACATAGGTAGTGGCCTATGTCCAGTTCATGCATACAATGGCATCCCCACACTCACAAAGTCCAGGAAAATGGGCCTGGAGTTCATGGGGCACCTCTGCTAGTGCATGGGTGCCCTCACACACAGGTACTTTGCATCATGCCCTCTGGACTAGAAGGCCTGCCATAGGGGTGACTTATAGGTGACCTGGTGTAGTGAAAAGTGGCAGTGAAAGGGTGCTTGCACCTTTTTACACAGGCAGCAATGGTAGTCCTGCAGAAGACTTTGCTTGGGCTCCCTATGGGTGGCAAAATATATGCTGCAGCCCATAGGGATCCCCCAGAACCCCAATTCATTGGGTACCTAGATACCATACACTAGGAACTTATAATGGGGGCACCAGTGTGCAGATTGTGGATGAAATACAGAATTTTGGGAGAGAGAGCATAATCACTGGGGTCCTGGTTAGCAGGATCCCAGTGAACACAGTCAAACACACTGACATCAGGCAGAAAAAGGGGGTAACCATGCCAAGAAAGAGGGTACTTTCCTACACAAACCGCCCTCCCCCCCAAAAGAGGGACAAGAAGGCTAACCTTGCCCAGGTGAGTCTTCCTTGTCTAAGTGGAAATATCTGGAGAGTCCATCTGCATTAAAGTAGTTACTCCCAGGTCTATGTTCCACTTTAAAGCTCATACCCTGTAGGGAAATGGACCACCTCAACAATTTTGGGTTTTCTCCTTTCATCTGTTTAAGCCATAAGAAAGGTTTGTGGTCTGTCTGAACAATGAAGAGAGTACCAAAGAGGTATGGTCTCAACTTCTTCAGGGCCCAGAAAACAGCAAAGGCCTACCTCTCTATGGCTGACCAACGCTTTCCTCCGGGGTCAACTGTCTGCTAATAAAAGTTACTGGTTGATCCTGGCCTTCTGTATTAAGTTGTGAGAGAACTGTCCCACCCCTTCCTCTGAAGCATCATTCTTAACTATGAACTTCTTGGAATAGTTTGTGCTCTTTAGAACAGGTGCAAAGCACATGGCCTATTTGAGGTCCTCAAAAGCGTTTTGACAACTGGCTGTCCATAATGTCTTTTTAGGCATTTTCTTGGAGGTAAGGTCATTAAGATGGGCAACAATGGAGCCATAGTTCTTAATGAACCTCCTGTAATACCCAGTGAGTCCTACGAAGGCTCTGATCTGGGTTTGTGTGGTAGGGGGAGTCCAATCCAAAATGACCTGAATCTTCCCCCATTGTGGTTGAATCTGTTCCCCACATAGAAAGGTGTCCCAGATAAACCACCTTCCCCTGCCCTATCTGGCACTTTGAAGGCTTGATAGTGAGGCCTGGTTTCTGCAGAGCCTCCAAAAGTTTCCAAAGGTGGACCATGTGATCATCTCAAGTTGAGTTAAGACAGATATATCATCTAGATATGCTGCCTTGAAGGCTTCTAAACCTTGGAGGACTGTGTTCACCAGACTCTGAAAAGTGGCAGGTACATTCTTCAGACCGAATGGCTTTATTGTAAGTTGGTAGTGCCCTCCAATGGTGGAGAATGCTGTTTTAGGTTTAGCATCTTCTGGCAGCTTAATCTGCCTATAGCCAGCTGTAAGGTCAAAAGTGCTAAGATACTTGGCAGATGCTAGTGTATCAATGAGCTCATCTGCCCTAGGGATAGGATGAACATCTGTTTTGGTTACTGTATTGAGCCCTCTATAGTCAACACAAAACTTCATCTCTCTTTTCCCATTTTGAGAATGTGGTTTTGGGACCAGCACCACTGGGCTAGCCCAGGGGCGATTTGAGTGCTCAATAACTCCCAGGTCAAGCATCTTTTACACCTCCTCTGCTTTGATGCAGTCCCTTACATGATGAGGTTGCCCGTAGAGTTTACTCGACAGGCAGACTGCCCCTTTATCAATGGTGTGTTCACACCATGTGGTTTGACCAGGTGTAAGGGAAAACAGTTGTGAGAACTGTCCCAGGCGATTTCTGCAGTCTTCTTTTTAAGACTGAGAAAGGCAATCTAATAAAACTACCCCCTCAACTGAACCCTCAGCTGCAGAATTTGAAAAGACGTCAGGGAGAGGGTCACTCTCATCTTCCTGTCCCTCATCAGTGGCCATGAGCAGGTTTAAGACAGCCCTGTCATAGTCGGGCTTTAGGAGGTTTACATGAAGTATTCTAAGAGGACTTCTTGAAGGGCCAAGGTCTACGAAGTAAGTGACCTCACCCTTCTTTTCCACTATAATATGGGATCCACTCCACTTGTCTTGGAGTGCTCTTGGTGCCACAGGCTCTAGGACCCACACTTTCTGCCCTGGCTGGTACACAGTCAGGACAGCCCATTGCTTTTGCAATTCTTGGCTTACCTGTAGGTTCTCACTGGCCTTCTTCATGTACTCAGTGTAGGAAAATGCCACTGTTGGTTTGGTCACCCCCCCTTTTTTGCCCAGTGTTGATGCCAGCTTTGATTGGAAGTTTGCTGGGACTCTTCTAACCAGGCCCTAGCACCAGTGTTCTTTCCCTAATACTGCACCTTTGTTTCCACAATTGGCACAGCCCTGGCACACAGTTAAGTCCCTAATAAAAGGTACCCAGAGTACCAAGGGTCCTGTGGCCAGGGCAGGTCCCTAAGGGCTGCAGCATGTATTATGCCTCACTCAGTACATGCACACTGCTTTGCAGCTTGTATGTACCAGTGGGGAGAAAGGCAAAGTCTACATGGCACTCCCCTCAGAGTGCCATGCCCACACACCACTGCCTGTCACGTAGGTAAGTCACCCCTCTAGCAGGCCTTACAGCCCTAAGGCAGGGTGCACTATACCACAGGTGAGAGCATCGTTGCATGAGCACTTTGCCCCTACAGTGTCTAAGTCAATTCTTAGACATTGTAAGTGCAGGGTGGCCATACTGAGTATATGGTCTGGGAATCTGTCATTACGAACTCCACAATTCCATAATGGCTACACTTAAATCTGAGAAGTGTGGTATCAAACGTCTGAGCACAATAAACTCACATTCATGCCAGTGTGGGATTTATTGAAAAATGTACACAGAGGGCATCTTAAAGATGCCCCCTGTATGTTAGCCCAACTACTAGTGCAAGGCTGACCGGTCTGTGCCAGCCTGCTACTCAGCCTGCCACTTCCTGATGAGTTTCTGACCACATGGGGTGAGTGCCTTTGTTCACTCTGTGGTCAGAAACAAAGCCTGTCCTGGGTGGAGGTGCTTCACACCTCCCACTGCAAGAACTGTAACACCTGGTGGGAAGCCTCAAAGGCTCACGCCTGGTGTTACAGTGCCCCAGGGCACTCCAGCTAGTGGAGATGTCCACCCCCGACAAGCCTCTACTTTTTGGTGGCAACTCCAGAGGGATAATGAGAAAAACAAGGAGGAGTCCCCCCCTCAGCCAGGTCCACCCCTATGGTGACCAGAGCTTAAGTGACCCCCTCCTTGAGAAATCCTCCATCTTGCTTTGAAGGATTAGGACAAATAGGGATAGTGATGTGCTCCCCTGTCCAGAGGGGAGTGGGCACAAGGAGGGTGTAGCCACCCTTAGGGACAGTAGTCATTGGCTACTGCCCTCTGACCCTAACACACCCCTAAATTGAGTATTTAGGGGTGACCCTGAGCCCAGCTGTTCAGATTCCTGATGATCTCGCAAGAAGAAAAAGGACTGTTGAGATGAAAACCCCGCAGAGACGGAAAACTGACTTGGCCGCAGCCCTACCGGCCTGTCTCCTGCTTTAAAGACCCTGCAAGCAGACAGCGATACGTTCTACAGGACCAGCGACCCCAGAAAATCCTCCAGAGGACTGTCTGCATCAAAGATGATTAAGAACTCCTGTGGGCAGCGGCTCTGCCCAACAAGAAGAAAAGACATCCATCTTTAAAGAGACTCTCACCTCACTCCAGAACTGTGAGCCCAACTACTCTGCACCTGACACCCCGGGCCCATGTCCAGAGAAACCAACAATCCAGAGAGGACCCCCAGCCGACTTCGATGACGTGTCCACCCTGGGCTGACCTCCCTTCACCCCCACAAGGACCCCCCTGACCGCGACTGCTCGGCACGAAGATATCTGATGCCTGGAAGAAGCACTGCACCTGCAGCCCCCAGGCCCGTGAGAAACTGACCACCAGTGCAGCAACAACCAGCAGGCAGCCCTCACCCTTGCCCAGTCAGTGGGTTGCCCGAGAGGCCCCCCTTTGTCCTGCCTGCAGCACCTAAGTGACCCCAGGGTCCCCCCATAGACTTCTATTGAGAACCCGGCACCCTGTTTGCACACTGCACCTGGCCGCTCCTGTGCCGCTGAGGGTGTGGTTTGTGTGCCTACTTGGGGCCCCTCCAGTACTCCTCCAAACCCCCGGTCTGCCCTCCGATGACATGGGTACTTACCTGCAAGCAGACTGGAACCGGAGTATCCCCTGTCTCCATAGGCGCCCACGTTATTTTGGCTCCTGTGTGACCTCTGCACCTGACCTGCCCTGTGTTGCTGGTGCTGGGTGTTTGGGGTTGCCTTGAACCCCCAATGGTGGGCTACCTATGCCCCAAAGACTGAACCCATAAGTATGGTACTTACCTCTGAAACTGTACTGTACTCACCTCCCCCAGGAACTGTCGAAAATTGCGGTGTCCACTTTTAAAATAGCTTTTGGCCATTTTAATGAAAACTGTGTACAATATTGAATCTGTTCAAAGTCTCAACTATTCCTACACCAAGTACCTTTTATTTAATATATGTACCTGCTAAATGAATCTTGTGGTTCTAGAAATAAATTAAGAAACAACATTTTTCTATAATTAAACCTATTGGCCTGGAGTTGTCATTGAGTGTGTGTTTTCACTTATTGCTTGTGTGTGTACAACAAATGCTTAACACTACCCTCTGCTTGACCACACTGCCACAAATAGAGCATTAGTATTATCTATTATTGCTTCTGGCAAACCTCTTGGGGAACCCCTGGACTCTGCACACTATGGGGGTCATTCTGACCTCGGCGGTAAAAGGCCTTTACCGCCGGTCAGAACTCCGCCATACTACCTCCGCGGCCGCGGTAAACCGCCACGGTCATTCTGACCACCAACTGTGAATCCGCCAAAAACCCGACATCCAAGGAAGGCCGCCTCATCAGTGGGCCGCGGAAAACTGGAGATGACCAAACCTCCACCGCCACGCCAACACAAACACGCCCATGCCATTCTGACCCACCAATCCACGCGGTGGTCTTTCAACCGCGGTATTCCATTGGCGGTACACACCGCCGCGGTCAAAATACACACACAGCTCCAAAACACAGCCACATTGGACAATTTGAAATACACACATCTGACACACATACAAACAACACTCCCACACATCCAATCAACTATAAAACACACACCCACATCACCCACAAACCCCTACGACCGAAGATCAGAGACGAAGGAGAGAGAGACACATCACAGAATAGAGAGCTACATCACACAGAGGCACACTACACCATCACACACATCACATAGAAGCACAAAGCACCCCACACCAACACACTCTTCACCATATACACCACCCCACACCTCATCCACACCACCCCATGGCACCCCAAAGGCACCCACGCTTTTCGGACCAAGAACTCCGGGTCATGGTGGAGGAAATCATAAGAGTTGAACCCCAGCTCTTCGGCTCACAGGTGCAGCACACCACTATAGCCAGGAAGGCGGAGCTATGGCAGCGGATCGTGGACAGGGTAAACGCGGTGGGACAGCATCCCAGAAATCGAGACGACATCCGCAAACGCTGGAACGACTTACGGGGAAAGGTGCGCTCGATGGTCTTGCGACACAACATCGCAGTGCAGAAGACTGGCAGGGGACCCCCACCCACTCCACCCGAATTCACAGCATGGGAGCAAGAGGTACTAAACATCCTGCATCCTGATGGCCTCGCTGGAGTACACGGAGGAATGGACTCTGGTAAGTACATTCTCAACTACTTCCCCCCCCCCAGCATGCTAACCCCCACCACCACCCTCACCCCCAACCCCCCATCACACATCCTCCCTGAGAATGTCTCTCCAGCACAACCCACCCAACACCAACCCCTGCATGCCACCACAAACTATGGACACCCATCACCTAAGCATGACCACTGCACATCCCCCCCCCCCAAACACCCCCACAACACCTCCCCCAAGGAAATGACAGCACTGGGGGACAAGGGCACCCATAAATCGCACACAATAGCACACACAGAAACAATAACCATACTCTCTTACCCCATGCAGGACCCGAACGCCAACACACCGGCCAGGAGGGTCCAGAAATGTCCATCCCCCCGCCGGAAGAGGCCCCCAGTGATGACAGCAGCTCTGTCGACCTGGAACCTGATGACCAGCCCGGACCATCGGGGACCTCTGGACAGTCGGTTCCCCACACACAGGCCACAGCAGACCCAACCCCCTCTGGGAACAACAGCACAGCTCCCACCCAGCGGGCCCATGCCTCTGTCTCTAGGACAAGTCAATCAGCGGTGTGTCTGCCACTACAGGGCACCCAGGCTAACCCACCACCCCAACAACAACAGGGACCTGGGGGCAGTGGTAGTGGGCGCACCGTCCAGGGGACAGAGGCCGGGGGAAACAGGGCAACTCGGAGGGCTGCAGTGCGACAGGGGGGGGAGGAGAGGCCCAGGGAACCGACTCTCCAAGAGGCCCTCACCACCATCATGGCAGCCTACCACCACTCCCAAGAGACGATGGCGACGGTACTGGCCAGGTTCCAGGAGATCCAGGCACAGCAGGAGGAACGCTACATGGGGTTCACCAATCATCTCAGCAACATCTCTACCGCTATGGGGAGCATAGTCCAGGCCCTCAACCGGATAGAAGACACGATGCGGGACCATGTGGCACCACACAGGGCCCCTGACACTAGCCCGGACCAGGAACAGCCTACCACCTCCGCCGGCGCTAGTGGACAGGAGGCCCCACCACAACGACAGGCCACCAGAACCCCACCTCCTGCTGAAGAACAACCACCCCGCAAGAGGAGCCTGAGATCCAAAAAAAAGACAGAGTAGGATGTCAAGACCCCCGCCAGCATGAGATACCCCCTGAAGTCATCCCACTGTCCCACATTGCCACCCTGTCCAACCTTGAACTGCCCCTGCTCCATCCTTCCACAGGCATATGGACAATGCACCTGTGAGACTGAGAACTGGACTCTGCCATGGACATTACTCCACCCCCACCCATCACTGTGTTAATATCATGTACCATTATCTAGCACCAAAAATAAATCACTCAATGCACTGAAATCATGCTGGAGTCAGGCTGTATTATTTACAAATGTATAACACATTACCGATCAATTATGTTCTGTTAACTTTGTGCTGAACACATACCGAGATCAATAAGCATTAGTCCATGGGCTAACCAAGCAGAAGTCACGCAGTGGGTCATACAGCACTGAAAAGGGAAGGGAAAATCAAACATCAGTTTTAAAGAACTGGGGGGTCATAGACAAAGTTGAGAAGCTGGAGGCTTTCAGGAAAATTAAAATGGCGTGTGTGATTCTTACCTGTGTGCTACTGAAAATACTGTTGGATAACTCTGTCCCTGTTGTCTGTGTCGTCCTCTGAGTCTTCCTCCTCTTCACTCTCCACAGGCTCCACAGCTGCTTCAACACCACCATCTGGACCATCCTCCTGCAGGAAAGGCACCTGACGTCGCAATGCCAGATTGTGAAGCATACAGCTGGCCACGATGATCTGGCACACCTTCTTTGGTGAGTACATCAGGGATCCCCCTGTCATATGCAGGCACCTAAACCTGGCCTTCAGGAGGCCAAAGGTCCTTTCTATGATCCTCCTAGTTCACCCATGGGCCTCATTGTACCGTTCCTCAGCCCTGGTCTGGGGATTCCTCACTGGGGTCAATAGCCAAGGCAGGTTGGGGTAACCAGAGTCACCTATTAGCCACACACGTTGTCTCTGTAGCTGTTCCATCACATAAGGGATGCTGCTATTACGCATCACATACGCGTCATGCACTGAACCAGGGAACATGGCATTCACATGGGAGATGTACTGGTCAGCCAAACAGACCACCTGGACGTTCATAGAATGGTAACTTTTCCTGTTTCTGTACACCTGCTCATCGTCTTTTGGGGGGACTAAGGCTACATGGGTCCCATCAATGGCACCAATTATGTTGGGAATATGTCCAAGGGCATAAAAATCACCCTTCACAGTGGGCAAATCAACCTCCTCAGGGAAAATAATGTAACTCCGCATGTGTTTCGTCAGGGCAGACAACACTCTAGACAAAACTTTAGAAAACATTGGCTGAGACATTCCAGATGACATGGCCACTGTTGTCTGGAATGAGCCACTTGCAAGAAAATGGAGGACTGACAGCACCTGCACCAGAGGGGGAATTCCTGTGGGTTGGCGGATGGGGGACATCAGGGCTGGCTCCAGCTGGGCACACAGTTCATGGATAGTGGCACGGTCAAGTCGGTATCGTAGTATGATGTGGCGTTCTTCCATTGTCGACAGGTCCACCAGCGGTCGGTACACGCGAGGATTCATCATTCTCCTCGCAAGTCCCAGCGGACGGTGCCTAGGAATGACAACATGGAGCACAGAGTCAAACTAATCACTGGTACGTTCACCACAGCTTGCATAGCACACGGTTATCTATGTATTGAAAGGCGTGTATGTGTGGCAATGCAAGGCCTAGGCCTGTGTGTCGCAGTAGAAATTATGCCATGTGGGCCCTTGAAATGGCGGCTGCCTGACCTGTGAATTGGGACAATGGGATGTGAGGTCACTGCGCTGGCGGAGCACACCGTGGCGGTAGGCGGTCGAAGACCGCTATACGGAGCCGCATTGGATAACATTGAAGCCTATGGGTTTCAGGAGCCAATGACGATGTGCGCCGGCGGTCGCGGTACGCACCGCCGCGGTACGCCCCGCCGCGGGCGTGACCGCCATTTTCTATCTGCTTAATTACTCGAGACCTGATCATCCACAGGAGAGGACCTATACTGCAAGTGCTGCTGTGAACTCGGTCTGGAAGAGACAATGGCTGCTGCGACTGGGGAAAGGGCCCCTGCCTTCACGTCTGAAGAGTTGGAGAAGCTCGTGGATGGGGTCCTCCCCCAGTATGCATTACTCTACGGTCCTCCAGACCAACAGGTGAGTACACCGGCGATGCCTGTGTGGAGTGGGGTGGATGTAAGTTGGTGGGGTGGGGGGCGAATGAGGAGTGCAACGCACGACAGATGAGAGCATGTGCTATATTGCAAGGTTGGGGAGGGGGGGCCAATCACATCTAACATGCAGTAAGTTGATTAATGTTTCCTTCCCACCCTGTACATGTCACATAGGTCAGCGCCCATCAGAAAGTCGAGATTTGGCGTGCCATCGCCAAGGAAGTCCGGGCCCTGGGGGTCCACGTCAGACGGGGCACCCACTGCCGCAAGAGGTGGGAGGACATCCGCCGTGGAACCAGGAAGACCGCCGAGTCACTGCTGGGGATGGCCTCCCAACCTAGGAGGGGTGCCAGTCGTACCCTGACCCCCCTGATGTCCCGGATGCTGGCGGTGGCCTACCCTTATTTGGATGGGCGCTTGAGAGCATCACAGCAGACACAAGGGGGTGAGTATCAACACATTCTGCTATCTTTCTGCGCAGTGGAGGCGTCTGGGTGGGGGAGGAGGGTTGTGGGTGACATTAGGCCAGGGCGCTTTCTGTAGTGTAGTCCTCTCCCTTAGGCATGGCCCTGTGCTCCCGGCCCCCACCTCTGTAGGGTGACAAGTACAGCTATTGATGGTCCAGCCTCACACATGTGCGCGTTTGTCGTCTCTTGACCTGTTGTCCGAGTCAGAAGTACTGAGCAGTGTACCCCGAATGCGCGGCTTAGAGCATGCGGCTCCTGTGTCTGTCCTCTCCGCCAACGGTGTTGACATTGCATGCACTCAACCAGGTCTTCTTTTTCTCCCCCCACCCTTCTTCTTCATCTTCTTGTGCATGTGTGCATTAGCATCATCAGGCGGAGGAGATTTGGCATCGGAGCACGAGGGAGCTGCAAGCCACAAGGCCCCGGTGGGCCCAGGAACAGACACCGAGGGCACCAGTGAGCCGGAGGGCGAGGGGAGCACCACAACGGGGACCGGTGGTGAGAGCAGCGACACAGACACGTCCTCGGATGGGTGCTCCCTAGAGGTGGCGGCAACATCCGTGCCCCCCGCCTCTACAGGTACAGCCGCCACCCAGCGCACCAGCCCCGCCCTCCCTGCAGCCCCTCAGCCTACGCTCCGTGCCCGCTTGCCCAGGAAGGCGGGCGTCTCCTTCGCCCCAGTCACCTCAGCCCCTGCCCCTGTCACCCCTGCTGCCCTCAGTGCGGAGCTCATTGACCTTGTGAGGACGCTCATTGTTGGGCAGACTACCCTTTTGAATGCCATCCAGGGGGTAGAAAGGGAGGTGCATCGGAGCAATGCCTACCTGGAGGGCATTCATTCGGGTCAGGCTGCCCATCAACGATCGTTCACTGCTCTGGCCTCAGCACTGACGGCAGCCATTGTCCCTGTTTCCAGCCTCCCTCTTCTGACTGCCTCCACCCTGTCTCTGTCTCCTGTTCCTCAGCCTATCCCATCCACACCATCTGACCAGCCTGCACACACCTCAACACCCAAGGGCAGCTCATCCAGACACAAGCACCACAGATCCCACAAACACTCACCCAAGCAACACCCAGATGCAGACATTCCAACAGTCACTACCACCCCTGTGTCCCCCTCCTCCTCGTCTCCCTCCTCCCTCCCTGTGACGTCTACACTCACACCTGCATGCACACCAACATCAGCCAGTGCTTCCATCACCACCACAACCTCCTGTACAGTCCGCACGCGTGCAGTCACCACCCCCACTGCCATTTACACGTCCCCTGTGTCCTCTCCCACTGTGTCTGTCACCACCTCTTCCAAGACACACAAACGCAGGCAGCCACCCACCCAACAGACATCCACCTCACGACAGCCTACAGCACCTGCACCTTCACCCAATGACAGCACACCTGACTCTCCTACAACCACATCCTCTTCCTCCACTCCCATCACCACTTCTCCTACCCTTTACCTTGGCCCTAAAAAACTTTTCCTGGCTAATCTTGACCTCTTTCCCTCCGATGACCTACCCCCTCCATCTGCAAAGAGTCCCAAGAGCACCACAGCCACCACCAGCCCAGCTTCGGGTGTCACTGTTGTGCATGGGTTATGGAGTCCACCCTTTGCCAGCAGTGACACCTCCATCAGCAGCAAAGACACATCCAGCCCCCCCCCCGGCAAGAGGACCAGGAAACACAAGGGCCGCCGTGCGAGGACTGACACGGCTGCCCCCAAGGAGCAGAGTTCGCCCACTTCACCAGCCACAACATCTAGGGGAGGCAAGGGCCCGAGAGCCCCATCTAAGGAGCGTAAGGGCAGCAGGGCGGAGAAGTCAGCCAGCAGGAGCGCGGAGCAGGTGGGCCCCACATGCCACATCCCAGCTGTAAAGGAGGACACCAAAGGGCCCAGGACTCCGTCACCGAAGGGTCCAGAAACATCACGGTCGGAGGGCGACTGAGCAGGGAGTCCAGCCCAGGTCTGGCTCCCTTGAACCTACTGGATGTGCACCGCTGAACAGGGCCTGCCGTGCAGAAGAGCACCGCTGAACAGGGCCCCGCCGGGAAGATAGGCACCGCTGAACAGGGCCCGCCGTGCAGAAGAGCACCGCTGAACAGGGCCCGCCGTGCAGAAGAGCACCGCTGAACAGGGCCCCGCCGTGAAGATAGGCACCGCTGAACAGGGCCCGCCGTGCAGAAGAGCACCGCTGAACAGGGCCCCGCCGTGAAGATAGGCACCGCTGAACAGGGCCCGCCGTGAAGATAGGCACCGCTGAACAGGGCCCGCCGTGCAGAAGAGCACCACTGAACAGGGCCCCGCCGTGAAGATAGGCACCGCTGAACAGGGCCCGCCGTGAAGATAGGCACCGCTGAACAGGGCCCGCCGTGCAGAAGAGCACCGCTGAACAGGGCCCCGCCGGGAAGATAGGCACCGCTGAACAGGGCCCGCCGTGAAGATAGGCACCGCTGAACAGGGCCCGCCGTGCAGAGGAGCACCGCTGAACAGGGCCCCGCCGGGAAGATAGGCACCGCTGAACAGGGCCCGCCGTGCAGAAGAGCACCGCTCCGCTGGGCCCTGCCGTCTCAAGCACCACTCCGCTGGGCCCTTCCTGTCAAGCACCGCTCCGCTGGGCCCTTCCTGTCAAGCACCGCTCCGCTGGGCCCCGCCGTCTCAAGCACCGCTCCGCTGGGCCCCGCCGTCTCAAGCACCGCTCCGCTGGGCCCTTCCTGTCAAGCACCGCTCCGCTGGGCCCCGCCGTCTCAAGCACCGCTCCGCTGGGGCCCGCCGTCTCAAGCACCGCTCCGCTGGGCCCTTCCTGTCATGCACCGCTCCGCTGGGCCCCGCCGTCTCAAGCATCGCTCCGCTGGGCCCCGCCGTCTCAAGCACCGCTCCGCTGGGCCCTTCCTGTCATGCACCTCTCCGCTGGGCCCCGCCGTCTCAAGCACCGCTCCGCTGGGCCCTTCCTGTCAAGCACCGCTCCGCTGGGCCCTGCCGTCTCAAGCACCGCTCCGCTGGGCCCCGCCGTCTCAAGCACCGCTCCGCTGGGCCCTTCCTGTCATGCACCGCTCCGCTGGGCCCCGCCATCTCAAGCACCGCTCCGCTGGGCCCCGCCGTCTCAAGCACCGCTCCGCTGGGCCCTTCCTGTCAAGCACTGTTTATGGTTCACTGTGCCCACCATGCCTCCTCCTTGACCAGTGGAGATTGTCATCCACCTGATGGACTGTGGCTTTGCACTCCCCAGGATGGCAGAGTGGGCAACCCACCCACTGTAGAGACTTGAGAGACTGTGGCTTTGCACTCCCCAGGATGGCAGAGTGGGCAACCCACCCACTGTAGAGACTTGAGAGACTGTGGCTTTGCACTCCCCAGGATAGCAGGGTGGGCAACCCACCCACTATAGAGACTTGAGAGACTGTGGCTTTGCACTCCCCAGGATGGCAGAGTGGGCAACCCACCCACTGTAGAGACTTGAGAGACTGTGGCTTTGCACTCCCCAGGATGGCAGAGTGGGCAACCCACCCACTGTAGAGACTTGAGAGACTGTGGCTTTGCACTCCCCAGGATGGCACAGTGGGCATGGTGGCCCCTTCGTGGATCTGGCGTTGTGGACTCATGTGGCTGTGGTGCCCCCCCCTTCCCTTCCCCCTGAGGTGCCTGTAGTTTTTTCATCAGATGCCCCTGCTGTGTTCTCTCCAAAGGACTCAGGTCTCCTGTGTGGGCTTTGCCCTTGTGTCGCTACACTGTAGCCCACGGACTGTTCTATTTAACTTTGATGTAGAGGACTAATTGCCTCGGTTCTCCATGGCAGTGTGTATAGTATTATTTTGTTATGGATATTTTGCATAGTTGACCGATACATATCAGAGTCTATTTTTATATAAATTTTTCTTCACAATTTAATTATGTCTTTGCATTTTTCAGAGGGGTTTGGGTGGTGTCACTGTGCATTGTTGCTCTGCATTGGTGTGTACATAGTTTGGGGGGGTGGGGGTCGCATATGTGTGTGCCCGTAACCTTTCCTCCTCCCCCCTCCCGTGTGTCGTAGGTGCAGTACTCACCGTTGTCGTCTGCGCCGGCGTTCGTACTCGTGGTAGATGAGAAGGTAGACGAGAGCAGGTAGGATGTTTAATTCGGGTTCCATGCTGTCCTCCGTACTCGTGGAGTGTGTTTTGGTGAGCGTTTTCCCGTCCGTAGTCTGTTTCCGCCGTGTTTTTATCGGCGGGGCTCCCGCGCTGGAAAAGGTGGCGGATTGGTGAGTTGTAATACTGTGGGCGGTACATTGTCTGCCGCCTGGCTGTTGGCGGTGACCGCCGCGCTGTTTGTCTGTACCGCCGTGGCGGTCGGAGTGTTAATGTGGCGGGCTGTGTTGGCGGTTCCCGCCAGGGTCAGAATTCCATTTTTTGGACCGCCGGCCTGTTGGCGGGTTGGCCGCCGCTTTATCACCGACCGCCAGGGTTAGAATCACCCCCTATATCTCATTTTGATATATTATATTCAGAGCCAACTTCCTACACTCTGCCACCCTTGATCTGAGGCCAAGTACATAATTCACTATATCTTGTTTAGTGGATTTCAGGGGTTGCTCCCAACCCTCCTTCACAAGAGCCACTGGACCCCTAACAGGGTGACCAAACAGTATTTAAAACGGGCTGTAGCCCACTCTTTTTTGGGGTACCTCCCTGTAGGCAAAGAGGCGGCATGGTAACAGGACATCCCATCTTCTCCTGAGTTTTTCAGAGAGTCCCAATATCATACCTTTTTTATTAAAAAGCTCAACCAACCCATTTCTTTGGGGATGGTAAGTTGTGGTAAATATGTAGGCTACACTACACTCTTTCTACATTGCTTTCAAGTATGCAGACATAAAGTTGCTACCTCTGTCTGATACAACCTCTTTTGGGAAACCCACCCTTGAAAAGATTCTCAGGAGGGCTTTGGCCCTGCAGGAGCTGTAGTGGTCCTAAGAGGTATGGCTTTTGGATACCTGGTGGCATGGTCCACCACCACCAGTATAAACCTGTTTCCAGAAGCTGTGGGAGGATCAAGGGGGGCAACAATGTCAACCCCTCCACTTTCAATGGGTACCCCAACCACTGGAAGTGGAATTAAAGGGGCATTTAGAGTGCCACCTGTCTTGCCACTGGCTTGACAGGTGACACAGGAGTGACAAAACTCCTTTGAGTCTTCTGACATATGGGTCCAGTGAGAGTGAGGGACCAATCTGTCCCAAGTTTTACTTTGCCCCAGGTGACCAGCAAGGGGAATGTCATGGGCTAAGACCAACAAAAACTCTCTGTATTGCAGAGGGGTTACCAATCTTCTGGTGGTACCAGGCTTGGGTTCTCGCCCAGTACTCCCTGTGGGTGCCACTGACACCCCCTGCTTCTTCTTTGACAGCTTGCTGTCTCAAACCCTCAAGTGTGGGGCAAGTTTGCTGACCCACGCTTAACTCCTCCCTTGCAGGCCCCCCTGCACCTAAGAATTCAATTGTGTCAGTGTGAAGTTCTTCATGTATAGGTTCTGTCCAAGGAGCAGATTCCTACTCCTCCAAGGGGAAATCATCAGTGGAGGGAGCGATAGGGGATAATTTCTTACCCTTCCTAGCCCTGCGTTTGTGAAGCTCTTGGTCCTAATTTCAGGATCCAAGTTTCCCTGTTCTCTCTGCTTTTTGTCCGGAGCTCTTGTTAAAGCAAAGATATGCACAGGAATGCCCAGCATGGCTTCATGGGCCTCCAACTCTACTTCAGCCCAAGCAGAAGCCTCCAAGTCGTTCCCTATTAGACACTCTACAGGTAGGTCTGTGGACACTACAACTTGCTTAGGACCAGTAACCTCCCAGCTGAGATCAACAACTGCCATGGGGTGGCTCACAGTATAGCTGTGGGCGTCAGTCACTTGGTACTGGTGACCAAGTAGGTGTTGCTCAGGGGACACCAGTTTTTCAGTCACCATGGTGACACTGGCACCTGTGTCCCTGTAGGCTTCAACCTGAACACCATTTATTAGAGGTTGTTGCTTGTACTTATCCATATTAAGGGAACAAGCAAAAAGGTTGGCAAGGTCAATGCCACCATCAGAGACTAAAACAGCCTCAGTGGCGTCCCTAACTAAACCAGCCCCCACTACAATTCCCAGAGTTAGCCCTGCTACACCCTTGGATTGACTATTGCTAGTATTAGTTTGCCCACTATCACTGCTATTGCTAGGGGTACTAGTTGTAGCAGTGGGGGCAGTGGTGGTGGGAGGTTTGGTGCTTTCTTAGGGCAAGAGCTGTCTCCTGCCCTATGGCCTTTCTTCCTTCAAATATTGCACCGAGGCTTTTTGTTCTGATTGTGGTGTGAAGGGGATTTAGACCCTCCCCCAGAAGAGTTTTGTGGACCTAATGACGACACCTTCTTTTCTTTGTCCCCACCTTTGTCAGTAGACTTACCATCCTTATTCTTGTCACCCCCTGTGTGAGCTTGTCTGCTCACTCTTGTTCTGATCCATTTGTCTGCATTCTTTCCCAATTCATGGGGAGAGGTCAGATCTGAGTCTACCAAGTACTGGTGCAACAAGTCAGACATACAATAATTCAAAATACGCTCTCTCAGTAATAGCTTATACAAGCCCTCATAGTCAAACACTTTGCAGCCATCTAACCAGCTTTCTAAAGCTTTAACAGAACAGTCCACAAAGTCAACCCAATCTTGTGAGGCCTCTTTTTGGTCTCTCTGAACTTAATTCTTTATTGCTCACTTGTGAGACCAAAACCATCTAAGAGTGCTGTTTTGAGTATGCTGTAATTATCTGCATCCTCCTCTCTGACAGTGAGAAGTCTATCCCTCCCCTTGTCAGAGAAGGACACGCAGAGGATAGCAGCCCACTGCTCTTGAGGGACCCTATGAACTTTACAGGCCCTCTCAAGAGCAGCAAACCACTTGTAGATATCATCCACCACCTTGTATGGGGGAACAATTTTGTGCAAGTTTCTGGAATCCAAGAAGTCCTCCCTGACTCTGTAATCCTTGAAACTCGAGCTGCTGCCACCAAGGGGTGCTAACCACAGCCCCTGTCTCTCTCTCTCTCTCTCCACTGCCACAGCCTCACTATCTAGGGCTAGCTGTTGCTGCTGCAGCCTCAGCCTGGCCTCCTCCAGTCTCAGTTTCCTGAGCTCTCGATCTATAGAGTCGTCCCCTGGAGTTGTACAGTGTGACCCCTTAGACACTGAAGTGACATGAGAGTGAGCAGAGGTAGATCGTTCCGTAGTCTTAGTGACCCTTTCTACCTGTCCTCTTGGTATAAAGGGAGCCCTACCTGTGTGACTACCCCTCCCACTACCAGCTACACTAGTTGGTCTGCTAGGAACTGTAAGATCCTTTGAGGAACCCTCCCCTGGGCCTGAAATGTCATTCTCTACCTCAGTGGGGTCAGGGTCTTCTCTCTCCTCCTCCTCCTTGTCACCAGCTGGATCCTCGTCATCCTGGAGGAGGCGGCCCAAAAGCAGACTCTTGTTAGGATTCCTCCCCATGTCCAACTTCCTCTCTGCACACAGCCCCTTCAATTCCTTGAAGGTCAGGTTCTCATAAGTAGCCTCCATGACCTCAGAGCTATGTCCAGCTGTAGACATGGTGTTTGTTAGGATAGTGTAGGGTATACCTAACCTACCTAACCCCTAGTCTCTCAGAAAGGAGTTTATAGCAAGGGCTATACCTATACCCTAGTTTGCCTAGACTTTAGGGACTAGTTTCCTGCACTAGGTACTATGTATGTCTCTAGGTAAGGAGTTGTCTTTCCTGTGGAAAGCACCAGGTGACAGAGTAATAAGACAATTGCAAGTACTTATCCCACTGCTGCCACCAATGTAGGAGGCTGGTCTGGTGTGCGGTGGGTACCTGTGGTACTTACACCTTATACCAGGTATCCCTTATTAGTGTAGTGTAGTTAGTGTCTAGAAGCCAGGCTCTCTAGAGGTATCTGTGGATGAGGAGCCAAGGCTTATCTAGGAGACATGCAAAGCACATGCAATACCACTGTAGTCACACTTAGTAGTTACACACATGAAAGAAAACACTTAGGCGGACGGCGTTAACATGGAGGAAAGTACTGCCAACAGGCTGGCGGTACTTTTCTCCATATTAAGACATTGGTGGTTTGGCTAAAGCCAAACTGCCAATGTACCACACCGACTGCCATGGCGGTAGTGCCCGCTGAGCTGGAGACTTCACTCTCCAGCCCGGCGGCCATCACTTTCCAGCCTGCGGGATTATGACTCTGCCTACCGCCATAGTTTTCGGGGCAACCTTACCGCCATGAAAACCATGGTGGTAGGCACTATTAGTGACAGGGAATCCCTTCCCTGTCACAGGTAGGGGTCTTCCCCACCCCCTCCCCAGGTTTCCCCCGACCCCTCCTTACTCTCCAGACCCAACCATTCAAACACGCACCTTCATTCACACACGAACACATGCATACACACACTCATTCCCACTTTCATCCATGCATGCATACATCCATTCACACACACATCCACACACACATACATATAAGCACACACGCATTCACACAACATACACGCACTCACACATCCATACATGCACACACATACAAAACGCAACACACACCCGCATACAAGCATGCACAGACATACACACACACACCCACACACACACACACACACAACACTCCCCACTCCCCTCCCCTGTCGGAGCACCCGACTTACTGGCTGTCAGGGGGTCCTCCGGCAGGAGAAGGGACGGGCGCTGCTGCCAGCAGCAGCGACCCTCAGCAGAACACTGCCAGGCCGTATCATGTGTCATGATACTGTCTGCGGCGGTCTACTGGCGTGGTGCTGCTGCCGGCATCTGCGCCTCCTTACCGCCATCTGTAGGAGGCTGGCCTGCCTTATAGTGGGTACCTGATGGTATTTACACCTTTTGCCAGGTCCAGTTATCCCTTATTAGTAGATTAGTAGTGTACTAGCAGCTTAGGCTGATAGAGGTAGCTATAGCAGAGCAGCTTAGGCTGAACTAGGAGACATGCAAAGCTCCTACTATACCACTTACATCATATAGCACTATATCATAAGAATCACACTACTCAGAGTTACTAAAAATAAAGGTACTTTATTTTAGTGACAATGTGCCAAAAATATCTAATTGGATGTACTCCCTTAGGAGGTAAGTAAAATACACAAAATATACACACAAACCAAAATCAGGTAAGTAAACAGTTAGAAAAGTAGTGCAAACACTGTCGAATACAATAGGATGCAATAGGCCTAGGGGCAACACAAACCATATACTAAGAAAGTGGAATGCGAACCACTTAGGGACCCCAGGCCTAGTGTAGTGTGTAGAGGGATGCTGGGAGTGTAAGAAAACACTAAGGGTGTCCAAGATACCCCACCCCAAGACCCTGAAAAGTAGGAGTAAAGTTACCCTACTTCCCCAGAAACACACTAAAGTCGTGATAGGAGATTCTGCAAAGACAACAACTGACTGCAAAGCACTGAGATGGATTCCTGGATCTGAGGACCTGCAAAGGAAGGGGACCAAGTCAAAGAGTCACAAAAGTGTCCGGTGGGGCAGGAGCCCACTAAACCCCGGATGAAGGTGCAAAATGGCTGCCTCTGGGTGGAAGAAGCTGAAGATTCTGCAACAACAGAAGATGCCAGGAACTTCTCCTTTGCACAGAACATGTCCCACGGCATGCTGGAGAACGCAGAGTCGTTTCTACGCAGAAAGACTGCAAACAAGACTTGCTAGCTGCAAAGGTCGCGGTTGATGAAAATGGGTGCTGCCTGGGCCCAGGAAGGATAAGGAGGTCGCCCCTTGGAGGAGGAGACAGAGGGGGCGCTCAGCAACACAGAGAGCCCATGCAGAAGCAGGCAGCACCCCGAGAAGCACTTGAACAGGCATTCAAGAAATCTGAGCACAGTGGTCATCTCAACACTACAAAGGAGGGTTCCACGAAGCCAGTGGTTAACTCAGCGAGTTGAGCAATGCAGGACGGAGTGCTGGGGTCCTGGGCTATGCTGTGCATGAAGGATTCCTTGCAAAAGTGCAAGCAGTACACAGGATTACTGTCTGGCGTCGGAAAGCAAGGACTTACCTCCACCAAATTTGGACAGAAGGACCACTGGACTGTCGGGGTCACTTGGATCCAGCTCCTGTGTTCCAGGGAGCACGCTCGTTGAGATGAGAGGGGACCCAGAGGACCGGTGAAGCAGAAGTTTGGTGCCTGCGTTAGCAGGGGGAAGATTCCGTCGACCCACAGAAGATTTCTTCTTGGCTTCCAGTGTAGGGTGAAGGCAGGCAGCCCTCAGAGCATGCACCACCAGGAAACAGTTGAGAAAGCCGGCAGGATTAGGCGCTACAATGTTGCTGGTAGTCGCCTTGCTACCTTGTTGCGGTTTTGCAGGTGTCCTGGAGCGGTCAGCGGTCGATCCTTAGCAGAAGTCGTAGAGAGAGATGCAGAGGAACTCTGGTGAGCTCTTGCATTCGTTATCTGACGAGAAACCCACAGGAGAGACCCTAAATAGCCCTCAGAGGAGGATTGGTCTCTGTCGTCTCTGACGTCACCTGCTGGCACTGGCCACTCAGAGACCTCCATTGTGCCCTCACATCTCTGCATTCAAGGTGGCAGAGGACAGGGACACACTGGAGGAGCTGTGGGCACCACCCCTGGGGTGGTGATGGATAGCGGAGTGGTCACTCCCCTTTCCTTTGTCCAGTTTCGCGCCAGATCAGGGGCTGGGGGATCCCTGAACTGGTGTAGACTGGCTTATGCAAGGAGGGCACCATCTGTGCCCTTCAAAGCATTTCCAGAGGCTGGGAGAGGCTACTCTTCCTCAGCCCTTAACACCTATTTCCAAAGGGAGAGGGTGTAACACCCTCTATCAGGGGAAATTCTTTGTTCTGCCTTCCTGGGACTGGGCTGCCCAGACCCCAGGAGGTCAGAAGCCTGTGTGGGTTGGCAGCAGCGGTAGCTGCATTGAAAACCCCAGAGAGCTAGTTTGGCAGTACCCTGGCTCTATGCTGGAACCCCGTGGATGCATGGGACTGGCACCCCAATACCAGATTTGGAATGGGGGGACAATTCCATGATCTTAGACATGTTACATAGCCATATGCGGAGTTACCATTGCAAAGCTACACATAGGTATTGACCTATATGTAGTGCACGTGTGTAATGGTGTCCCCGCACTCACAAAGTTCAGGGAAATGGCCCTGAATGATGTGGAGGCACCTTTGTTAGTGCAAGGGTGCCCTCACACTTAGCAACTTTGCACCTAACCTTCAGCAAGAGAAGGTTAGACATATAGGTGACTTATAAGTTACTTAAGTGCAGTGTAAAATGGCTGTGAAATAACATGTGCATTATTTCACTCAGGCTGCAATGGCAGTCCTGTGTAAAGGTTTGTCTGAGCTCCCTATGGGTGGCAAAAGAAATGCTGCAGCCCTCACACTTAGCAACTTTGCACCTAACCTTCAGCAAGAGAAGGTTAGACATATAGGTGACTTATAAGATACTTAAGTGCAGTGTAAAATGGCTGTGAAATAACATGTGCATTATTTCACTCAGGCTGCAATGGCAGTCCTGTGTAAAGGTTTGTCTGAGCTCCCTATGGGTGGCAAAAGAAATGCTGCAGCCCATATGGATCTCCTGGAATCCCAATACCCTGGGTACCTAGGTAGCATATACTAGGGAATTATAAGGGTGTTCCAGTATGCCAATTGAAATTGGTAAAAGGGGTTACTAGCCTATAGTGACAAATTTAAAGGCAGAGAGAGCATAAGCATTGAGGTTTCGATTAGCAGAGCCTCAGTGACACAGTTAGTCACTACACAGGTATTCATTCAGGCCACAAACTATGAGCACTGGGGTTCTGGCTAGCAGGATCCCAGTGAGACAGGCAAAAACAAACTGACATACATGTAAAAATGGGGTAACATGCCAGTCAAGATGGTACTTTCCTGCAGTGATGGACATGGGAGTGGTCACTCCCTTTTCCTTTGTCCAGTTTCATGCCAGAGCAGGGACTGGGGGTCCCTGAACCGGTGTAGACTGGTTTATGCAAGGAGGGCAACAAAAGTGCTCTTCAAAGCATTTCCAGTGGCTTTGGGAGGCTACCCCTCCCAAGCCTGTAACTCATATTTCCAAAGGGAGAGGGTGTAACACCCCTCTCCCAAAGGACATCCTTTGTTCTGCCTTCCTGGGCATGAGCTTTTCAAGCAACGGGAGGGTAGAAACCTGTCTGGGAGGTGGCAGCAGCTTGGGCTGCCTGGAAACCATCAGAAGGCTGAAATGGCAATACGGGGGGTCCTCTAAAGAGCCCCCAGAGTGCATAGAACCATAGAACCAATGCTTGCAAAAGCCTTGGAGTATGATTCTAACATGTTTGATTCCAAACATGCCTATGTTCGGAGTTATCTTTATGTAGCTGGACATAGGTAGTGACCGATGTCCAGTACACACATAAAATGGTGTCCCCGCACTCATGAAGCCTGGAAAAATGGACCTGGAGTTCATGAGGGCACCTCTGCTAGTGCAGGGGTGCCCTCACACACAGGTACTTTGCACCCTGCCCTCTGGGTTAGAAGGCCTGCCATAGGGGTGACTTATAAGTGACCTGGTGTAGTGAAAAATGGCAGTGAAAGGGTGCTTGCACCTTTTCACACGAGCTGCAATGGCCGTCCTGCAGAAATCTTTGCTAGGGCTCCCTATGGGTGGCAAAATATATGTTGCAGCCGATAGGGATGCCCTGGAACCCCAATGCCCTGGGTACCTAGGTACCATATACTAGGGACTTATAATGGGCGCACCAGTGTGCCACTTGTGGGTGAAATACAGAGTTCTGGTAGAGCGAGCATAATCACTGGGGTCGTGGTTAGCAGGATCCCAGTGAACACAGTCAAGCACACTGACATCAGGCAGAAAGAGGGGGTAACCATGCCAAGAAAGAGGGTGAAAATGCGGGGGGCTGTGGTGCCCACCAGCAGTCCTGGGGACCACCACCTCACCAGGGCTATTATCAAATTTAATGCGTGCCCAATGGCCCCCCCACAGCCCTGGGGACTGCAACCTCCCTGGGGCTATATTTAAATAGATAACAGAAGGGCCGCACGGCCCCCCCCACAGCCCCAGGGACTGCCACCTTGTCAGGGCTATATATTGAAAATGAATGCGGGGGGACCGCATAGTCCTCCGCCCACAGCCCAGGGGACCTTCCACCTTCCTGGGGCATAAAATATAATTAAGTGGGGGTGTGCAGCCCCCGGCATCCCTGGACACCACCACCTCCCCAGAGCTGCTTAACATTGGAGGGGGGGCGCATGGAGCCAATGATGGTCCTGGTGAACGCAAGCCCCCAGGGCCAGCTCCTGCTATGTCCCAGGGTGCCCGTCCCCGGGGGCACCCGGGGACATAGCACCTGCCCAGTCAGAGCAAACACTCCGGTTCCAGCACATGAGAGCTGTCAAACAACTCCCGCCCGCTAGAAGCAGAGGTTTCATCTGTTTCACTGCCCACAGATATGTGGGCAGGGAAACAGAAGAAACTGTTGCTTTCACAGAGAGGGAGCTGCATCTTTAGCAGCTCCCTCTCTGTGACAACAATGCCTGCTCCCGCAGGGGTCTTCAGGCTCCCCCGCGGTCCCCAACCATTTTGACTGAGTGCCCTGGGAGACACCCAGATAACATGGTCGGGCCCTAGGGTATGGGGTCCCCGGGGCCAAGATTGAACTGAGGAGGAGGGCAGCATGCCCCTCTCCCCCAAAAATTAAATGTTTAGGCCAGGCCCGGGAAGGGGGGCTTTGTGGACCCCATCATCTCCCAAAAAATAATATATGGATGCCAGGCCCTCGGGGATGGGGTCCTCAGGTCGCAATTAGCCAGGGGAGGAGGCTATGTGGCCCCCTTCTCTACCCCAAACATTTTTAGAAGGCTGGGTGATGGGGTCTCCAGGGCCGAGAACCGCTCAGGGAGGGGCACCCCTCCCACCCAATAAATGTTTTCAAAAGGCCGGACGCTGGGGGATGGGGTCCCTGGGGGCCCAAATTGGATGGGGAAGGGGGGCCACATGGTCCCCCAATGGAATTGTAGTGGGGCTCGGGGAATGGGGTCCCTGGCACCGAAATTAGCTGGGAGAGGGTGCCATGCGGACCTGCAGGCAAATCCTGCTGCACCTGGCCAAAGGCTGTGTGCAGCATGGGGTTGGGTGGTTAGCTGCAGAGTTTGGCTGCAGCCCGTGTGTAGCACAAGGTTGGGTGGTTATAGGGGATTAGCCCTGAGGCCAACTCCTGCCACGCACGGCCAAAGGCCAAGCGCAGCAGTGTGGATAGCATATAGCAATAAAAATTACTTCATGTTAAAAAAACATAGAAATTCACTGAAAAAAGCAAAGGTTACAGGGACGTTTTAGTTAGGAAATAGAATTTAAAAACGTAGAAATTCACTTAAAAAACAAAAGGTTACAGGGACATTATAGTTAGGCTCACATTTCAAAAGTACAAAACCATAAAAATTCAACTATTATAGATAGTTATCTCAAGTAACTTGTGCCCTAAGGTAACTTGTGTCCACACCATGCACTGCTAATTACCCGACAAATTACGGCAGTCTTGAGATCTTTGATAACATCATTGATAAAATCAATGTAATATTTGCAGTAACATTTCTGATGAAAAAACTGTGCATGACGGGGCGCCTGGGGGTTTAACCTTACCTTGACAGATCAATGGCAGTTGGCATTTGTAACAAACTTGATCGTAAATTGGTTGAGGAATGCATGTTATTGGTTTATCGGGCAACACCTAATGCTTCCAGTGGAGTATCACCATTCATTCTCTAGAAAGGGTACATTACTGGTTCCAAGTTGAATAGGGAATCGATGGATCGAAATGTATTCAACGCATCTAGGTTTTCTAATGATGTAGGTGTGAGGAGGAGAGTCCATATAACCTGCATGGAAAAAGGGATGTTTGAGATCTGTCTGTTGGACTTTAAGAGAGGAATAAAATTCTTGATACAGTCGGAAAATGGTTGTCCAAGTTTACAAAAGCTGTACACATTGATCGTTGCTTGCCAAATACAGTACATACCAGTGGTGGCGATGTTCGGAATAAGGACATGATTTCTTTCGTACCTAGCAATATGGAGGGACTGGTGCATGTCTACACATTAGAAACACTCTGGGCCTGATTTAGAGTTTGGCAGATGAGTAGTCCATCAAGAATGACGGACATCCCGTCTGCCCTTCTACGATCTCCATAGGCTGTAATGGGATTGTAATATGGTGGACGGGATATCCGTCACGTTTGTGACAGAATAACTCCCTCTGCAAACTTAGGGTCTGATTAAGACTTTGGCGGTCCCACCACCGGACCACCAAAGCAGCGGGGAGCACCCTACAGCCGTGGGGGTGACGTTCCCCCAAGAGCGTATTACAATGTTCCTGCCGAGCTGACCATTGGGAGCATTGTAGTGCGTGGTTCCTGCCAGGCTGACTCTAGCACCCTCGGAATGTGCACTGTCTGCACAGCGTGCAGACAATGGGCATTCCGTTGGGTGCAGGGCAGGTGGGCCCCCAGCGCACCCTTACCATCAGCCTTTTCATGATGTGGTACTCCCCATGAAAAAGCTGTCTGGAAAGTGAGTTGTAATCAGCCCTGGCAGAGTACAACTCAGACCGCCTTCACTGCATCGGGAACAATGTTACCAGTGGGAACGGCGGTCTCCTGGCGAGTCCCCCCACCTCTCTTGTAATGTGGTGGTCGGAGCAGCACAGTTGCGGTGGTCTGACCGTCAGCAGGCGTAATGAGCCCCTGAATCAGGCCCTTTATTATGTAAACAGTATTATGTTAAGTGAAGCTTGAGTAATAGCACACTATTTGCACATATGTTAGTAGGATGGTATACTGTGCAAATTCGATGTGTAATTTTTTACCATTAACCATGATTTCTGCTTACATTTTTTGTATAATCTTAGCTTTATTGTTTTTGTTTTTGTTCTCCTAAGTAATAAACTGTTTTCTATTATTTTAAGAGGGAAGAGGTGTGGGGGTCTGCTTTGTGCAGTTCATCGTGGTCCCTGTGAGGCCCTCTGAGGTCTGAACAGAGTAGTGTATTTGGTCTCTTTGACTACCCATGCAGGTCACGATACTGACTGAGCAACATTGAGAGGGAATCACATTTATTGGTTTTTGATGCCATGATCTCCTGTTGAAAGCTACACTCTCCCTAGTCATGTTGCTAGCACTTTGAAATGCTAAGGACTTGCTTTTACCAGAGGGAGGGGGCTAAGAAATCATGTTGGCCACTGAATTACACAGTGTTTTATACTGATTGATCGATTGAAAGACTGACTCATGTAGACATGAATAGAGATTCTTTTTAATAAATTCTGCCTATTTCAATATATAATCCTGTTTTTGAATCTATTTGTCAGCTTGCATATTAGCTTTCGTAACTCACATTATTGATAGTTATTGTACAGAAATTACACATGCATCACGTTGTCTTATTACCTAAAGCAAACAACCTCTGTGCATAACAAACAGGCACATGAGCTGATCTGATTAAAGAAAATCAACTGACTAATGTGGAAAAGACACAAAGAACGCGTCCTCTAATTAAGAGCATGGTGGCCGCCTGGAGCAGAGAGGGGTAAACATTCACATAGATGTCAATGATGTTAGTTGTCCCTGGACCCCAATAACACATTAACAATTCTCACCTAAAGCCCATGAGGCCCATCACCAAAGGTAGAGGGAAAGAAGATGGCAGGTGTGACAAGCATTTTGCTGAGATCATTAAGTTTGGACAAAACACCCTCACCCACAATTAGTGGAATGCTTCATCAATGGGTCCTATGCACATTCAAGGCTCATTATTGCCTGAATGGGCTCAGCCAAATTTGGAAGCTTGTGTACATTCGGTATTAGATAATGGATGGGATTCAGGCAGTGAATTTAAAATTTCCTTGTGGGTCATCCAAGAAATTTTAATTGGAGTGTCCTAGATACGATTAAAAGACCTCAAAAAAGAGCAAGGCAATGATTCAGAATGTCAGTTATTCCTATATCCTCAAGTCGACATGTTTCAGCCAACATTGAAGTCCGGATGGGTCAGTGGCCTTCTTCAGGTCTTGTGATCCGAGTCACTGAGCCCTAAGTTGTATTGTTGTTTAAGGTATAAGAGGTAGTGTTACATCAGTCAAACAAAACAAAAACAAAAAATTGGCGGATTATATGACTAGAATTGAATATTTGTTAGTAAGAAAAAACAGAAATCAGTGTCACTCATACAGTGCATGCACACTTCTGACAGATATCTATTCCTGTAAAGGGTTTAGGACCTAACTTCAGTGGCATCAAAATGTTGCCCCTCCAGCACCATCTGGCACAGAGAGTGAAGCTCCTCTTTGAAGCTTCGAGCTGCAGAAATGTAAACGCTCAAACTGACAGATCCTTCAATTCATCCTTTGACCATGTCAAACTCTAGCTGTAGCCCAAAAATGATACATTTTGGGGTACTGCTAAGACACCAAAGATGGCAGTCACTCCTTTCTGAGCTACGCAACAAACTGCGCCATATCCATTACTATCCGCCTAAATCTATATCATCAGATCACGTTGGTTGAGGGGTCAGCACTCCACGTTTTCATGCTCCCCTAGAGTATGCTTCAGGAGTGGAAATTGGAGGATGGCACCACAAACACCATGCTGGCCATGTCATGCTGGGTGAAACTGCTGACAGGTAGCCACGAGGTGTGGACACCGAGGTCCAGGGACATCGATGGCCCTCAAGACTGAGAGTCCCCACACGCAAGAAGTACAGGGAGGAAGTGCAATGGGTAATGGTGAGTAACCAGACACTGTCATGCTAAAGTAGAGATAGATAGATCCTACGGGTTGGCCCAACCAGACTCAAAGTACTACCACGGCATTGTGAACATGCTGCGTGGAGAGGCTGAGGCAGCGGCTGGGAAAAACTATCATGGGCAGAGGAATTAGGGATGAGGTGCGCCACCAACCTGGATTCAGTGTTGGGCAGTTGCCACCTAGGCCTGGTAAGTGGGGCCCTGGAAGGCAGATGAATGACGCATACCAGGGAGGATCTTCCAGGTGGACAAATAGGCCCCTAGTGGTGGCACCAGTAAGTGGAACCCTCCCCCCATTTGTGGAGCAGAGTCCCTCCCAGTGTGGAATCGACTAATGGGCCCAACGTGCGGGACTGTGGGTGGTTTGGCTACTCTCATATGTGTCACCCCACATGCTAGTGGTCATTTGATTGGGGAGTAGCAGACTATGTGCATGCAGAAATGGGACCTACTATGGGTAGACATGGTGGCCTCTGAACTCCTGGAGACTTTCCTTGCCTTTTAGCAATAAATCTTCACAGGTGGGGATCGCCCTTGGGACAACATAGAGTTAGCCCCAATCTGAAAACGGATTCCGTATGGCTAAGTGCCAGTGGGCAGAGAAGGCAAGCCCCTCTGTACTATGAGCCACATTAACCTTGTGCAGTGATGTAGACCCATAGCTCAGATAAATCATTTAATACTGTCACCCACTGACTAATTCCTGGATATGGTCGCTGCTGCCCACTGTGCTGCAATGAGTTATCCAAGGTGGATATTGTAGAATGAGGGAGGGAGGGATGATCCAGATTGATGGCAACAATCACAAAAAAAGCAGATAAACAACAGTTCACTGGCAAAAACTGATGAACTCAATGGGCCCGCTCCCACTGCAACCACTGAATAATCCACAATGGTAAATAAGGCTCAATCTTCCAGGCCAGTCAGGAGTTCAGACACTCTCTGGAGGGGAAAATTGGCAACGTCAGCATTGACCTTTTGTTGTTCAAACAAGACTTCAACAGTACAGTGGAAAAGGTCACAGAGATCAAATGAAGGGACTCAGAGGCTGAGTACTCTGGTTGGGAATTTCACACTAACATCACCTTCTTGCAAAACAACTGTATCACAACTTGAAGCCAGGATGGAAGATAGCGAAGGGTGCTCTTGAAAGAGCAACATCAAGATTGTGGGGGAACCGGAAAGTGCAGAGGTCAGGTTCGCCACTCAATTTATCAGACACTGACTGAAGTCCTAGGTTCCAGGTGAAGATATGTGTTGCACAACGGAGCGAGCTGACAGATACAAGACTTCCCACCTCCCTCTGGGGACACCACCGCAGCCTATCATCGCTTGTATATTTAATTTCGCAGGCAGAGACGCTATTCTGAGGGCCACTCCTAAACAGAAATCATTACAATGTAGGTCCTCCCATGTCATACTGTTCCTGGACAACACTTTGAAAGTCCAACAGCAATGTTACACATTTCTGGAGGAAAAACATAAAGGAAGGCAATGCATATTCAATACATGCGACTCTTTCCGGTGCTTCTGAAGTTTATTTTTGATGGGAAGCCCTTGTTCTTTGATACTCCAGAACGTGCATGGGCCTGGGTTGAAGAACAGCCAAACTTCTCGCTGATACGTCCGTCACAGGCAGAAACATCTGACAGACAGTGCGGAGATCAGGCATTTAAACAACTTCCACAGTGTATGCGGAGGACAGGGAGAAGACATTGCATCGAGAAGATGCAGACAAAAAGCCTGAAACACCAGTGTCCCTCATCTGGGGGAGCCAATCTGGCTGAAAGAAGACTCAATACTCTACAACTGCAGAATTTGATGTTGGTTAACCCTGTTGTCTCCTCTCCCCGTGCAAATTCAGTTGTGTTTGAAATGTCCTGTTTGATGGTACTGCAGGTCTTGGCTAGGTCCAAACCTTTGTATTTGTAGAGTTTGAATCATGGGAGTCATTTTAGTTATATCTCCATGCACATTAATTTAACACACTAGGCCGCTGTGCACTTTCACCTAGATATATTTTATTCGGCTTTGCATTATTATTCTTACAATAACCAGTTTTACGGTCTGGTTTTATTTTCATTTATCTAACTGTTTTGCTTAGTCCAGCACTGTGTTCTCAAACACGACATTCTTGATCACTTTGTGCTTCAGTCAAGGCTACAGTTTGGTACATTGCCAGTGAACGTGGTAGAAGTTTAGTCTCCAACATTCGTAGACATTACACATCCTTACGTAGGGACATTTTTTCAGAACATTAGCTGTTCTCCTAGTCCCAGTGCACGTCAAGAGGGAGATTCCAGCCAGGGAACCACGACTGTACGCTGAATGCTGAATGCTTCGCTGCAGATGCTAACGCAGACTACAGGCCTTTGTTCAGGTATGAGGGTCGATGTCCTACCGGGGGAACCTGAAAGGCAGAGTTAGAGCTTACCATGCTGTGCTCAGATTATGACCTAGATAGGAAATAGTCCACAAAAAACAGTGACAATATGATAGCGTTATTCTTGTGCTTCACTCTCCTAGTCGCCATTTTAATATTGTCATGTTGTGTCATTCTGGTTATTGCAGCTCACGCTTTGCTATCTAAAAAGTAGTTGTTTTATTAAACCAGTCTTTAAAACCTATACTGTTCTTATTGTCATTTATATATGAGACTGAATTGTGTATGAGAGAACTGGATGCGACCTGAGTGACCACGACTTCCCTGAGAAGTATAACATGTCATGCACTCGGCTGCCCAATCTTCTCTATCCCGTGATGGAGACAAGGCACTGCTAGTTAGCCGGAGCAAAACCTGGATTTGGAGCGACAAGTGTCAACCGCAGTGGGTCAGACTCAGTCTCCCACACCGTGGATGATCTTGCTGCTCAAAATCCAGTAGTCTCATTAGAATAGTGAGAGCCTACGCAACATCGTAATGGGATTGGAGATGCAGAGGGACCGAGTTGTAGTTGGTTTGCCCTTTTGGCAATTGTCCTTAGTGTATACCTCAACAGCTAGTTCTAGTTCTCGAAACTATAGGGTGTCGAGAGGGTAGAGGGGTTACGCTCCTGGTTTTGAGCCTGATTTCAGAGAGTCCCCACATGGGCAACTTGAAAAATGTCTCTCCACATATATTTTTGGTACGTGTTGTAATGATGTTTCTACCTCTCCCCACGGCTAATCAGGATGATGCTCCATCTCAGGGTCTCATAAGACTCTGCATGTGGAATATTAATGTTCCACTGGATAAAGTCAACTGAGGGGCAGTGTTGAGAGTGCCCAAGCGCAGGGCAACCGATGCAGGAGACTCACTTAGTGGGTAATAGATGCTTCTTTCTTGTCCGGCCAGTGTTCCCGGAGGGATTTTCTAGAGGGTCATGGGCAAAATGTCCAAATCCTTTCTACCAGGAAAAGATTGTGAGCATATAGAATTACCTCAACTCCGTCAAAGGGATGTCGCCATTCATATTATTAAAAAGAAGCCCACACTCCTCTAGTGTTTGTACTTGGTTGCTCACATCTAGACATCCCACATCTGATAAAGCTATGTTAGAAGGGATTCCTTGTGATACCCAAAGAAGAATTTCTCATCACCAAAATAAATGCAATGCCTCGGATCATGCAACTCATAAATTCCAAGATAGTGGAAAAAGATAAATGCAGATTTTTCAAACCTAAGTGAACAAAAGAAGTGTCATCACAGAAGATGGTAAATGCTGAGAAAATTTCACGTGTGACAAGAATAGTCAATCAATCAAACAGGATTTGTAAAGTGCGGCTTATCACCTGTGAGGGTATCCAAGCGCTGAGAAAATATCTGCTAAGGGGTTCAGTTAAACAACCAGGTCTTGAGTCCTTTCCTGAATTTCAGAAGAGCGGATGGGGTCCGTAGGTGCAGTGAGAGATTGTTCCAGAATTTTGCAGCAAGATAGGAGAAAGGGCATCCTCCGCTTCTGCGGATGCAGAGTGTGTGTGCAAAGGGCAGGGAAGCGGAATGTGGGTGTCTGGAGGGTTAGAGGAAGTTCAGGTGGTGGCTAATGTATGCTGGTCCTTGATTGTGAAGGGACTTGCAGGTGTGGATCGGCATCTCAAATTGACATCTGCTCTGAATGTGAAACCAGCAGAGCTTCTTCAGGGGGGATGGTGGGGGTCCATTTGGGGAGGTCGTGGATGACTCTGGCCGCAGAGTTCTGAATGGTCTGCAGCCTCCTCAGGAGCTGCGTGGTGAATCCTACGTAGAATGTGTAGTCCAGCCGGCTGGTGACTAGGGCTTGGGTGATGGTTCATCTGGTGTTGATATGAAGCCATTTGAAGATCTTACTGAGCATGTAACAAGGGAGGATGCTGGCGGAAGAGACTGAGTTGATCTAGTTTTTCATGGTGAGCTTGCTGTCCAGGATGATGCCAAGGTTGCAAGCATGGTCTATCTGAGTGGGTGCTGGTCCTAGTTCAGTAGGCCACCAGGAGTCGTTCCACAGGGAGGTGTTGTTCCCAAAGATCAGCAGTTCCATTCTGTGTTGTGTTTTAGGCAGTTGTTATTCATCCAGTGAAGCCTGTCATGCACCTGCGGAAGTTGGCCTTTGTGGTGGAGTGGTCTTGGCAGGAAAGGAGGGCAGAGAGATGGGCAGTAGTTTGTGGGTTCTGACAACGGGGGCCAAGGGGGTAATGATGATGTTGAACAGTGTACGGCCGAGGGACAAGCCTTGAGGGACGCCGCAGATGATGTTCTTGGGTTCCGAGGTGGCAGGCTGATTCTAGGGGTTCTTCCGGTGAGGAAGGATGCGATCCATCTGAGGACATCTACTTGGATTCCAAGATGATGAAGCCTCTTGGTAAGCGTGTGGTGGTATACAATGTTAAATGCTGCTGAGACGCCAAGGACGGTCAGGGCTGACGTTTCTCCCCCGTCCAGGTGGGTTCTGATGTCATCAGTGGCAGCGATCAGGGCGGTTTAGGTGGTGTGATTGGTACGGGATCCGGATTTAGAAGGGTCCAGTTTGTTGATCTCTAGATGTTCTGTGAGTTGGTGGTTGATGGCCTTTTCAAAGACTTTGGTGGTAAAGAAAAGCAGAGGGATTGGACAGTAATTCTTGAGTTCTCTGGGGTCAGCAGAAGGTTTCTTGACAAGGTGTTTGACTTCTGCATGTTTCCTTACTTCGGGGAAGATGGCCGTGGTTATGGATGAATTGAAGATGGCAATGAGATCACTGCTGATCATCTTACTCTTGAGGTCAAAAATATGGTGGGGACAGGGGTCCTTGGGTGCTCTTTAGTGGAAGGAGTTCATAATTGCTGTGGTGTTTTGTGTGGGGTGCTGGTCCCAGGCGGTGAGCAGATGGTCGAAGGTAGCATCGGCTTTGCATCTGTGAGAGTAAGGAGGCTGAGCGTGTCAGTGATGGTGGGTTGGGGTTTGAATGTTTTGTAGATGGTGGAGATCTTGTCATGGAAGAAGTCGACGCAGAGTTCCTGAGAAGGGTTGATAATGTGTTTGGTGGCTGAGGGGGTTGGAAAACTCTCTGACGATGTTGAAGAGTTCTTTGCTGTGTTAGAGGCTGGCTTTGTTGTGGTTGGCCTGGGTGCTTCTCTTCGTCTCTTTCAGTAGTTGGTAGTATTAGTTGAGGGACGACTTGAAGGTGGGTCGGTCTGTGGGCTCCTTGCTGGTACGCCATTTCCTTTCTAGTTGCTTGCAGTTCGTTTCACAGTTCTCACTTCTGTGGTCTACCAACTGGCTTGTTTGGAGGGTCTCTTGAGTTTGGTGGCTTGATGGGGGCAAATCTGTTGGCGCAATCCGTGATCCACGCAGAGAAGTTCTTGACAGCCTGTTCTAGGGTGGTTATAGTGTCAGGGAGGGTTGTGCTGAGGGTGTCTGTGGGTGGTGCTGAGGGTGTCTGTCCACGGGCTCTCTCATACTTTGTTCCAGCTATGGCGTGAGGTGCTGGGAGGCTCGGTGCCAAGGGATCCTGTGATGGTGAAGTGGATGATAGTGTGGTCTGTGTAGGTGAGCTGACCGTGAAGATACGGTTGAGTGTGTGTCCTGCATAGTGTATGGAGTCGGTGGTTTGTTGGGTGAGGCCGATGTTATTCATGCTTTCAAGGAGGCTGGAGTTATTGGCGTCATTGAGGTCGTTGAGGTGAAAATTGAGGTCTCTGAGCAAGATGTAGTGTTCGGAGTAGAAGGCGAGTGGGGCGATGGATTTAGGGATGGCGTTGCAGAAACTAGGGCGTGGTCTTGGAGGTCTGTAGGCAAGGGTGGATTTGCCATTGATTTGGAATTGGAAATTGATATGTTTCATGATCAGGGTGGTGTTATCCGTGGCGGTGGTGCAGGGGATCACTTCTTTGCAGATGATGGCAATTCTGCTTCTGCATTTGTTGATGCAGTCCTGGTGAGCTATGCTGTATTTAGAGTTGCTGAGGCAATGTCGGGAGTGGATGCAGGGTTGAACCAGGTCTCGGTGAGGGAGACGACGTCGGGGTGATGGAGGTGATGGTGTCCCAGATCTCAATGGCGTGCTTGCTGAGTGATTGTGCGTTGAGCAGGAGGCAGTGGAGTTGGTCTGAAGCAGTTGTGGTTGGTATGGTGGTGAGTCTGTGTGCGGGTGGTCCGGTGTTGCAGGAGAAAAGACAGTGCTGGCATATAAAAGGTCCTACCATTCATCATTAAAAAGTGCAGCAGCATTTGTTGTTGTTATGGATTCCGGGATCCAAGGCTCGGAGTTCAGTGGCGGTGTATCGGTGTGTGGTGGGAGAACTAGGGTTCCTGGCACTAGGCACGGTCGAAGCACAGACGGATGCCGACACAGTGTATTTGCCAATCCTGAAACTAGTAAAGAAGAAAGTTACACTGTGACTGTATGTATCATCATCACATTCAAAGTGTCAATTGACCTAGTACTGGAAGTAATATCAGACACAAGCTACCCTGAGACCCAAGTGTCCCCTTGTCTGAACCACCCGTACCTGGTGGAGCTGATGATTCCATGGATGAGTTTGGTTCATCTGTAGAGCTTGTAAAAAATATGCAAACAGATTTCTATTCTGGAATGTTCTTCAAGAATTTCAATTTTTCTATTTTAATTTATTTTTTGATCTTTTTTCTATCGGTGGAAAAATTTGTTTTTTATAAACATTGTATTTGGTTTCCTTCTAAAGACTTACCAGTGGGTGTTAGATCTCCCATGAATGTGATACAGGCTTCACTGAACTTTCTAAACGATTTCTCATAATGCACTTAAAGGAGCTACACCAGATGAATGACTGAGAATCAGGCACCATTGTCAGGTGCTACAGGGTCCAAGTGGGACAAAAATAGGCCCAGGCGCCAATATAAAGGTAGTCCCCAATAGTGAGTTAGAAAGCTAAGCAAGTGGCCCATGTTTGCAAATTGGGTCAGTTCTTAACTTGTAAAGCCACGCGGCATGGCTGTTTTGCAAGGTGTGGCAGACTGCTTGGATTTGAGCTTGCTGCAGGCAATGCTTGTTTTAATATTAAGAAAATCACCAGTACAAATAGGCCCAGCAGACAGGAAACAGGCCCACAAACTGGCAAAACACTGGTGCACACACTGACCTGTCAGACCAGCCCGCTGGGCACTGCCTGATTGCTCTGTAGGTCAGTCTGCCCCTGGCGTGCTGGAGTTAGGGTCATTTGATGTTCATTCACTTGCATGTCTGTTGGGTGGTGTGCATGTGGCTGGAGTACACAGAGCCGGATTTAGATTTCGGCGGACGTGCTACTCCGTCACAATGGTGACAGCTATCCCGTCTCCAAAATATAAATCCCATTATGTCCTATGGGATTTATATTTCGGTGGACGAGATATCTGTCACCGTTGTGATGGAGTAACCCATCTGCCGAAATCTAAATCAGGCCCTTAGTCATAATAATGTGTGCTTGAAGTGTGCGTGAGGTTATGTGGGGAGAATGTGCTTTCCTTAGACTGGTGGCCAGGAGTGCGTAGTTTTTCAAACTTGAACTACATGTTTCTTGTCCTAACAGTGTGTATGTGGGGCCTCCATAGCGTGAGAAGCACAAGATTACTCATCTGGTGGCAGAGACTTAGGGGCATGTTTGTAAAAGAGTTGCGTCACCTTGCGCCACGCAACGGGGCGCAAGTGTGAAGCAACCCTTAAGTTAGGTTGATCGAGCCAAGCAAGGCCACCTTGCGTGGTCTTGTGTGACTTGATAAATCTATGATAATGTTGCACCGCGCAAATCGCTGCGTTGCATTAATCTGCCTTGGAAAGGCATTCCATGGGTGGAGCGTGGGTATTCCCATGCATCCACCCATGGATTTTGGCACATCCCCAGATATGTGATTACTGGTAGACCTGGTAGACCTGAGAATGCATCAAAATGCTACGCCTCCCCAGCTGAGATGTATCTTTACTCTCCTCCTTACGTCCTCTTTCTACGTGTGCTGCATTCTGCAGCACACATAGAATAAGGAAAATGCCTCTCTGGGTTGTTTTTGTGCAGGAAGGTGGCCTTCCATGCACAAAAGCAATCCTGTTTACAACGCAGACGTCCTTGCACCATGGCGCAAGTGTGCCTGCATTGACGCTAGGCAGCACAATGTGTCTCAGTGCAGGGAAAATAAACTAATGTGCTGTATAATATTAAGTACGGCGCATCCTTGCCCTTTCCCTATCACGCAGTCCTGCAAGCTGGCCTGCTGCACTGCGTGATGTTTTGATAAATGTGGTCTCTAAGGGCCTTATTCAGAGGTTGGCAGATGGGACACTCTCTCACAAACACAGTAGGTGCCCCGTTCTCCACATTAGAAGTGTGTTATAGCCTATGGCACTTGTAATACAGCAGACCGGATAAACTCCACATTTTCACAGAGTATCCCATAAGGCCCTGTATAGTTTATCAGGGTAGAGCGCTCATGGAGTGTGTGGTCCTGAGTGGTCTATAGTCTGTACTGAGACCACCTGCCACAGGCATCATTTGAGTATTTGTGGTCGAGTGCTTTCATGAACACGGCGTCTGGTGACCGCTGGTGGACGTGTATTTCATAGACGAGGACGTGGACCTGTGGACATCTGGGCGGACGCTTTGGTATGGCTGGCCTGGAATCTACATGCAACAGAATTTACGTTTTTATGGATGGGATTTGGTGACCATTGAATGGGAAAATAGAATCTTAAGTTTACAATTTTGGTGACCACTGGTCTGTATAGTTGAGGTCGGGGACCACGGTGTCCTCGCACCTCCTGTCTGTTTAACATCTATAAGGGTGATAGATGTATGTATTCTTCAGTGATTCATTAGAGATTGTCTCCTCCAGAATAGTTTTTAGTTCATGGATCGGTTTTGTCCTGCCTCTACTTTTCCAGATCCTTTCACTGTCGCGTGTGCAAGGTCTGTTCTATGAATGTTTGCCATGCACTGTTTGTACAGTTGTTTCAACAGACTCAGTGGCGTCCTTCTTTCAGTTTAAGTTACGAAACTCTGTGTGGAATTATACTGGGATATCAAAAACATTGGATAGAAAACAACCTAATACGGTACAGATCAGTAGTAAGGGAAACAGTCATGAAAGGGAGAAGTAAATGGTCCCTGGAGGGAGAGAAGGTTAGAAAACGAAAGGAAGGGTTAGTTTAACTAATATGAGTCCGAGGATAAACCACAAATAAAAAAGGGAGGCTAGAGAGTAGAAAGTGCCCCTTTGGGACATGGTCACCCCCGCTTTTTGCCTGGTATTCGATTTAATTTTGACTGAAAGTGCACTGGGTTCCTGCTAACCAGGTCCCCAGGGTCAGATCTCTTTCCCTAAGTTGTGCAATTGTTCCCCAATTGGCGATACGGTTGGCACCCCCGTGAGTCTCTAGTAAATGGTACCCCAGGTACCAAGGGCAGGGGTACCAAAGATGGTCCCCAAGGGCTGCAGCATGTACTGTGCCACCCTCAGGGACCCCTCTCCTAGCACATGCAGACTGTCATTGCAGGCTGCGTGCCTTGGTGCAGCTAAGAGTGAGAACACGACATGGCACACAGCCTGTGTGCCCTGTCCCCTAACACTGCATGCAATATATGTAAGTCACCGGGGGCATTATATGTGTGGACATATCTGCAAGGGCAGATATGCCCCTTCTATGACTTTGTCGAGTCTTAGACATAGTGAGTGATCAGAGAAGCCATACCTACAGAGTGCAAATAGCTTCCTTAATCTGTGCACAGTTTAGAAGCCTGTACCTCTGTGCACCGATCCGAGCTATTTATGGTGGGGTCACACATGTGCTTACCCGCCCCCCCCCAACACCCTCACCCCGCGTGGAACTGTCTCTTAGAGGGAACTTCCCCTGAGTTTCACTTCATTACCTCCCATGCTGACCAGGGTGCCTCAGTCACTACTCGCCAGTCAGTGGCAAGCTTCAAGGCGCTTTCTGGAACATTCTCTCTGCATGCCAGGGGAACGAACACAGCGCCCCCCTCCCCGTGCTACCCCGCACATGTAAAACGGAATAACGAGCTTCATATATTGGTGAATACACCTGCATGTTTGCAGTGATCACGTTCAAATTACATTTATACAGCGCTTGCTACCCCTGAGGAGGCGCTGAACGCTTGACACAAGGACAGCTGCTTGGATAGAGGCAGAAGCCTGCACAATTCCTGCACTCACTTTGCATCAGTCACAGCCCCCCTTGGGCTATCAGTGTGACTGAAGCCCCTATTGATGGATCCGCTCCAGGGCAGGGCTCCAAGCCAGGTCAGGACACAGGAAAAGAACCGGTTCTGCTGCTTCTGTCGTGACAGACCCAGGGTGGTGGGCGTGGCCTCTCGGGTCATGGAGCACATATAACCTGCTGTGTCTGCTGCGGAGCACTGAAGGCCCCGAGCTAGTCCGCCGAGGAGCACACATTGCATCACACAGCCTCATCTGCACACACTCACCATGGGGGTAAGTATAGCCTGCTTCCTAGCTCAGTGCGTTAATGTGCCTGCTGCAGAGATCTGTGCTTAACTTGCAAGGATTTGTTTGGAATCTTTGCAGGATGGGCTCAGCCTGTCATCCTTCCAAGGCTGATAAAATGAGTACCATTTACATGCCATGTGATAGCATCGATTATTTGCATTACAACAAAGCTCTGAGCTGGGACAAGTAAATGCCGTATTCTAACTAACTTAAGTAAATTGTACTGGTTTTTATATAGCGCTTACTGTCCACGGCATGACATTGAAGCGCTTCCTGGACGTGCAGGAGTAGGAATTATTTGTGTTCTGTAGCTCAAGGGCGTGCGGTTTAAAGGGCCAGCGTGAGCAGTTACAGGCATCATATGTAGACGAAGGAGTGCGCCTTACTCTTCGGGGGTCCATGTATTGGGGTTTACGGATCTTCCCAAACTGAACTAATCAATACTGCAATGTTTTATGGCTTGCACAGTGCACAGCACCAATGCTTCTTCAAAGCGCACACTGCCTGCGTCCGTGTGAAAGTTACATGCCCCAGGTGTGTACCCGTGCCAGGGGGGCCAGTGCGTACCTCATGCAGGGTCCTGATGGGAATATACCCTCAGGCACCCTATAGACTGCCTGCGTCCGTGTGAAGCCTCAGGTGTGTACCCGTGCCAGGGGGGCCATGCCTACCTTATGCAGGGTCCTGCTGGGAATATACCCTCAGGCACCCTAAAGACTGCCTGCGTCCGTGTGAATGTTACAAGCCCCAGGTGTGTACCCGCCCCAGGGGGGCCAGTGCGTACCTCAGGTTCCAGATGGGAATATACCCTCAGGCACCCTAAAGACTCCTGCGTCCGTGTGAATGTTACAAGCCTCAGGCGTGTACCCGCCCCAGGGGGGCCAGTGCGTACCTCATGCAGGGTCCTGCTGGGAATATACCCTCCGGCACCCTAAAGACTCCTGCGTCCGTGTGAATGTTACAAGCCTCAGGCGTGTACCCGCCCCAGGGGGGCCAGTGCGTAACTCATGCAGGGTCCTGCTAGGAATATACCCTCAGGCACCCTATAGACTGCCTGCGTCCGTGTGAAGCCTCAGGTGTGTGCCCGCCCCATGGGGGGCAGTGCCCCTCATGCAGGGTCCTGCTGGGAATATACCCTCCGGCACCCTAGAGACTGCCTGCGTCCGTGTGAAGCCTCAGGTGTGTACCCGTGCCAGGGGGGGCCAGTGCGTAACTCATGCAGGGTCCTGCTAGGAATATACCCTCCGCACCCTAAAGACTCCTGCGTCCATGTGAAGCCTCAGGTGTGTGCCCGCCCCAGGGGGGGCAGTGCCCCTCATCCAGGGTCCTGCTGGGAATATACCCTCCGGCTCCCTAGAGACTGCCTGCGTCCGTGTGAAGCCTCAGGTGTGTACCCGTGCCAGGGGGGGCCAGTGCGTTACTCATGCAGGGTCCTGCTGGGAATATACCCTCCGGCACCCTAAAGACTCCTGCGTCCGAGTGAAGCCTCAGGTGTGTACCCGTGCCAGGGGGGGCAGTGCTTAACTCATGCAGGGTCCTGCTAGGAATATACCCTCAGGCACCCTAAAGACTCCTGCGTCCGAGTGAAGCCTCAGGTGTGTACCCGCCCCAGGGGGGGCAGTGCGTACCTCATGCAGGGTCCTCCTGGGGATATACCCTCCGGCACCCTAGAGACTGCCTGCTTCTGTGTGAAGCCTCAGGTGTGTACCCGTGCCAGGGGGGGGCCAGTGCGTAAATCATGCAGGGTCCTGATGGGAATATACCCTCCGGCACCCTAGAGACTGCCTGCTTCTGTGTGAAGCCTCAGGTGTGTACCCGTGCCAGGGGGGGCCAGTGCGTAACTCATGCAGGGTCCTGCTAGGAATATACCCTCCGCACCCTCAAGACTCCTGCGTCCGTGTGAAGCCTCAGGTGTGTACCCGCCCGGGGGGGGGGGGGGCAGTGCGTAACTCATCCAGGATCCTGCTGGGAATATACCCTCCGGCACCCTAAAGACTCCCGCGTCCGTGTGAAGCCTCAGGTGTGTACCCGCCCCAGGGGGGCCAGTGCGTAACTCATCCAGGGTCCTGTTAGGAATATACCCTCCGCACCCTAAAGACTCCTGCGTCCGTGTGAAGCCTCAGGTGTGTACCCGTGCCGGGGGGCCAGTGCGTAACTCATCCAGGGTCCTGCTGGGGATATACCCTCAGGAACCCTAAAGACTCCCTGCATCCGTGTGAAGCCTCAGGTGTGTACCCGCCCCAGGGGGGGCCAGTGCGTACCTCATGCAGGGACCTGCTGGGAATATACCCTCCGGCACCCTAAAGACTCCTGCGTCCGTGTGAAGCCTCAGGTGTGTACCCGTGCCAGGGGGGGCCAGTGCGTAACTCATGCAGGGTCCTGCTAGGAATATACCCTCAGTCACCCTAAAGACTCCTGCGTCCGTGTGAAGCCTCAGCGTGTACCCGCCCCGGGGGGGAAGTGCGTAAGTCATGCAGGGTCCTGCTAGGAATATACCCTCCGGCACCCTAAAGACTCCTGCGTCCGAGTGAAGCCTCAGGTGTGTACCCGCCCCAGGGGGGCCAGTGCGTAACTCATCCAGGGTCCTGCTAGGAATATACCCTCAGGCACCCTATAGACTGCCTGCGTCCGTGTGAAGCCTCAGGTGTGTACCCGTGCCGGGGGGCCAGTGCGTAACTCATCCAGGGTCCTGCTGGGGATATACCCTCAGGAACCCTAAAGACTGCCTGCATCCGTGTGAAGCCTCAGGTGTGTACCCGCCCCAGGGGGGGCCAGTGCGTACCTCAGGCAGGGACCTGCTGGGAAAATACCCTCCGGCACCCTAAAGACTCCTGCGTCCGTGTGAAGCCTCAGGTGTGCACCCGTGCCAGTGGGGGCCAGTGCGTAACTCATGCAGGGTCCTGCTAGGAATATACCCTCAGTCACCTTAAAGACTCCTGCGTCCGTGTGAAGCCTCAGCGTGTACCCGCCCCGGGGGGGGGAAGTGCGTAAGTCATGCAGGGTCCTGCTAGGAATATACCCTCCGGCACCCTAAAGACTCCTGCGTCCGAGTCAAGCCTCAAGTGTGTACCCGCCCCAGGGGGGGCCAGTGCGTAACTCATCCAGGGTCATCCAGGGAATATACCCTCAGTCACCCTAAAGACTTCTGCGTCCGTGTGAAGCCTCAGGTGTGTACCCGCCCCAGGGGGGGCCAGTGCGTAACACATGGAGGGTCCTGCTGGGAATATACCCTCAGGCGCCCTAAAGACTCCTGCGTCCGTGTGAAGCCTCAGGTGTGTACCCGTGCCAGGGGGGGCCAGTGCGTAAGTCATGCAGGGTCCTGCTGGGAATATACCCTCCAGCACCCTAAAGACTCCTGCGTCCGTGTGAAGCCTCAGGCGTGTACCCGTGCCGGGGGGGGTGGGGGCAGTGCGTACCTAATGCAGGGTCCTGCTGGGAATATACCCTCCTGCACCCTGTAGGCTGCTTATAAAGAGGGCTCCCGGTTTTATGGTACTTATCTTCTTACCATTTCTTTCTGTTTTTATCCAGATGTATTTTTTTGCTGACTTCTTGGTATTTATCCAGTTTTGTTTTGTGTTTAGACAATAAACGGAGTCGTAGAATGCTGCATTTTCCCATGTATTTACCTCTTCTTAGACGCCTGTCGGTTTTAGCAAATTAATCAGCACGTATATACTAGGAATGTGTGTAAACAGCTGCCTGTATTCACGCATTGCAGCACTTTGCAACCCTTTACGCTACAAGATGCCCGCGCCAGGCATAATGTATGCAAAGGGGGCGGTCCCCAGTTAGTATGAAAAATGGCATAGAAGATGTCATCAATGTTATAACATGGAGTAATTGGCTGTGCATGGCGAGGGCGCGAGTTATAGTTCCCTTACGGTGCGAGTTTTAGTGACTTGAAAGGACTGTAACTATAACTGCTGAATTTCTATGGGTTTGTACGAGTAAATACAGAACAAAGTGCTGCATGTGAAGGGGCCGTATTTACAAGGTGGCGTTATGCCACAAAAAGTAGGTTAACGCCTGTAGGAAAGTACCATCTTGCCTGGCATGTTACCTCCATATTTCACTGTATATATGTTGTTTTAGTTGTATGTGTCACTGGGACCCTGCCAGCCAGGGCCCCAGTGCTCATAAGTGTGCCCTGTATGTGTTACCTGTGTTATGAGTAACTGTCTCACCGAGGCTCTGCTAATCAGAACCTCAGTGGTTATGTTCTCTCATTTCTTTCCAAATTGTCACTAACAGGCTAGTGACCAATTTCACCAATTTACCTGGGCATACTGGAACACCCTTATAATTCCCTAGTATATGGTACTGAGGTACCCAGGGTATTGGGGTTCCAGGAGATCCCTATGGGCTGCAGCATTTCTTTTGCCACCCATAGGGAGCTCTGACAATTCTTACACAGGCCTGCCACTGCAGCCTGAGTGAAATAACGTCCACGTTATTTCAGAGCCATTTACCACTGCACTTTAGTAACTTATAAGTCACCTATATGTCTAACCTTTACCTAGTAAAGGTTGGGTGCTAAGTTACTTAGTGTGTGGGCACCCTGGCACTAGCCAAGGTGCTCCCACATTGTTCAGGGCAAATTCCCCGGACTTTGTGAGTGCGGGGACACCATTACACGCGTGCACTACACATAGGTCACTACCTATGTGTAGCTTCACAATGGTAACTCCGAACATGGCCATGTAACATGTCTAAGATCATGGAATTGCCCCCCCAATGCCATCCTGGTATTGGGGAGACAATCCCATGATTCCCCGGGTCTCTAGCACAGACCCTGGTACTGCCAAACTGCCTTTTCAGGGGTTTCACTGCAGCTGCTGCTGCTGCCAACCCCTCAGACAGGGTTCTGCCCTCCTGGGGTCCAGCCAGGCTTGGCCCAGGAAGGCAGAACAAAGGACTTCCTCAGAGAGAGGGTGTTACACCCTCTCCCTTTGGAAAAAGGTGTTAAGGCAGGGGAGGAGCCTCTGGAAATGCTTTCATGGGCACAGATGGTGCCAATTTCTGCATAAGCCAGTCTACACCGGTTCAGGGATCCCTCAGCCCTGCTCTGGCGCGAAACTGGACAAAGGAAAGGGGAGTGACCACTCCCCTGACCTGCCCCTCCCCTGGGAGGTGCCCAGAGCTCCTCCAGTGTGCTCCAGACCTCTGCCATCTTGGAAACAGAGGTGCTGCTGGCACACTGGACTGCTCTGAGTGGCCAGTGCCAGCAGGTGACGTCAGAGACTCCTTCTGATAGGCTCCTTCAGGTGTTGCTAGCCTATCCTCTCTCCTAAGTAGCCAAACCTCCTTTTCTGGCTATTTAGGGTCTCTGCTTTGGGGAATTCCTTAGATAACGAATGCAAGAGCTCATCAGAGTTCCTCTGCATCTCTCTCTTCACCTTCTGCCAAGGAATTGACTGCTGACCGCGCTGGAAGCCTGCAAAACTGCAACAAAGTAGCAAAGACGACTACTGCGACATTGTAATGCTGATCCTGCCGCCTTCTCGACTGTTTTCCTGGTGGTGCATGCTGTGGGGGTAGTCTGCCTCCTCTCTGCACTAGAAGCTCTGAAGAAATCTCCCGTGGGTCGACGAAATCTTCCCCCTGCAACTGCAGGCACCAAAGAACTGCATCACCGGTCCTCTCGGTCTCCTCTCAGCACGACGAGCGAGGTCCCTTGAACTCAGCAACTCTGTCCAAGTGACTCCCACAGTCCAGTGACTCTTCAGTCCAAGTTTGGTGGAGGTAAGTCCTTGCCTCCCCACGCTAGACTGCATTGCTGGGAACCGCGTGTCTTGCAGCTACTCTGGCTCCTGTGCACTCTTCGAGGATTTCCTTTGTGCACAGCCAAGCCTGGATCCCCAGCACTCTAACCTGCATTGCACAACCTCCTGAGTTGTCCTCCGGCGGCGTGGGACTCTCTTGTGCAACTTCAGGTGAGCACCAATTCACTCCACTTCGTAGTGCCTGTTCCGGCACTTCTGCGGGTGCTGCTTGCTTCTGAGTGGGCTCTTTGTCTTGCAGGATGCCCCCCTCTGTCTCCTCATGCAATTGGCGACATCCTGGTCCCTCCTGGGCCACAGCAGCATCCAAAAACCCTAACCGCGACCCTTGCAGCTAGCAAGGCTTTTTTGCGGTCTTTCTGCGGGAAAACATGTCTGCACGACTCTTCACGACGTGGGACATCCATCCTCCAAAGGGGAAGTTTCTAGCCCTTGTCGTTCTTGCAGAATCCTCAGCTTCTACCATCTGGTGGCAGCTTCTTTGCACCCATAGCTAGCATTTCCTGGGCATCTGCCCACTGCCGACTTGATCGTGATGTTTGGACTTGGTCCCCTTGTTCCACAGGTACTCTCGTCTGGAAATCCATTGTTGTTGCATTGCTGGTGTTGGTCTTTCCTGCAGAATTCCCCTATCACGACTTCTGTGCTCTTTGGGGAACTTAGGGGCACTTTGCACCCACTTTTCAGGGTCTTGGGGTGGGCTATTTTTCTAACCCTCACTGTTTTCTTACAGTCCCAGCGACCCTCTACAAGGTCACATAGGTTTGGGGTCCATTCGTGGTTCGCATTCCCCTTCTAGAGTATATGGTTTGTGTTGCCCCTATCCCTATGTGCCCCTATTGCATTCTATTGTGACTATACATTGTTTTCTATTGCTATTACTGCATATTTTGGTAATGTGTACACATATCTTGTGTATATTTGCTATCCTCCTACTGAGGGTACTCACTGAGATACTTTGGCATATTGTCATAAAAATAAAGTACCTTTATTTTTAGTATATCTGTGTATTGTGTTTTCTTATGATATTGTGCATATGACACTAGTGGTACTGTAGGAGCTTCACTCATCTCCTAGTTCAGCCTAAGCTGCTCTGCTAAGCTACCTTTTCTATCAGCCTAAGCTTCTAGACACCCCTATACACTAAGAAGGGATACCTGGGCCTGGTGCAAGGTGTAAGTACCCCTTGGTACTCACTACCAGCCAGTCCAGCCTCCTACATTGGTTGTGCAGCGGTGGGATAAGTACTTTGCAACTACTTACCACTTTTGTCATTGTACTTTTCATAAGAGAAAAATATACAAAACAAGTTCAGTGTATGTACACCTAACCAAAACGTTTTGCTTTTCTTCTCTCACTTCTTTGCTAAGTGCTGAAAAGTACCTCTAAACTTTCTAAAAAGTTCTTAAAAAATTAGAAAAGTTTTTTTTCTGTTCTTTAAAAAGTTCTAAAAACGTTTTCTTTCTTTTTCTATCCCTTAAACACTTTCTAAAATGTCTGGCACAGGCCAAACTGTTGATCTGTCCAAACTTGTTTATGATCACCTTAGCTGGAAAGGAGCAAGGAGTCTCTGCATTGAAAGAGGTTTAGGGGTAGGGAAGAATCCCTGTAGAGAACTGTTGGTTAATATGCTCATTGAACAAGATAAGACCAGAGTTGGCACTTCTGTTAAGAAATTAGCTGATGGTTCCCAATCTGACCCTGGGGCACCCATAGCAAAGGATTTAGAAGGGAACCTTCCCAACCTGTCCATCAGCAGACCACCTAGCATAACTGGTACTGATGTGATTTCACACCACAGTAATAGTGTTACCTCACATCACAGTAAGAGTGTTCCTTTCCATCATAGTAGGAGTGTTACTTCTGTTAGCCAGGTTGTTAGAGTGCTATCTGTTAGGGTCAGGTCTCCCTCTGTTCATTCTCACCATACTTCTGTCTCAAGACATGCCTCACCCACCCACCCTGATGACAGAGTGTTAGAAAGGGAGCTCAATAGATTGAGAGTGGAACAATCCAGGCTGAAGCTCAAGAAGCAACAGCTGGATTTAGATAGGCAGTCCTTAGAGATAGAAAGAGAAAGACAGAAATAGGGTTTTGAAACCCATGGTGGCAGCAGCAGTATTCCAAATAGTCATCCTGAAAAAGAGCATGATTCTAGGAATCTGCACAAGATAGTTCCCTTTTACAAGGGGGGGGGTGACATTAACAAGTGGTTTGCTGCACTTGAGAGGGCCTGTGTTGTACAGGAGGTCCCTCAAAGGCAGTGGGCTGCTATCCTATGGCTATCTTTCAGTGGAAAGGGTAGGGATAGGCTCCTTACTGTAAAAGAAAGTGATGCCAATAATTTTGCAGTTCTTAAGAATGCACTCCTAGATGGTTATGGCTTAACCACTGAACAGTACAGGATGAAGTTCAGAGAAACCAAAAAGGAGTCTTCACAAGACTGGGTAGACTTTGTTGACCATTCAGTGAAGGCCTTGGAGGGGTGGTTACATGGCAGTAAAGTTTCTGACTATGAAAGCCTGTATAACTTAATCCTGAGAGAGCATATTCTTAATAATTGTGTGTCTGATTTGTTACACCAGTACCTGGTAGACTCTGATCTAACCTCTCCCCAAGAATTGGGAAAGAAGGCAGACAAATGGGTCAGAACAAGGGTGAACAGAAAAGTTCATACAGGGGGTGACAAAGATGGCAAGAAGAAGGATGGTAAGTCTTCTGACAAGGGTGGGGACAAATCTAAAATTGAGTCTTCATCAGGCCCACAAAAACACTCTGGTGGTGGTGGTGGGCCCAAATCCTCTTCAAATCAAAACAAAGAAAATAAACCATGGTGCTATTTATGTAAAATAAAAGGCCATTGGACAACAGATCCCAGTAGTCCAAAGAAAAGCACCAAGCCTCCTACCACTACAACCCCTGCTGCTACACCTAGTGCCCCTAGTAATAGCAGTGGTGGTGGGAGCAAACCTACTAATAGCCAATCCAAGGGAGTAGCTGGGCTCACTTTTGGTAACTTAGTTGGGGTTGATCTTATTAGGGAGACCACAGAGGCTGTGTTAGTCTCTGAGGGGGCTATTGATTTAGCCACCTTGGTTGCTTGTCCCCTTAACATGGATAAGTACAAGCAACTACCCCTAATAAATGGTGTGGAGGTTCAGGCCTACAGGGACACAGGTGCCAGTGTTACCATGGTAATAGAGAAACTGGTCCACCCTGAACAACACCTACTTGGTCACCAGTACCAAGTAACCGATGCTCATAATAACACTCTTAGCCACCCCATGGCTGTTGTGAATCTCAACTGGGGGGGGGGGGTTACTGGTCCAAAGAAAGTTGTGGTTGCCTCAGATTTACCTGTAGACTGTCTATTAGGAAATGATTTAGAGACATCAGCTTGGGCAGAAGTGGAGTTGGAGGCTCATGCAGCAATGCTGGGCATTCCAGGGCATATTTTTGCTTTGACAAGGGCTCAGGCCAAAAAGCAAAAAGGACAGGGTGACTTGGATCCTGGAAGAATGGACCAAGTGCTCCCTAAAGCTAGGGTTAGTAAAGGTAAAACACTACCCACTATCCCTCCCTCTACAGTGGATTCAACTTCTGAGGAAGAAGAATTTCCACCCTGTGCAGAACCTACACCAGAGGAGCTGGAAGCAGACACTGCTGAACTTTTGGGTGAAGGAGGGCCTGCCAGGGAGGAGCTGAGTGTGGCACAGCATACATGCCCCACACTAGAGGGTCTAAGGCAGCAAGCTGTCAAACAAGCAAATGGGGATGTCAGTGACTCTCACAGACTTTACTGGGAGGACAACCTCTTGTACACTGAAGCAAGGGATCCATAACCTGGAACTGCCAGGAGATTGGTGATTCCTCAGGAGTACAGAAAGTTCCTCCTAACTCTAGCCCACGACATTCCCTTAGCTGGACATTTGGGGCAAATGAAAACTTGGGACAGGCTCGTCCCCTTGGTTCATTGGCCTAGAATGTCAGAGGACACAAAGGAATTTTGCAAGTCCTGTGAAACCTGTCAAGCCAGTGGCAAGACAGGTGGCACTCCAAAGGCACCCCTTAATCCACTGCCTGTGGTTGGGGTTCCCTTTGAAAGGGTAGGGGTTGACATAGTTGGCCCCCTTGACCCTCCTACTGCTTCAGGCAATAGGTTTATCTTGGTGGTAGTGGACCATGCCACCAGATATCCTGAAGCAATTCCTCTAAGGACCACTACAGCTCCTGCAGTGGCAAAGGCCCTCCTGGGAATCTTTTCCAGGGTGGGCTTCCCAAAAGAGGTGGTATCAGACAGGGGAAGCAATTTCATGTCTGCTTACTTAAAGGCCATGTGGAAGGAATGTGGTGTGACATACAAGTTCACCACACCCTATCATCCACAAACAAATGGACTGGTGGAGAGATTTAACAAAACTCTCAAAGGTATGATAATGGGACTCCCTGAAAAACTCCGCAGGAGATGGTATATCCTGTTACCTTGCCTCCTTTTTGCTTACAGGGAGGTACCCCAAAAAGGAGTGGGCTTCAGCCCCTTTGACACCCTGTGAGAGGTCCTCTAACACTTGTTAAGGAGGGTTGGGAACAACCTTTAAAAGCTCAAAAGCAAGACATAGTGGACTATGTACTTGGCCTAAGATCTAGGATGGCTGAGTACATGAAAAAGGCCAGTAAAAACCTTCAGGCCAGCCAAGAGCTCCAAAAGCAATGGCATGACCAGAAGGCTGTTTTGGTTCAGTTCCAACCAGGGCAGAAAGTGTGGATCTTGGAGCCTGTGGCACCAAGAGCACTCCAAGACAAATGGAGTGGACCCCACATAATTGTTGAAAAGAAGGGTGAAGTCACCTACTTAGTTGACTTAGGCACTGCCAGGAGTCCCCTTAGGGTGCTCCATGTCAATCGCCTGAAACCCTACTATGACAGGGCTGATCTCACCCTGCTCATGGCAACAGAGGAGGGACAGGAAGAAGAGAGTGACCCTCTCCCTGATCTCTTCTCTTCCACAGAACAAGATGCTCTAGTGGAAGGTGTAGTTTTGGCAGATTGTCTTACTGCTGAGCAGAAAGACCACTGCATAAATCTCCTAGGTCAGTTTTCTGAACTCTTCTCTACTGTGCCAGGCACCACTTCTTGGTGTGAGCACACTATAGATACTGGAGACAGCTTGGCTGTCAAAAGTAAGATCTATAGGCAGCCTGGCCATGTCAGAGACTGCATAAAGCAAGAAGTGCAGAAAATGCTTGAACTGGGAGTGGTTGAGCACTCTGAAAGTCCATGGGCCTCTCCTGTGGTACTTGTACCAAAACCTAATTCCAAGGATGGAAAGAAGGAAATGCGGTTTTGCGTAGACTATAGAGGTCTCAACCAGGTAACCAAAACTGATGCTCAACCTATACCCAGGGCAGATGAGCTAATAGATACACTGGCATCTGCCAAGTATCTAAGCACTTTTGATTTGACTGCAGGGTATTAGCAGATCAAATTATCAGAAGATGCAAAAGCAAAAACTGCATTTTCAACCATTCGACACTACCACTAGAGTGTCATGAAAAGTGATGCTTCAGTGGTGCTAGGGGCTCGTAACTATGCCCCAATGGGTGATTCTGTGGGCGTGCAACAACAACACCCATTGCATTTTGACGCTGCCCCAGATTTACGAGTTTTCGTAAACCTGAGGCAGCGCCAAAATCTAACAACACCCAGAGCGCCCCTAAAAGCAGATTGCACATCACAGCCAAAGGGGACAGAATCGTGCTAGGATATAACAAACTTTGCTGCCAAAAAGCCCAGGCCATGTTCATTGCCATGTATTGGATGGGAACAGAGCCACCTATTGGAAATTAGCAAACAGGTTCAAGTGACCCTTCCCTGCATTGCAAACCATCCCCAGCCCAAGGATTCAGAAAGCCTCTTTGTATAATGATGGCTGGATGAGCTTTGAGACTTATTAAGACTTCATGCAGTGGAGTCTCTCTAGCAAATCAGTAAATGCCATTGCAAGAGGAGGGGCTGGGACACAGAAGAGAGTTTCGCTCTATATGTCAAAAATTGAGATCACCGTGGTCCAGAGGAAAAAATAAGGGATGGAAACGACAAATCCAAATCAATTACCTAGCAATAAGAAATGTACATCAGACCATCTATTTCGGTAAATGCACAAGGAGAAGAGAGAGCATCTGCTGAAAGAAAGAACTGGAGTGGTGGGAGTCAGTGCCCCAGGCGAGGACAAGCTCGCTCATCCCCAGAGGGTGACCACAAGGTGGCCACCACCCTGCGATAACAAGAGATAGAGGGAGCCTGAATGGGATTACACTGAGCAAAGAGAACAACTAAAGGGAATCCATCTAAGAAGAATTGTAAGACCCTCTCTTAACAGTAACTTGTTTTATGTAGAGCTTCGTACAGCTCTTCTGCCATTTTTAAGCTCTATAAATAACCAGTTTTACCACTACCCAATTTATGATACTTTGGGGCAGATTTATGAAAAGTGCAATTTTTCTTGTGCCCCTTAGCGCCCCCGGAACGCCACCACCTGTGTGCCATATTTAAAATACGGCACACCTTTGCAATAGTCAGAGGTATTAGCTTAATCGTTTTTTACACTAGCCCGGGACTTTGCAGGTTTAGCGCCAAAAATGTTGTCACTAATCCTGCAAAGCACCCAGAGACCATTAAAAACAATGGAAGCTTCCCTTTAACGCCTGCTCTGAGCAGGCATTAAAAATGCCGATAAAAATGCTGCAAAGAAATCTCTTAGATTTCTTCGTGCCATTTTTTCAGCCCCCTAGCGCTAGAATGCCTATTTGCATAGATTATGCTTGGAACAGGCATATTGTGGCGCAAGGGGTTACAAAGTGGCGCAATGCATGCATTGCACCAGTTTATAATTATGGCGTCGCATTTTTGGCGTTCCAACGCCACATTAGCGTGAACAAAAATGATGCTAATGTGGCGTCGGAATGGCGCTAGGGGCCCTTAAATCTGGGCCCTAATTTATCCGTCTCAGAGGGATGGAAAGTTCAGTCTCGCTTACCAGTATTCAGGCTTGTCACCTTCACATTACAGCATTTGTCAAAGACGAGCATTCAAATCACTGAGTCATCCCACCAGCAAAATAATAAATAAATCTTAAACACAAACAAATCCTCCCAGGCTAGCCCCAAGAAGAGCCAGTTTCTTGTATGTGAGACTGGCCAGGGGTGGCCCCTCCGCTACGGCAGAGAAGCGTCGCCCTACTGCAGAACGGCAGCAAAAAGTGGAAAATAAAATGATAATAAAAGTATTTATCATCATTTTATTTTTCTGCTTAGCCAGTCTGCTGACTGGTGTAGGGCTGGGCCATCCACAGTGTCAGCAGGGGAGGAGGAGCGTTAAGTGCACTCTAAGGCCCTGATTTACGAAAAGTGGCACTACACCTGGTGCAACGCCACTTTTCTTGCATCCCTTAGCGCCCCCTAACGCCACCATGTGTGCACCATATCTAAAATACAGCACACCATGGCAGTAGTTGGGGGAACTAGCAGCAACATTTGTCACGCTAATTAGGAGCTTCACAGGATTAGCATAACATTTTTGACCCTAATCCTGCGAGGCCCATTGAGGCCCATTGAACACAATGGTGCCCCTCCTTTTAACTCCTGCTTTGTGCTGGTCTTAAAAGTGCCGTAAAAAATGACGCAAAGAAATCTCTTAGATTTATTTGCACCATTTTTTCAGACCCCCCTAATGGGGGAACGCCCCCTTTGCATACATTATGCCTGGCACAGGCATAATGTAGCACAAAGAGTTACAAAGTAGCACAGTGCATGCATTGTGCCACTCTGTAAATTTAGCGCCCTTATTTCAGCCTGGCTTGACCACATTTGCACAAGTAAATGACGCTAATGTGGCGCAAGGAGGCACTAGGGGCTCTAAAATCAGCCGCTGGGTGTGCATGTTGGTGTGGCTGGCCGTCTTAGGCTGGCCAAACCTACATGCGCACTTAGAGCTCTCCACCCGAGCTGTTTTTCACAGCTGGGTGGAGACCAAGTGCAGGCTCTCACTCCCTCTCTGAGCGGCATTTCAGCCCGCTCAAGCCAATCCCAGCGTTTCTCTCATGCTGGGTAACAACATGAGAGAAGGGTCTGGATTGGGTGGGGAGGGGAGCAACAAGGGAAGGACCTGCGACGGGAGCAGAAGAAAACAGAGGGCCGGAAGTGGCAGGTAAGTCTTTTGAAAAAAAATGTGATTATTATTCCGCTTCGCACAGCACGCTGCCCCTCCTGCTCCACACTCTGCCCCTCCACACATTCCTGACAGCAGCCGCCACGGGCACAACATCACAGGTAACACGAACAGCTGCTTGTATTCTGCTAAATCTCCTTCTTTCTTTGTTTCTCTATAGGATTTCTGCCTGAACAAAGTCTCAAATGTGCAAGGTGTGGTAATGGTGTAATCTCTGGCATTTCACATAACAATTGTAACTCAAACTGCTGAAGATTATGTGAGATTACACCGGTGTAAATTATATGACAGCTGGGTCTAACTGCTACCCTTACAACCCTTCACCGGCCTCCCACTTACACCTACCAGCTGCTCAGCACGTCACAGCAAGTGCTAAATGAGAGCATATAGAGTTCCACCCAGGAAAACAGCTCTGTACAGTTATAGCCAGCCCTTAATTTGAGCCGGTGGTTGCTGGTGGGAGACACTTTTTGGGGACCAGCACCTATTTTTTCCCCGTCAGATATTTCCCTAGTGCAAGAGAGGGACACACACAAAGATCGGAAAGATGGGAGACGAGAAAGTCAGAAAAACCGGCACAGAGAGAGAAAGCAGCGAGACAAAGGGGCAGGGAGCAGTACTTAATTTGAGCTGGTGGTTTCTGTTGCGGGGCACCGGCACTTATTTTTGAGGGCCGGCACTTTCTGGATTAGGCATTTACTAGGAGCAGAAGGCACATATGGGAAAGACGGAGCAAAGAAAGACGGAAAACCCTCACAAAGGGAGAAAGCGGAAAGCTGCAAGAGTGAGCTGAAGGGAAAGGGAGTGGCTGTACATGGATTAAAGAGGCCTGAGATGGCTTTAGGATTACACTGCCTCAGTGTTCCTTGTTCCCACATTTAACTGCAGCAACCACATGTTTCAGAGGAGTGCTTTGGGCACCGGCACTTTTTATTAAGAAATTAACCACTGGCATGGAGTGTCTGTGATTGGATCAAAGACCAGTTTAGTATGCGGCATCCCAACGTTTAATTGCACCGGCCGCTGACTTCTGAGCAGTGCTTCATGCACCGGCACCCTTTCTTTCACAAAATTAAGCACTGGTTCCATACCATTCCATGGCAATTAACGCACAATAGGTGGATTCAGGTGAATAAATCTCAGCCGTGCGTGATATGCTACCCCAGTTCGGGTTTTTTCTTTGAATTCTGGGACTTGTAGTCTTGTTGCTTCCGTTATAAAATGGGATTATTAATCCAAGAATTCAAAGGAAAAAAGCCTGGGGCAGCACCTCACGCATGAACCTGCAGAGCTGGGCAGCAACGAAGTACCTCCCAGAATCATAAATGTTGCCGCCTGGTATCTTCGCATGTAAATCCACCATACTTTAATCAGTGCCATGGTGGCATATCCGTCACTGAGTTTTCCCAGAGGTGGCTGTTGCCATGTCAGCAGAAATCACCTCAGGGACAAAAGCACAACCCACTGTCAGGGAGGGTGAGTGCAGCAAACCTCTCCCCTCTGGTGTTGGGAATGTGTTTCCTCGGTCTCGCTGGTGGCTGGTTGTTCCAAGTACCAAAGTGTGAATTAAGGCTTACAAGTCTCTAAAAGGATGGACGGGGGTCCAGGCACCCAAAATGGAGCATCTGTGAGTGTATGTGGTCGGCTGAAACACTGGGTCTATCCCAAGGACATCATTCACCATCATAGAGCAAGAAATGTTTGTAATTCCAGCCTGGAGACTTTATTCACAATGGACTCCCAGAGGCCCTAAATGCTTCCTATGACCCCTGAGTGAACACAAGAGTTCTGGTAGTGGAACAAAGGCCAAATCGCATAATAAGGCCGTAAGTGTGGAATAACTGGACCCGCCATTTTACCAATTGCGGATTTCCCATCACAACCGGACATTCACTTTGCACTATTGGTTTTAAAGCTCTTTGATGTGCAACCTAAGAATTCCACAGTGGGATAAAGTCCAAGGCTGTATCCTTGCGGTGGGGGCTCCTTGGAGTCAGATATGATTTACAACAGACTTCAGGGAACAGATCTGGTGGGGGCTGAAAGGTCACTGTGGGACAAGTCTGTGCCCCACCCTGGCAGGTCTGGCCTTTGTTAGTTAGACTCTCCTGGTGCACCCGGTCCTCAGGAGGATGCAAACGGAGATTTTTCCTGCAAAATAGTCAAAAATATCTGACACAGGAAGTATTTTTAAATGAAGATAGAGGTTGAAAGAAGGGGCTCTTTCATGAGGTTTAATATGACCTGCGCCAGGTAAAATGTACGCAAAGGGGGAGCTCCCCCGTTAGGGGCGCGAAAAAATGGTGCAACGAGATCTAAGAGATTTCTTTGCGTAATTTATTTCGGGCACTTTTACCATCTGCTCAGAGCAGTTGTTAAAAGGAGGCACACCATTGTTTACAACGAGCCTCAATGGGCTTTGCAGGATTAGCATCAACATTTTTGACGCTAATCCTGCAAAGCTCCAAACTAGTGTCAACAATGTTGTTGCTAGCTCCCCTAACTACCGCCGTGGTGCGCTGTATCTAAGAAACGGCGCACACATGCCGGCGTTAAGGGGGCGCCAAGCAGCGCAAGAAGAGTGGCGCTGCACTGGGTGCAGCACCACTTTTCTTAAATCAGGGCCGTAGTGCTGCAACAACCAGGAGGGAGGGACAGATACCTCACGCTAATGAAAGCTTGCTTAAGTAGCCAGGTCTTCAAATGTTTCCTGAACCTCTCAAAGTTGGGTTCCAGCCTGACCGGGAAAGGAAGAAAGTTCCATAAGATGGGGCCAGGACAGAGAAGCTCCCGCCCTCTGTCACTTGAACCGAGGGATCCTCAACTGGTGACAGAAGAGGAGCGACCTCCCTGCTGGCTTTCAATAGGATGAACCACTTCGCTGTCACTGCCTTGATCTGAGGGATCATGGACAGCTGATTTTCTACCAGATGCCCAGGCTCTTGGCAGAGGACACAAGGGAACCTGCCAGGCAGAACCTACCACTCCCATGAGGGGTGGTTGATTACACTGACTGTATAGCCTGACCTCACCCTTGGGTAGCTTGGCACAGAGCAGTCTGGCTTGTCACGGGGCAACGTGTAAAGCACTGGCACAGCTTTACCACACAGCAATTACACTGAGCATTACAAAAGAGACTGCACATGAGCTGTATGTAAATAGGTTTTGTATTCAACACACACATTAACACAGCATGAATAGCATGTAACTCTAGGCAGGAATCACCATTCGAAACAACACTAGCAGTACTAGGCCCAACTGAGTTAAAACAACATTTGCAGTATGCACACATGAGAAGAATAACACATTCCCTGAAAAACATAGGTGGTCATTACAACCCTGGCGGACGGTGTTAAAGCTGCGGAAATACTGCAAACAGGCCGGCAGACAAAAAAAGGGAATTATGACCCTGGTGGAAACCGCCAACTAAGACAGCCACTTTAACACACCGCCCGCCACGGCGGTACAGACAAGCAGCGCGGCGGTCACCGGCAACAGACAGGCGGGAGACAATGTACCGCCCACAGTATTACAACCCGCCAATCCGCCACCTTTTCCGGGGCGGATTCACTGTGGATAAAAACACGGCGGAAACAGCTTTTGCTATGGGAAAACGCTCACCTGAACACATCCCACGAGGAACGAGGACTCCATGGAGCCGGAACTCCAAATACTCCCTGCCCTTGTCTTTCTGCTCCTCTACGACCAACAGCTACGTAGGCGCCGAAGACAACGGTGAGTACTGCACCTACAACACAGGGGAGGGGGGAGGCAAAAGTTAGGGGGACATCCACCAAACACCCCCACCCTCGCATATTACAACATACACACCAATGCATTCACAAAAATCACAGTAACAACCCATAATCCCCCCGGAAGACTGAATAGACAATGCGAAATTCGTTCAAACATTGTAATGTGCCAATATACATGTCATACAAAAATATACAGATATATAATTGAAAATCAGTCATAATTATATACAATACGAGAAGTAGTGCAGATAAGTACACAACAATGTCCATGCACCAACAGTCCAAAAATGCATGGGCGAGGCCCACAAACGATACCTGACCACAATCGGAGAGAACACTGCTGGGGCATCAGATAGAAATACTACAGGCACCTCAGGGGGAAGCGAAGGGGGGGCACCTCAGCCGGATGACTGCAAAGCCAGATCCACAACGGGGCTCCATGCCCATTGATGTATCCTGGGGAGTGCAAAGCCACAGTCTCTCAAGTCTCACAAGTGGGTGGTCTGCCCACTGTGCCATCCTGGGGAGTGCAAAGCCACAGTCTCTCAAGTCTCTACAGTGGGTGGTTTGCCCACTGTGCCATCCTGGGGAGTGCAAAGCCACAGTCTCTCAAGTCTCTACAGTGGGTGGTTTGCCCACTGTGCCATCCTGGTGAGTGCAAAGCCACAGTCTCTCAAGTCTTTCCAGTGGGTGGTTTGCCCACTGTGCCATCCTGGGGAGTGCAAAGCCACAGTCTCTCAAGTCTCTACAGTGGGTGGTTTGCCCACTGTGCCATCCTGGGGAGTGCAAAGCCACAGTCTCTCAAGTCTCTACAGTGGGTGGTTTGCCCACTGTGCCATCCTGGGGAGTGCAAAGCCACAGTCTCTCAAGTAGATGCAGGTCTCTACTGGTACTTGGGGGGACTGGTGCCCAGACTGGATGAGTCTCCCTGTGAAAGTTCCTGTCCTGTCACTGTCCCAGCTGCACATGGGATAAGGATGCCTGATGTGGTGGTCCATTCATTCCTACCCGGTCTTTGCCCTGTTCAGTGGTGCTTTGCCATGGCGGTCTTTGCCCTGTTCAGCGGTGCTTTGACATGGCGGTTCAGGACTGTTCAGCGGTGCTTTGCCATGGCGGTTCAGGACTGTTCAGCGGTGCTTTGACATGGCGGTTCTGATACGGACATTAGTGTGTGGCATGACGTTCTCTACACTGTACATTGGTGTGTGGCATGACGTTCTCTACACTGGGCATTGGTGTGTGGCATGACGTTCTCTACACTGGGCATTGGTGTGTGGCATGACGTTCCATCCATGCCCAGCGGGGCTGTGGCAGCCGGGGCCCTTCAGGGCACTGACTCCGGCGGTGGTCTCTGGACCAGTGACGATACTTGGGCCCTCCAGGGCACTGACTCAGGCGGTGGTCTCTGGACCAGTGACGATACTTGGGCCCTCCAGGGCACTGACTCCGGCGGTGGTCTCTGGACCAGTGACGATACTTGGGCCCTCCTGGGCTGTGACTCTGGCGGTGGTCTCCTGACCAGTGATGATACGTGGGCCCTCCTGGGCTGTGACTCCGGCGGTGGTCTCCTGACCAGTGACGATACTTGGGTCCTCCTGGGCTGTGACTCCGGCAGTGGTCTCTGAACCAGTGACGATACTTGTGCCCTCCTGGGCTGTGACTCTGGTGGTGGTCACTGGACCAGTGACGATACTTGGGCCCTCCTGGGATGTGACTCCGGTGGTGGTCTCTGGACCAGTGATGATACTTGGGCCCTCCTGGGCTGTGACTCTGGCGGTGGTCTCTGGACCAGTGACGACGGTGCTGGTGGTTGTGTCTCGACCACCGGAAATGATGGCGCACTTCTCCGCCGTGACACTCACAACAGGCTGGGCAGACTTCCTCTGGCCCTTCCCCAGATTTGGTGGAGTCACAGCTGACTCTCCAATCCCCTTGGAACCCATGTCAGTTGTTTTCCCACCAGGAGTCTTGACACAGTCCCGTCGTCCACTCTCCAATTTTAGAGCCTTTACAGGGGGTGGGCTGCCAGTGCCTTGGCTCTGGGTCCTACTGCCTGCCCTAGTGGCCGGTGCACTCCACAAGCCTTGAACACACACCACTGGTATTGGAGGCTGTTTTGGCTGAGGCGCTACAACGGGACTGTTGAATTGGAGGGGGGGGTGGGGGCAAAAATGTCAATTTCACAGAGGGACAGTTTCTGACGAACACTGGGATGGGTAGCTGGAGGAGGTCTGGGAGCGGAGAAAGAGGAGGTAGTTGTCGGAGGTGTCACTTTAGCTGTTTTGGGTGCAGGTACTGGAGGCTGTCGTGAGGTGGATGGATGTTGGGTGAGTGATTGCCGGCGTTTGTGTAATTTGGGAGGGGGCGTCACAGACACACTGGGAGAGGACACGGGACGTGTAAATGGCAGTGGAGGTGGTGAGTGCAGGTGAGCGGCTTGTGGTGCTGGGTGTCCTGGTGCGATTCATGGTGCCTGTAGATGTGGTGCATGCAGGTGTGTGTGTAGACGAGACTGGGAGGGAGGCGGGAGAAGAGGAGGAGGAGGACACAGTGGAGTGAGTGGATGTTGCTGTGTCTGTATGTGGGTGAGGCTTGCGTGAGGGCCTGTGGTGTGTGTGGTGCCTATGTTTGCTTGAGCTACTTGTGTGTGGTGACTTGTGTGCATGCTGGTCTGTAGGTGTGCTTAGGATGGGCTGGGGTGAAGGGGATTGGGTCTGGGTGGAGGAAGCTGGAGGGGGGAGGCTAGACACAGGGACAATGGCTGCCATCAGTGCTAAGGCCAGAGATTGCAGGGTTCGCTGAAGGGCAGCCTGACCAGAATGAATGCCCTCCAGGAATGCATTACCGTGTTGCAACTCTCGTTCTACACCCTGGATGGCATTCACAATGGTAGACTGCCCAACAGTGAGTGACCTGAGGAGGTCAATGGCCTCCTCACTGAGGGCAGCAGGGGTGACTGGGGCAGGGCCTGAGGTGCCTGGGGCGAAGGTGATGCCCACCCTCCTGGGTGAGCGGGCACGGGGCGAACGCTGAGGGGCTGCTGGGAGGGCGGGGCTGGAAGGAGAGGTGGCGGCTGTACCTGTAGAGGTGGGGAGCACAGATGGTGCCACCACCACAAGGGAGCCCCCATCAGCGAACGAGTCCGTGTCGCTGCATAGTGATCCGGTGGGCGACGTGAAGCTCCCCTCGCCCTCCGTCCCACTGGTGCATTCAGAGTCCGTGGTGTGGCCCTCCATGGCCATGTGGGATGCAGCTCCCTCGTGCTCCGGTGCCACTGTACCTCCGCCTGTTGATGCTGATGTACAAAAGGACAGGGAGAGCAGGAAAAGGGGGGGGGAGACAGAAGAAAGAGAGTTTTAGTGCATGGCATACCGCTACCGCTGGCGGACAAGACAGACGCAGCAGCCCCCTGCATTACGCCGTGCTCCTGCCCTCTTGTACTGCCATTTGTTGAATTTTGTTTTGACCAATGACTTTGTGTTTCACCACTGCGCATTTTAGTTGCTCAATGTTCACCAGTAGCACATGGTATGTTTTGTTCAGTTGAGCCGCCTATGGGCTTTGACATTGCATTAGCCATTACTTTCTGTATTCAGCTTAACTGCCTATTGGCTTTTACATGATATTATACATTGCATTTTATATTCAGCTCCGCTGCCTATTGGCTTTGACATGATATTATACATTGCATTTTGTATTCAGCTCAGCTGCCTATGGGCTTTGACATGATATAAGACATTGCATTTGATATTTAGGTTAGCTGCCCATTGCCTTTAACGTGGAGTTAGACATTGCAGTTGAGAATCCAAGCTGTATTTTTCCAAGCAGTGTTTTTGCACAAGAGAACCAAGATGTTTTTCTCACAGTAGACTAGACATGATAAGAGAGAGTACATGGGTGTTGTTTTTTCTTCGCTTGAGCTTGGGAACAGGAGTAGTCTTGGAGACCTGGCCAGTCTCCAAAAGGCTTGCTCAGTTTCCCGGGTCTGAGAGGAGGGGGCACACCTTTGTAACGAATGTAACAGGCTGCAGAGAGTCAGATTCGAATCTGCCGGACCTCGTGCTGGAGCTTGGCGCAGGCTGCCAGCAATCCCGTGTGGGTAGATGAATCTCTCTTTCTCGCGGCTGACAGGGGTCATCAGCTTGCAGACCTTAGAAAGATGAAGCTGTAGATAGTTCCCACACGGTGAAGTATTTGTTTTGCTTTGCATTCAATATCTTATAAATATAACCTGCTGTATATATTGCAAACTGATATATTTTGTTTGATTAACGCGGACTTGAAAGCTACTAATTCGTCATACATAAAAATTGTGGTTGGGGAAGAATTACAACAATAAAAGTCTTCTTTGACCTCAGAAGTGCATTTCTGTTGTGTTATGTTAGTGCTTAGAAACTAAATAAGAGGAAAGCACTACACTTCTGCACACGCAATTTCTGGGATATGGCCTACATGGCAATGGTGGACATCTGCGCACATGGATGCCACAGGGGGAACTATACCTCGACTTGGCACTCTGCTGAGGTGGGGTAGAGTGCCAAATGGCCTACATTATGGAGGGGCCTTGCCTACCTAACTCGCCCTGGCCTAGGGACACCCACAGCCCACCTCCCCACCCAGACACCTCCACTGCATGCAAAGTCTGCAGAATGAGGTTGTACTCACCCCCTAGTGTCTGCTGTGATGCCCTCAAGCGCCCATCCAACTCCGGGTAGGCCACCGCCAGGATCCGGAACATCAGGGGGGTCATGGTGCGACGGGCACCCCTCCCACGTTGGGAGGCCATCCCCAGCTGAGCCTCCGCCGTCTTCTTGCTCCAGCGGCGAATGTCCTCCCATCTCTTCCGGCAGTGGGTGCCCCGTCTCTGGTGGGCCCCCAGGGTCCGGACCTCCTTGGCGATGGCACGCCAGATGTCCCTCTTCTGGTGGGCGCTGACCTACATGACATGCACAAGGGAAGAGGAACAGTCATTACCAACTGCACCGTCGTTGTGAGTGGCCCCCTCCCTACTCTGGCCATGTGGCCCATTCATTCCCATGCATTAATGTTCTATGAACTCTGCCCCCTTCCCTCTTCCAACCAGCCCTCTCCACCCAGGCCTAGCCCATACAACGTGCTCCCTGTGTACTAACCTGTTGGTCTGGAGGACCGTAGAGTAGCGTGTACTGGGGGAGGACCCCATCCACAAGTTTCTCCAACTCCTGTGCAGTGAAGGCAGGGGCCCTTTCCCCAGACGCAGCAGCCATCGTCGCTTCCAGACCGAGGTCACAGCAGCACTTGCAGTGTAGGTCCTCTACTGTCGAAGGTCAGGTATCTAGTGATTGAACAGCTAGAAAATGGCGGTGACGTCCGCGGTGGTGACGTCCGCGGCGGTGCGCATCATCACCGCCAGCGCACCTGTTCATTGGCTCCTGGGACCCATAGGGTCCAATGTTAACCAATGTAGCATTGCGCCGCAGTCTACGACCGTCTACCGCGAAGGTGTACAACGCCAGCACAGTTACACCACAATCCCATTGTCCCAGTTTAGAGGTCAGGCAGCCGCCATTTCAGGGGCCCACATGGCTTCATTTACTACTGCGTCACACATAGCTAGGCCTACACTCAACACACATACAGGAAGGGTTTTGTGAGTGGTGTAGTCTTGTGTGTAACTGTGGGTACATACCTGGAGGAATAATGACTGGTTCTTCGCTGTTGTCCTTCGTAGGCACTGTCAGCTGGGACATATGAGAAGATGGCGGAATCCTCCGGTGTACTGACCGTTGGTGGACCTGTTGACAATGGAAGAGAGACATGTCATCATCACCTACCGGTTTGACCGTGCCACTATCCAGGAACTATGTACCCAGTTGGAGCCAGACCTGATGTCACCAATCCGCCATCCGACTGGAATCCCCCCTGACGTGCAGGTGCTGTCAGTGCTCCATTTCCTTGCAAGTGGGTCTTTTCAGACTACTGTGGCCATGGCATCAGGGATGTCCCAGCCTATGTTTTCCAACGTGTTGTCCAGAGTGTTGGCTGCCCTGCTGAAACACGTAAGGAGATACATCATTTTCCCTCAGGTGGAGGATTTGTCTACAGTGAAAGGTGACTTCTATGCCCTTGGACATATCCCCAACGTCATTGGTGCCATTGATGGGACCCATGTAGCTCTGGTCCCCCCCCACAGGAGTGAACAGGTGTACAGGAACAGGAAGAGTTATCATTCCATGAATGTCCAGATGGTCTGTTTGGCAGACCAGTACATCTCGCAGGTAAATGCTATGTTCCCTGGCTCAGTGCATGACGCCTACATCCTGCGGAATAGCAGCATCCCTGATATGATGGGTCAACTCCAGAGGCACCATGTATGTCTATTGGGGGACTCTGGTTACCCCAACCTTTCCTGGCTATTGACCCCAGTGAGGAATCCCAGGACCAGGGCAGAGGAACGGTACAATGAGTCCCATGGGCGGACTAGGACGGTGATCGAATGAACCTTCGGCCTCCTGAAGGCCAGGTACAGGTGCCTCCATATGACAGGTGGATCCCTATTCTACTCACCGAAGAAGGTGTGCTAGATCATCATCGCCTGCTCCATGCTCCATAATTTGGCTTTGTGACGCCAGGTGCCTTTTCTGCAGGAGGATGATCCAGATGACGGTGTTGTAGCAGCTGTGGAGTCTGTGGAGCCTGTGGACAGTGATGAGGATGAAGCTGAGGAAGAAGACAACGACAACAGGGAGTCAGTCATACAGCAATATTTCCAGTGACACACAGGTGAGAACATTTTCAGGTTTAACATTACATTAACTTTCACACATCTACCTCTATCCTGTTTCTCGATTTAATTCACTACTTGGTAACTGAGTTGTACCCTTCCATTACGGTTTCACAGGTGTGGTTTCCTACGTGTCAACTGCTTGCATCCTTCAAGGGCTTGTGATGTGTGACATAGGTATGTTAGCCTGACAATGGTAAACCCATTATGACACTGTCATTAATAATACATATTTACGAAATCACAGACTGACTCGAGGGGGGTTGTAAAATGGTAATGGGGGATGGTGGAGAAATGTCCATGGCAGAGTCCAGTCTATTAGTCTCACAGGTGCACTGCCCACCTGGGCATAGGAAGTGGAGCTGGGGCAGTTTGAATATGGACAGGGTAACAAAGTGGGACAGTGGGAGGACAATCAGGGTGGTCTCATTTCCTGGCGGGGGTCTTGCCATCTTGCTCTGTCCTGATCCTGGATCTCAGGGACCGCTTGCGGGGTGGTTCACCGTCTGCAGGGGGTGGGGTGCTGGTGTGGTGGTCCTGTGGCGGGGCGTCCTGTCCACTAGCGCCGGCGGAGGTGGTGGGCAGTTCATCGTCTTGGCTAGTGTCAGGGGCCCCATGGAGTGCCACGGTGTCCCTCAAGGTCTGCTGTATGTCCTTCAGCACCCCTACGATGGTGCCCAGGGCGGAGCTGATGGTCCTGAGCTCCTCCCTGAACCCCAAATACAGTTCGTCCTGCAGACGCAGGGTCTCCTGCAACTTGTCCAGGACCGTCGCCATCGTCTCCTGGGAGTGGTGGTATGCTCCCATGATGGAGGTGAGGGCCTCGTGGAGAGTGGGCTCCCTTGGCCTGCCCGCCCCCTGTCCCACAGCAGCCCTCCCAGTTCCCCTGTGTTACTGTGCCTCCGTCCCCTGGACCATGTGCCCACTACCACTGCCCCCAGGTCCCTGTTGTTGTTGGGGTGGTGGGTTAGCCTGGGTGCCCTGTAGTGGTGGACACACTGCTGATTGACCTGTCCTGGGTAGGGAGGTTTGGGCCCGCTGGGTGGGTGCTGTGCTGGTGTTACCAGAGGGTGGAAGGCCGGTGTTGGGCTGTGCCTGTGCAAGGGGAACCGACTGTCCCGAGGCCCACGATGGTCCGGGCTGGTCATCAGGATCCAGTAGGGCAGAGCTGCTCTCGTCACTGTGGGCCTCTTCTGGGGGTGGAGTGGTGTTCTCTGGACCCTCTGGTGTGGTGACGGTCCTTCAGGTTCCTGCAGGGGCATAAGAGCATGATTATTGCATGTGTGTGTGTGTAATGGTGTGAAATGGGTGGGTGTTTGTGTACCCCAGTGCAAGCCTTCCTGTGTGTGGGTTTGTGTGATGATGGTTGGGGGGGTGTTCTGGGTATGTGCAGTAGGCATGCTTTAGTGAGGGGTGTCCATGCTTAGTTGTGTCATGCAAGGCTTGGTGTTGGGATGGGTGGTTAGTGTCATGGGTACATTAGTGAGGAGTTGTAGTGATAGGGGAGGGGGTGAGGGAGGGGGTGTGTGATAGCATGCAGGTAGGGTGGGGGATATGATAGTTAAGATTTGACTTACCAGTGTCCCATCCTCCACCGACTCCTCCGAGGCCCTCAGGATGCAAGATGGTCAAGACTTGCTCCTCCCATGTTGTTAGTTGTGGGGGAGGAGGTGGGGGTCCACCGCCAGTCCGCTGTACCACGATGTTGTACCTGGAGACCGTTGAACGCACCTTCCCCCGTAGGTCGTTCCACCTCTTCCTGATGTCCTCCCTATTTCTTGGGTGCTGTTGCACGGCGTTCACCCTGTTCACTATTCTGCTCCAAAACTCCATCTTCCTGGCTATTGATGTGTGCTGTACCTGTGAGCCAAATAGCTGTGGCTCTACCCGGATGATTTCCTCCACCATGACCCTGAGCTCCTCCTCAGAGAAGCGGGGGTGTCTTTGGCGTGCCATGGGGTGGTGTGGATGAGGTGTGGGGTGGTGTATGTGGTGATGAGTGTGGTGAGTGTAGTGGTGTGTGGTGTTTTGTGCGTGGATGTTGTGTGGGTGATGGTGTTGTGGTGCCTCTGTGTGATGGTGTTTTCTATTCTGTGCTCTCTCTCTGGCCTTCGCCAATATTTTTTGGTCGTAGGGGTTTGTGGTTGATGTGGGTGTGTGTTTTATATTGAATTGGGTGTGTGGGAGTGGTGTTTATATGTGTATCAGGTGTGTGTATTTTGAATTGTCCAATGTGGCGGTTTTTTGGAGATGTGTGTGTATTTTGAGCGCAGCGGTGTGTACTGCCAATGGAATACCGCGGCTGAATGACCGCCGCGTGGATTCAGCATGGGCGTGTTTCTGTTGGCGTGGAGGTGGAGGATTTGTTTCCGCCAGTTTATCACTGACCTTTGGTGTGGCGGTGTTGTGTGGGTGTCTGAATTTCGGCGGATTCCGAGATGTGTATCATAATAGCTGTGGCGGAATACCGCCGCTGCGGCGGTGTATTGGCGGTCTTCTGCACGGCGGTAAGCGCCTTTTACCGCCAATGTTGTAATGACCTCCCTAGTCTCTTATCGGACATCATGAGACAAGTGATCACATAATGACCTGCCGGGCCAGGTTCAGCACATGTCAGAATAGCATTGCAAGTGTGCTGACTCTGACCCGCAGGGGCAGGTTCAGTACATACTGGTTAGCACCACTTCCCACCAGGTGTAGGAAGAGGGCCACAGTGGGACAGTGCCCCGGGCCCTAGGGCCACTCACACGGAATCAGCGAAACCTATAGGAGGGCCCAATCCTCTAGGTAGGGAGACTCCACATAGGGGTTCTTCCCTGTATGGACAGGGAACACCCTGGTGGCCCTGCCTTGCCTTACGCCTACCATCCTCGCCGCCCTTCACGGGGCACCCTAGGGGTAGCGTAAGGCTTGCTTAGGGTTGGTCAAAGCATGAGAGATGCCCCCCTAGATGCAGATGCACCTGCGCCTCCCCAGGCCTGTGCGGTCAGGCCTGATATATGCGGGTCAGGCTATGCGGGGGGGCGGCACACTTAGTGCAGCGTCCCACCAGTAGCCAGGGCTGCCTTGTGTATGTGGTGTACCTCTTTACAGGGCACTCCTTGGTAGAGTTCCGCAACCACCCAAGTGCATGACCCTTCCTGGCATGTGTAGGAAGGGCGCTCGCACTTTCTCACTGCAGTACAGTGGGCAAGTGCCCAGAGTCGTAAAGCTGTGCAAAGCGTCAGCAAAAAAACAAGAGTAAAAAGCAAAAGGTTTCAGGGAAATCCCCCCAACCAGGCCATGTCCAACAGCTACTGATACCAGTGTAGGATATCAGGGCACTTCACATCACACAACACATTATACAGAGACACTCATACAAGTGTGTAAATACCCCAGGGGCTGGGTGCAGTGTATTTAAAAGGTTGGACATGTGATTTTAAGTTTTACATGTCCAGGTAGTGAAAACCTCTTAATTTCGTTTTCACTACTGCATGGCCTGTCTCTCCCATAGATTAACATTGGAATGACCTTATTACATTTTATAAGTGTAATTTCCAATTGGTGAGAGATAGGACCCCCAAGTTTGGTATCTCTGGAATCACAGTTTAAAATCCTAATTTATGGTGAAGGTGGATTTTAAATTGTAAAGCTGAAAATGCCACTTTTAAAAAGTTGGAACTTTCTTACTTCAACCATTCTGTGCCTTCTGTCTGTCTCCGAATACATGTCTCGGTAAGTCACAGCTGGGCTTTGTGCAGTCCCTGTAGACATCCACAAACAGGGAGAGTAGCTGTGACTGAGTTCCCATCTGCATCCTGATGGCTCATCCTGGGCAGGATGGGATCGAGGAGATGACACTTACATCGGAATAGCCTGTGCCTGACCCCACATAAAGGGCTGCATACCACCCTGTAGTGAGTCTGGATCCAGGGCAGGAAGGATAGGGACCTTGTGCACTTTAAAGGCCTCTCTTTGAAATGCCCCCACGTCAAAGGCAGAACTGGGTATAATTACTGGACCTCAGAAACCACCAAATCAGTACACTTTTAGACCTGAGGACATTCTGCCAAGATGAAGGATTGCTGTGCTGCTGAAAGAACTGCCACTCTGCTGGAATCTCCTTAAATTTGCTGGACTCTTGCTTTGATTGCCTGCCCTGCTGCCCGCTGCCCTCCTAGCCTTGGAATGAAAAGGACTGGACTTGCATCTCTACAACCCCAGAACCAAAGTGACTCCAAGGACTTGCTTGCTTGCCTCCTGTATTGAAGTCCCAGGGACATCAAAGACTTCCAACAACCCAGCTACAGCCTCTGATCTCTGCCAACTGTGAGTCCTGCACTGCCAAGTGGAGCCAAGCCAGTCCTGGGTCTTTGAGCTGGGTTTGCTGGCTGTGTTCTACAAAACCCACACATTTCCATCATTGTGCCAGTTGGAACCAACACATCTCCTTCAATGCAACGCATTGCTGCTGCAGGACACGTCGCATCATCAACTGTGTGGCTCGACAACGCTGCACCGCTTACACTTGAGAGGTTCGGCATCAACCCATCTCTGGTTGGGCTGCTCAATGTCAATGTAGTGCCTTTATCGTAAAACGGGTTAAACGCCGCACCACTGCTCGAGGACATCACATTGGCAACTGCATAACTCGATGACAACGCATCCCTGGCTGCACAACTTAGAACTGGTGCATCACCTTCACATCGTCTCCTCTGCTCTTCGCATTAGATGTTCAACATTGACTCGAGCCCTCCACAAGGTACTTTTTTCAGTGGGGCAGTGTTGGTCCCTGTTGCCAGCCCGTACTGCACCGTGGTCAGTGTGAACTTTGGATTTACCCTAGTCTAGCGTGATCAGAAAGCTGTGGTTGGTTCTTTATGATTTCTATGCACCGCAGTTTCCTTTGATCTTCAAAAATTCATATACTAACTTCTACTGGACTTTTGTCGTTTGGTCTTGTATAACTCATAAAAATGTAGGGCCTGATTCACAAAAAGTAAACTTATACCAAAAGTCCAAATTAGACTTGAAGTCTAAGTTTAGACCTAAAGTCTAACTTTACTATAGCAAACTCAGGGCCTGATATATCATTCTTTCCAATAGCGATTACCAAATTGCGATTTTTTGTGAATCGCAATTAGGTAATCGTTATTGGAATGTATGAAACTCCAGGAGTTTCATATAGCGATTCGCAAGGGCTCGCAAATGGACCTACCTCATTAATTTAATATTGATGAGATAGGTCGCAATTTGTGACCCATTGCAAATGGCTACAATCACAGTCTGTGATTGATTTTAAATGAAGCACTCTTTTTTTTTTTTAATGCAGCCCATTTTCCTTAAAGGAAAACAGGATGCGTTTAAAAAAGAAAATGTAAAGGTTTTCTTTACATTTCTTAAGAGTAGGCAGTGGTGAGACCACTGCCTGCTCCTAAAAAATGTTTTCGCATGCATTCACAGAGAGGAAGGGGTCCCTTCGGGACCCCTTCCCCATTGCGAATGGGTTACCACCAATTTGAAATTGGTAGTAACTGCGATTGTTTTGCGATCGCACTCATGGTCACAAACCAATCATACATACCTCTGTGATTCGGTATTAGGATGGGATGCCCATGGCACGCCCCTTCCTAATACTGAATCGTATGTAGTCGCAAATCCAAGTTGCGATTCGGAATCACAAATTGGACTTGATACATACCAAAATGCGTTTTTGCGATCGCAAAAGGTCCAAAGCAAAACTGTTTGATCCATCTGGCCCTTAGACGTTTGGTCTGTGTACTAGTAAAGTTAGACTTTTGGTCTAAGTTAGACTTTAGGTCTAAACTAAGACTTCAGGTCTAAGTTTGCCTTTGTGAATCGGGCCATAAATCTAATTTTCTAACTTGGTGTGGAGTTCTTTTGTGGTGTTTCAACTGTCTTCCGGTTTTAGGTGTTGCACAAATACTTTAGACATTGCCTCCTAAGTTAAGCCTGCCTGCCTGGGACAAGCTACCAGAGGGTGAGCACAGGTTAATTTATGGTGTGTAACTGACTTACCCTGACTAGGTTTGTGGCCCCTACTTGGACAGGGGGTACACCTGTGCCAACTAAAGACCCAATTTCTAATATTCTCTAAACCTTAACATCAGTAAGTCCTCAATGACCTCTGATCCTAAATGTCTTCTGATCACCCCTGCACTCCAAACCTCATGGCATCTGCACCCCCAAACCTCTGTATCCACCACTCAATGGCCTTGTTGGATTCTGTCATCGTCTTGAAAGCAAGCTGTGACACCAGCCAAGAGGCAGTGATACACAAGCCGGAGACCGCATCATTTGAAAAGAAACTTAGATGAACCTTATATTCTTCAACCACAGCTGAACGTTCTGAAGAGATTGGGGAGTGAATTTAGCAAATGAAAGCAGGGCACATCTGTGGATCCCTACCGCCCTGAACACTAATCCCCCACATCATAAGGCAGCTTTGTTCACAGAGCAGTATATTATCCTGCCTAACCCTTACCCCGGCTTTAGGATGTCCTAGAAAGTAATTCCGAAATCAACATTTTGCTCCTAGGTGTTTTGTTACTTGATGATCTTGAAGGTAACGTTTCTTGATTCCAAGATAATTGGGTTATGTTGAGTGGAGATGTTTTGGCAGTGTTTGAGGTTTGGCATGGTAGGAGGTTTCCTTCAGGTAGGTTCCCCCTTTTGGAGTTTTTTCTGATGGGTTCTGACATGCTTACACACCAGACATACACAATGATTCACTAAGAAATGTTATGATGAAGTCATACTATATGTGACTGTAAAATTTATTACATGCATATTGTTTCTGGCAGCCTCATGGTTGCCCTGTAGATATTTCATATTCAACATATATGGGCACTGCGCTTAGTGACAATAGATGTGGTTTATTATTCACAGCCCATATCTGTATAACGATGCCTCGTCTTCTTTTTTCAGAAACTGGTTCAAGCGCTGGCGGTGCCCTGTCTCTGCCTCTGGTTGGCCACCGTCCTGGTCCCTGAGGTCCGCTCAGAGGAGTGCTCGGAGGAGAGCTGCGCTCTTGAGGCATTCAGGTGCCAAAAAGCGAATCAGCAGTGCTGCAAGGAGTATGTTGGCTGCCCCTGCGGAAGGGAGGGGTACCGAGGATGTGGCAAATTTCAGAACGGCCTGATTCCTCTAGGGGAGAGCACCTCTGGAGAGTCCGCCCGCTGGAGCTGGCGCTGCACCTGTGAGTGCAACCTGCTGCTTTACTGTGCCTACACGCCAATATGCCCTCCGATCCCGCCTGACTGTAAGGACATAGTACGTTCCAGGGATGGCTGCCAACAGTGCATAATAGCTGTGCCGTGAAGAGGGATATGATATCCCATGCTACACTGTGAAGGAGCTCATTCCTTGCTGCTCTATCCTGCCTGGCTAAAAGCTGATAATGCTTGCTGTAGTAGGTTGCAAGCAGTGCATAGAACTGTAACTGAGAAGATGCCTAGCCCCCCCCCCCCCATGCCATGAAAGCACACAATGCGACCACGGATGGCTGCCTCCAGTAGTAGAACCCTGGTCAGGAAGATGCCTGTATTATCTTATGCTCCACAGTCAAATGACTGTGTATGGTGTGTGGTTTCTACCAATCACTAGATTTCTGCAGAAGCTTATAACAATGATAGTTTAACCAAATGCAATAAAGATCAGAGAGAAGTGACCGCCTCCTGTCTTCATGTACTCCGCCGTCAGGCTCTGGGTGGGATGGTGCGGTCCTTTGTCGGTAGTATTGTGCTGTTGTGTCAAACCACCACACTGTGCTCCCTCACCAACCACAGGGAAATATCCAGCTTTCCAGAGCTCCTGACTTCAATGTAAACAGCTCCTACATGTATATATTTACATATCCATGGTTCACCCGCTAACCCAGGAGTACAACCTTCAACACCTCTAATTATCATAATTAACCCATGACATTATCACGCACACAGTAATCTGTTATCGATGAGCTATGACAGCGCTTTCTCCCCACCTCTCTGCAAGGCACTTTCATGTTCCACAGTATTTGGGGGCAAACCAACAATACAAGGGGGGCACTTTCTAGTACTTTCCTTCCACAGGGAAAATATTTTCCTACAAGTCAACACATAGTTCCCTCCCCAGTCATCAGTGACATCTCAGCCTTTCATCTGCTCAAGCCTTAAGGGTAACCTTTGAAGGATGAAAGGCCGGTTTGTGGAGGTTCAAGTACTTACAGAGACGTGATGACTGTGAGAGAAGTACTCTAGAGAAGTCAAAACCCTGTCTGTCTCCAGCTGACCCCACGCCGGACGTGCTTTTGTCGACGCTACACTCTTCGTTAATTAGGGAGGCTCGATTGGCAGGGAAGGGAGAATCCTGAGCTTTAACTTTCAGTCAAAGCACTGAGAAAACCTGCACAACAAGGCTTTTCCAGCTCTCAGTATTTGGACATGGATTCAAATAACAGTGTCATTACAGAAAGCAAGTCATTATAGCCAAGAGGATTAGCATAAAATCAAAATCCTAAACATTTAAATGATGCAATGTGCCTTTAAGAACTTAAACGAGAGCAGTACACCTGGCAGTCAGTCATATTACTAGCAGTAAATAGTAAATAAGCCTAAATACAGAAAGGACCACAAGCATCGCGCCCTCTCCAAGCAACATGCAGAATAAGATGAAATTTAAAGTCTCACAGGAAAGTCAGTAAAGGCTGTCTCTTTCCCAAAAAGCACGTCTTTTACAATGCTCTGCACTAAGAAAATACACAGATTCATAGCATGATTTTACATAGAGAGGCAGCACGAAAAATGTTACTTGCACTGAACCGATCACATCATTAATTTCAGAATTAGATGTACTTGTACATTATACTCATTGGTTGTTTAATAAATAACTTGTTACACAGAAAAAGCCATAAGTTTTAATAATCCAAAAACACAAGAGAAACAACAAACTGCTTCTACACATTCATTCTTATTTTGAACCAACTTTTTTTATTTTTACATCAGTTTATGCGGTACAAAGACTGGACATCATTTGATTATACATACTTTTCCAGTATCTATGTGTATTATCACAAAGGGTTTCGCCACATTACATTCTACAGCTTGGTTTAGCAAGAGATATTGGTTCATAGTATCACAATCAACTAACAATGTTCAAAACCATCACAACTAGCAGGTCAGATCGTACATAAGTATATAGTATTATTAGGGGAGAGTAGATGTACAGCCGCATGGCGCAGGGGGCAATGAGGTGGGGCTCGCATCCCTGACACGTGGAGGGTATGACCATTGGGTAATGGGTTCTGTAATTGACAGTCGACTCCTACCAGCGACAGAGGGGTAACACTTGGGGAGAGAGGGGGCAGGAAGGACCCGCTCATCTGAGGAGGAAATAGAAGTCTAGTTTTCCTCGGAGAGGATCTGCATTTCGTGTAGGAGCGTGTCCCACTCCAACGCAATGGGGACCTTGTGTAACCCTCTAACCCCTCCCTCCGCAGGGCCACTGACTCTGCTTTGCTGCAGTCCAGTGTGTTATGCCTGGAAGATGGGTATCCTTCCATCTCATAGCCATGGCTCTCCTAACTAGAACTAGGGCTCTACTTATGAACATTCACAACGACAGAGGCTAAGCTCACAGGCTTGCAATGTTGCAACAGAAATACACTCCTTCCCAAGGAACTCAACCATGAGATACATTTTCACATAAAGGTCAGAGACTACGGCCCTCATTATGAACACAGCGGTCGAAACTGCGTGTTCATGCTGGCGGTCAAACCACTGACCTCCACCATCGCCGGATCCCCGCCAGCCGTATAATGAACATTCCTGTGGGCCGGTGGGAAGAAACTTTGTTTCCGCCCGCCGGCCCACAGGAAGGCCTGGCCGGGACATTGATGGCGGCTCCACATAGAGCCGACGCCAATGCATCTGTGCGGCAGGTGCAGCTGCACCAGTCGCGCAGATCACTTCCCGAAAATCGGGCAGTGACCTGTGCGATGGGGCACTGCACAGGAGCCCCTGCACTGCCCAAGCCAAGTGCATGGGCAGTGCAGGGGCCACCAGGAGTGCCCCGGTGCACCCCTCCCGCCAGCCTTTCCTGGTGGGGAAACCAGCCAGGGAAAGGCTGGAGGCTGAGGAATCATTATCCAAAGGGCAGCACCGCTGCCCTGTTGGATAATGATTCCGACCGCCGCCAGGCTGTCTGACGGAGGCAGCCTGGCGGTGAGTGAGGGCCGCATACTGTTCATTATGTGGCGGTGTGGCCCGTCATGCCGGCTGGCGGTACACACCGCACTGATCATACTGACCACCTATGTATTGCAGCGGAATTTTGATCATTTTATGAAAGGAAAAAAAAACACAAGCAAGTGTAGTTTGTGCACAACAAATAAACATTCATTTTTCTGCACTGTGACAAGCACTCTTGAAAAGCAACCAAGTTATGCTAACAAAGCAAAACTTATTTTATGAATAATTTTTCTAAATAAATCTTCTACTATAATTCCCCCCTCTGATATTTTTTAAATCTTCAGACTGTCACATTATTACAACTCTGGCATCATTCTTGAATAATCACATTATTACAACTCTGATATCATTCTTGAATCTACACACTATCATGCTATTACAACTCTGGCATCATTTCTGAACCATCACACCTTCACACTATTACAACTATGACATCACTATGGGATCGTCAGAACATTAGAACTCTGACATCATTCTTGAATAATCACACCATCACACTATTAGTACTCTGGCATCATGCTTTAATCATCACACCATCACACAGTTGCAGTTCTGACATCATTCTTGAATCATCACACTGTTACAACTCTGCCATCATTCTTGAACCATCACACTATTAGAACTCTGGCATCATTCTTGAATCATCACACCATCACACTATTAAAAGTCAGACATTCTTGAATCATCACATTTTCACACTATTACAACTCTGGCATCATTCTTGAATTATCACACTATCACACTATTACAACCCTGGCATTATTCTTGAATCATCACACCATTACAACTCTGGCATCATTCTTGAATCATCACACCATCACACTATTTCAACTCTGGCATCATTCTTGAATCATCACACCATTGCACCATTACAACTCTGGCATCATTCTTGAATCATCACACTATCACACTATTACAACTCTGGCATCATTCTTGAATCATCACACCATTGCACCATTACAACTCTGGCATCATTCTTGAATCATCACACCATTGCACCATTACAACTCTGGCATCATTCTTGAATCATCACACCATTGCACCATTACAACTCTGGCATCATTCTTGAATCATCACAGCATCACACTATTACAACTCTGACATCATTCTTGGATCCTCACAACATTAGAACTCTGAAATCATTCTTGAATCATCACACCATCACACTATTAGAACTCTGGCATCATTCTTGAAGCATCACATTTTCAAACTATTACACCTCTGGCATCATTCTTGAATTATCATACTATCACACTATTACACCTCTGGCATCATTCTTGAATTATCATACTATCACACTATTACACCTCTGGCATCATTCTTGAACCATCATAATATTACAACTCTGACATATTTTTTAATTATCACACTATTACAACTCTGACATCATTCTTGAATCATCACACTATCATCCTATTACAAATATGGCATCATTCTTCAATCATCACACCATCACACAATTAGAACTCTGGCACCATTCTTGAATCATCACACCATCGCACCATTACAACTCTGGCATCATTCTTGAATCATCACACCATTGCACCATTACAACTCTGGCATCATTCTTGAATCATCACACCATCGCACCATTACAACTCTGGCATCATTCTTGAATCATCACACCATTGCACCATTACAACTCTGGCATCATTCTTGAATCATCACACCATTGCACCATTACAACTCTGGCATCATTCTTGAATCATCACACCATTGCACCATTACAACTCTGGCATCATTCTTGAATCATCATACCATTGCACTATTACATCTCTGGCATCATTCTTGAATCATCACACCATTGCACCATTACAACTCTGGCATCATTCTTGAATCATCACACCATTGCACCATTACAACTCTGGCATCATTCTTGAATCATCACACCATTGCACCTTTACAACTCTGGCATCATTCTTGAACCATCATAATATTACAACTCTGACATATTTTTGAATTATCACACTATTACAACTCTGACATCATTCTTGAATCATCACACTATCATCCTATTACAAATATGGCATCATTCTTGAATCATCACACTGTCATGCTATTATAACTCTGACATCATTCTTGAATCATCACACCATCACACTGTTAGAACTATGACATAATTCTTAAATCATCACACTATCACACTATTACAACAATCCTGGAATAATTCTTGAATTATCACACTATTACAAGTCTGGCATCATTCTTGAATCATCACACCATCACACTGTTAGAACTATGACATAATTCTTAAATCATCACACTATCACAATATTACAACAATCCTGGAATCATTCTTGAATTATCACTCTATTACAACTCTGACACCATTCTTGAATCATCAGACTATCACACTATTGCAACTCTGGCATCATTCTTGAATCATCACACCATTGCACCATTACAACTCTGGCATCATTCTTGAATTATCACACCATTGCACCATTACAACTCTGGCATCATTCTTGAATCATCACACCAGGACGCTATTTCAACTCTGACATCTTTCTTGAATCATTACATCATCACACTATTACATCTCTGTCATCATTCTTGATCTTGAAAGATTTCCCTCTGTAACTATGAAATTGTTATAGATTTTAATCTATTAATCAAGATCAATCTCCTCCTTCGTCAATCATCTCATCGTCTGCCTCTTCGTGTTTCTGAAAATTAAATCTAAAACTCATAAGACCTATCTGATAAAACTTGAATATTAGAACAACACTCACTATCACTACCGGTTATTGCTACTGAAACATTAATCTTTATTAGTATATCTTTGCCTCTCCCACTAATCCATGATCTTATGTAGGTACACGTTTTCTTCAATGTTTTTATCATACCTATTTCTATGTTCTAACCTACAATGTTTATTAGTATTCAGAAATAGTGAGCTACCAGTAGTGTTTGGGAGATCCCCACCAGACGATTGTGTGAACACCAACATGCCTATAAGTCCAACTGAAATAAAAATGATTAACAATAATTGGAAAGCTATGCAAATCCTCTGCTTTCTTGAAGACACTTTCTTCAGTTCCTTCAAAATAGTCTTTCAAAAATGAATTAGATCATCAAAGCGAAGTTGCTAAATTAAAACATAGTATGTTCTTTCTGAAAATCAATTGTATCAAAACAAAAAAGTTCTAAAGAAGAAAATGTCAGTCTTCAAATAATTTTGAGCAACAGATTACTTCTTGGTCAGGAAATGTATCCAGCATTGATCATTTCATGGTTCATTTGCCATTTCACTTTATAGTGGCTCGCGGGTATCTTCAAACAAAAATTGAAGACCTTTCAAGTCAATGCCTTCTTCATTTGATTAAAGTATTCAAATCAAATCAAATCAAATCATTAACATTTATAAAGCGCGCTACTCACCCGTGCGGGTCTCAAGGCGCTAGGGGGGAAAGGGGGGGTTATCGCTGCTCGAACAGCCAAGTCTTTAGGAGTCTCCGGAAAGCGGAGTGGTCCTGGGTGGTCCTGAGGCTGGTGGGGAGGGAGTTCCAGGTCTTGGCCGCCAGGAAGGAGAAAGATCTCCCACCCGCCGTGGAGCGGCGGGTGCGAGGGACGGCAGCAAGTGCGAGGCCAGCGGAGCGGAGGGGGCTGGTGGGGACGTAGAAGCTGAGGCGTCTGTTGAGGTATTCCGGTCCCTTGTTGTGGAGGGCTTTGTGTGCGTGGGTGAGAAGACGGAAGGTGATCCTTTTGCTGACTGGGAGCCAATGCAGGTGTCTCAGGTGTGCGGAGATGTGGCTGTTGCGGGGTACGTCGAGGATGAGGCGGGCCGAGGCGTTTTGGATGCGTTGCAGGCGGTTTTGGAGTTTGGCTGTGGTCCCGGCGTAGAGGGTGTTGCCGTAGTCCAGGCGGCTCGTGACGAGGGCGTGGGTCACGGTTTTTCTGGTGTCGGCGGGGATCCAGCGGAAGATCTTACGGAGCATGCGGAGAGTGAGGAAGCAGGCGGAGGACACGGCGTTGACTTGCTTGGTCATGGTGAGAAGAGGGTCCAAGATGAAGCCGAGGTTGCGGGCGTGGTCTGCGGGGGTCGGTGCGGTGCCGAGGGCCGTGGGCCACCAGGAGTCGTCCCAGGCGGACGGGGTGTTGCCGAGGATGAGGACTTCCGTTTTTTCAGAGTTCAGCTTTAGGCGGCTGAGCCTCATCCAATCTGCGACGTCCTTCATACCCTCTTGTAGGTTGGTCTTGGCGCTGGCGGGGTCCTTGGTGAGGGAGAGTACAAGTTGGGTGTCGTCGGCGTAGGAGGTGATGATGATGTCGTGCTTGCGTACGATGTCGGCGAGGGGGCTCATGTAGACATTGAAGAGTGTCGGGCTGAGCGATGAGCCTTGAGGTACGCCGCAGATGATCTTGGTGGGTTCTGAGCGAAACGGAGGGAGGTAAACTCTTTGGGAGCGGTTAGCGAGGAAGGAGGCGATCCAGTCCAGGGCCTGGCCTTGGATCCCGGTGGAGCGTAGGCGGGTGATTAGGGTGCGGTGACAGACGGTGTCAAAGGCAGCCGAGAGGTCGAGGAGAATGAGGGCGACTGTTTCACCGTTGTCCATCAGGGTTCTGATGTCGTCTGTGACTGAGATGAGGGCGGTTTCCGTGCTGTGGTTGGTTCGGAATCCGGTTTGTGAAGGGTCGAGCAGGTTGTTGTCTTCCAGGAAGGTGGTCAGCTGTTTGTTGACGGTCTTTTCTATTACCTTGGCTGGGAAAGGTAGAAGAGAGATGGGGCGGAAGTTTTTCAGGTCGCTTGGGTCAGCCGTAGGTTTCTTTAGTAGGGCGTTGACTTCAGCGTGCTTCCAGCATTCGGGGAAGGTAGCAGAAGAAAAAGAAGAGTTGATGACGGTCTGGAGGTGCGGGGCGATGATGTCGTCGGCTTTGTTAAAGATGAAGTGCGGGCAGGGGTCCGAAGGGGCGCCGGAGTGGATAGAGTTCATGATGGATTTGGTTTCTTCCGTGTTGATGTGGGTCCAGTTGTTGAGGGTGATGTCCGGGGAAGCGGGTTCAGTGGTGTATGGTTGGGTCTGGTGTCCGAAGCTGTCGTGGAGGTCGCTGATCTTGCGATGGAAGAAAGTGGCGAGGGATTCGCACAAATCCTGTGAGGGCGTGACGGCGTTGGCGCTGGCGCTGGGGTTGGAGAACTCTTTGACGATGCTGAAGAGTTCTCTGCTGTTGTGGCTGTTTTTGTCTAGTCTGTCGGTGAAAAAGTTCCTTTTGGCAGTGCGGATCAGGTGGTGGTGTTCGCGTGTAGCGTTCTTGAGGGCGGTCATGTTGTCAGCGGTGTGGTCCTTGCGCCAGGCCTTCTCAAGGGCACGACAAGTTTTCTTTGATTCTTTGAGGGTGTCAGAGAACCAGAGAGGTTTTTTGGTGTTGGTCTGTCGATGCGTGCGTTTGAGGGGAGCAAGGTTGTCAGCGCAGTTGGAGATCCAGTTTGTGAGGTTGAGAGCTGCGTCGTTGGGGTCGGTGGTGAGGGTGGGTTGGTTGGCGGCGAGAGCGGAGAAGAGTTGCTCTTCAGGGATCTTGTTCCACTGTCGATGAGGGATGGGTTGAGTGCGGAGGTGGGAGGTCTCGCGTCGGAATGTGAAGTGGACGCAGCTGTGGTCGGTCCAGCGTAGGGCAGAGGTGTGGCTGAAGAAGACGTGTTTGCTGGCGGAGAAGATAGGGTCGAGCGTGTGTCCGGCGATGTGGGTGGCGGTGTTCACCAGTTGTTTGAGGCCGAGGTTGGCGAGGTTGTCGAGCAGGGTGGTGGTGTTGGGGTCGTTGTTTTGTTCCAGATGGAAGTTGAGGTCGCCTAGGAGGATGTAGTCCGGTGAGGCGAGGGCGTGCGGGGAGATGAAGTCGGCGATGGCGTCGCTGAAAGAGGCGCGAGGTCCGGGAGGACGGTAGACGAGGGATCCTCTGAGGGTGGTCCTTGGGTCGGTGCGAATCTGAAAATGCAGGTGTTCAGCGGCGAGGGGGGGGTCTTCGGTGGAGATGGTGACGCTGATGGAGTCTTTGAAGATGATGGCGACACCTCCTCCTACTTGGTTGGTGCGGTCTTTTCTGGAGATCTTGTAGCCTTCGGGGATGGCGGGTAGCGATGTCTGGAGCAGAGGAGGCGTTCATCCATGTCTCCGTGATGAAGGCGACGTCCGGGGCTGTGGAGTCCAGGAGGTCCCAAAGTTCAACGGCGTGCTTGTGGACGGAACGAGCGTTGATCAGGATGCACTTGAGGTGGTTGATGGCGCGTGGGCTTGTGGTCGTGGTAGTTGCGTGGTGGAAGATGCGTTTGCAGGAGTTGCAGGCGAAGGGTCCATGGGTGCGTTTGGGGTGAGCTAGGAAGCAGGTTTTGGAGCGCCCTGGGTTGAGGGCGTGGAGGGTGGTGGGGTCGTAGCGGATCAGCGGGGCTTGGGGGAGCTGGGGACCAGGGGTCGTGGCGCTGGGCGCGGGCCAGGCGCGGGCCAGGCGCGGACGGGCGCAGACGGGCTTGCCTCTGGCGCGCCAGCGGCGTGCCCGCTGCGTGCGTTCGCGCAGCGGCCGCCATAAGAGGTAGGAGGGGGGGGAGGGGTCAGCTGGGGGCGAATGGGAGCTGGGGGGTGGGGGCGTGCAGGAGGTCGCGGCGGGAAAGCGCGAGGGAGGGGGGGGACAGGTCGAGTGAGAGGAGCTGGGGGAGGGGGTTTAGGGTGGAGGAGGGTGAGTGTTAGGAGGTTTGGAGATTAGGGAGAGAGATAGGAGTAGGGTTGTGAAGATAGGGGAGGGGGGGTTGTAGAGGTGGGTGAGGGAGAGAGGTAGAGTGAGAGGATAGGGAGATAGGTAGTAGAGGGGGTGGCGGGAGGGGGGGAGAGATAGAGAAATAGATAGAGAAAATAGATAGAGAAGTCGATAGATAGGGAAATAGATAGATAGACAGATAGGTAGGTAGGAGGAGGTGGAGAGTGGGGGAGTTAGATAGTGAGATAGGGAGCTAGAGAGATAGGAAGATAGGAGGAGTGAGGGAGGTAGATAGCGAACGGGTTAGCTAGGGGTGAGAGAGGGGGAGGCGAGTGAGGGAGGGGGATGAGGAAGGAGCAGGAGGGCAGGCTCGGGGGAAGAAGACGGAGGAGGTAGAAGAGCCGAAGACAGGAGAACAGAAGACAGAAGAACAGAAGACAGAAGAACAGAAGACCGGAAGAGCAGAAGACAGAAGAACAGAAGAACAGAAGAACAGAGAAGAACAGAGAAGAACAGAGAAGAAGAACACAGAAGCACCGAGAAGAACAGAGAAGAAGAACACAGAAGACCGGAAGAACACAGAAGAACAGAAGGGAAGAACAGAAGAACAGAAGAGAAGAACAGAAGAACACAGAAGAAGATTGCAGAGGGGGGGCGAGGAGGAAGAGACAGAGAGGAGGAAAAGAAGCAGGAGCAGGAGAGAAGGTGAGTGGCGCGGGGCAGGGCGAGGGGCTGGGAGGAGGGGGGTACTTACAGTTAGGTGGGTCTCAGGAACACAGGAACTCGGGAACTTGGAGGAGCTGCAGCGGCAGGGGGAGCGACCTACCCTTGGGTCAAGGGTCGCTACCACTGTCGCGCAGCGGCCGCCATAAGAGGTAGGAGGGGGGGGAGGGGTCAGCTGGGGGCGAATGGGAGCTGGGGGGCGGGGGCGTGCAGGAGGTCGCGGCGGGAAAGCGCGAGGGAGGGGGGGGGACAGGTAGAGTGAGAGGAGCTGGGGGAGGGGGTTTAGGGTGGAGGAGGGTGAGTGTTAGGAGGTTTGGAGATTAGGGAGAGAGATAGGAGTAGGGTTGTGAAGATAGGGGAGGGGGGGTTGTAGAGGTGGGTGAGGGAGAGAGGTAGAGTGAGAGGATAGGGAGATAGGTAGTAGAGGGGGTGGCGGGAGGGGGGGAGAGATAGAGAAATAGATAGAGAAAATAGATAGAGAAGTCGATAGATAGGGAAATAGATAGATAGACAGATAGGTAGGTAGGAGGAGGTGGAGAGTGGGGGAGTTAGATAGTGAGATAGGGAGCTAGAGAGATAGGAAGATAGGAGGAGTGAGGGAGGTAGATAGCGAACGGGTTAGCTAGGGGTGAGAGAGGGGGAGGCGAGTGAGGGAGGGGGATGAGGAAGGAGCAGGAGGGCAGGCTCGGGGGAAGAAGACGGAGGAGGTAGAAGAGCCGAAGACAGGAGAACAGAAGACAGAAGAACAGAAGACAGAAGAACAGAAGACCGGAAGAGCAGAAGACAGAAGAACAGAAGAACAGAAGAACAGAAGAACAGAAGACAGAAGCACAGAAGATCGGAAGAGCAGAAGAACAGAGAAGAACAGAGAAGAACACAGAAGAACCGAGAAGAAGAACACAGAAGCACCGAGAAGAACAGAGAAGAAGAACACAGAAGACCGGAAGAACACCAATACTCCCTTCCCCCACATTCAGGGCCATGTACTTCTTGCTTGCACTCTCTCTCTCTCTCGTTGATCTTTTTGTTGCGCGCCTGTGACAAACTTCTCCGATGATGATTCTCTGGTGTTCAGCTCAGATTCATCATCAGCAGTTTCTTTTAATGCTCTCGCTGATTTTGCACCTCTTTGCTCACATCTGCTTTGCACCGCTCTGCTTTTCTCTCACACATTTCTAGGCAGATCAGCTTGAATCAAGCTTTGATCTTCTTCATTTTTTGCTGAAGTTTTAGAAGTTTCATTCCCTGGATCTTGATTTTGTCTACTCTCTGGATCCACGTAATGAACTTGATTTTGGCTTTGTGAGTACATGCTTTGTCTCACTGTTTCTTCATCAGTAGTAGACACTCTCTGGATGTGAGATGTACGGTTCCAATACAGCAAACCTCACATCGTTATTCGGCCCTGACAAGTACCACGCAACACGGGTTAGACATAGCAGTCAAGGTTTCAGATCGCTGTGTGTGACATTTTCATAATTTCAGTGTAATTATGAGTGACATTTTAACGACTATGAGTGACACTTTCTCACGAACAAAACACAGCTGCCAATTTTTCAGATAGCGTATGTGTGACATTTGCTTGGTTTCCATGTACTTACAAGTGACACTGTACAGCAAATGTGGGACAGTTCGAGTGACACTTATACTGCTTGTAATGTAGTTTGGAAATGGCAAATTTCCTATTCGCAGTACCTTCTCAGCCGCAGGCTGAGATATCATAGCACTATAAAAATACAAGTAACTATTCCTCACTGTGCAAAACAGGATTCAGTTCTGTTACTCTTTGTTTACACACAGTCATGCTAACCCTCGCTGTCAGCGTATTGACCTGTCCTGCAATGTTGCACATACCTAGCATGAGCGGGGTCGCTGCACCTCAGTGCACGGGTACGCTCCTTGGCCAAGTGGAAGATCTGGTACTCGGGGTGGGTGTGAAGGGGTACAGAAATGCTGTCACTCAACAAGGGTGAGTAGAGGTCTATTTAACAAACAAATCTTAGACTGAACACTTTACAAGACCTCAAAGGCCTAAATGGTGCCTCTAGAAATAGTGTCAGTGGGGTCCACATGCCAAGTGACTACAACATCAAAGTAAAACAAGCATTTGCAATGCAATGGGTCTCGCATTTGCTCGAGTTAGAGCTATTAGCATTGTAAATTCCTAACTGGACATTTCTTGGCACTTAAATTGAAAACCAAAAGTAAAACAGTTGACATAAGTGACCCGATTCAAAGCGCCACGGCCGGCATGAATGCGAAGGAGAGACATAAAAAGAAAAAGAAGTTTGCTCGCAGTCAAACGTATCGGTAATTGTACAATTATCCTTGTAACAGGGGCAGTCGGCAAGACGGTACCAAAACCGCCCCAAGGCCGGACAAAAGTAAAGCATTTACAAATGACATCAAAGGATTTGTGAAAGGCAATCCCACGAACGAGTGAGAGTGATGGGCGTAGTTGAAAGCCCACAATTCTTACAACCAGTCAAAGCGATTGCGCGCTCGACCTAAACATACCCTGGCACAAATAACATTGTGCTGGAATTTGGTGAGTATCTGCACACCACTTACACCCTGCAAAGTAGGAATGAGCATCATTTGTGCCCAACTCTTTCTCCACAGTAGTAATGATGCACATTGAGTTTGTTCCCGTTTCAACACTACCATTGCAGAACATGCAATCAGTTCTCCAAATGTTAAGCCTGCATTTTAGTGATGATGGATAGCAAGATATGAACAACAATCAGTGCATTAATAAACATGTTCTTAACCAAGCTCCACCTGATCGTTAAGAACCAGCAAACGTACAAGCTGAACATGAAAAGATGGACAACAAAAGCATACAGCGGGGGCAGAAACCACAGTGCAGGAATAAGGGCAGAGGCCTAAAAATACACTTGGGGCATCAACCATAGTGCAAGAGCAGAGATAGAGCTATAGGGTACCTTGACTCTGAGCCTGATTCACAAACTTTCTGTGCACAGATGAACCATGAATGCAGTAAAGAATTAATCATAAGAATTTTGATATTCTGATTAACACAATTTAATTTTGTTTCATTTTAGGATAATAGCACTTCCAACGAAAACTGTCATATTTTTCACAGTTGCAATCTGATAGACAGAAAGCTAGGTGTTACCAGCAGAGGTGGCCGTGGGCCATTCAGTGATCAACCAAACCGTTTTAAAGTATCTGCAAACACTTTGCAGGGAGTTTATGAATAGAGGGTCTAGGAGAAGAGGGATGTTCGTAGGACAAAATATTTTCATTGTGGAGAAAAAAATAAAAGTGTCTGTCTAGGAGTAAAGCTAGAGAGTACATTTCTGCCTTTATTCTGCTGGTGTTTGCAAACTGGGCCTTTGTTTGTTGCTGCAGACAGGCACGAGGAAGGATTGCATGGCTTGGTCGACCTAAATATCGATTCAACAATATTGATGTGACAGAATATCGACCACAGAATATCAAAAATAAAATATTGACAGTTAAGTGATTCCAGATTTTCTCTTCCTAACTTCACATATATGTACCTATGCAGTATGTATATCTTCAAGGTACATAGAAGTAGAGTTAGGAATAGTAAATCTATACTTCCCTAGATGCACCTACCTTTCGATATTTGGCCCTCGATAGTCTGCCTCGATATCAGTATGCCATGATATTGTTGGCGGTAATACTCAGAAGTACAATACTGGCAGGCCTTTTCAGCCATCAGTCTCTATCTAGGACAGGCTGAATCAGAGGCATGCATGTATTTGTAGGACTGTACCTGGGTATGTACCAACAATGGAGAGGGATTTCCCACACCATAACGCTAACCACAACAATACTCTTGTTGGTTTCACAAAGCCAGCACACACATCAGGCTTCTGAGGTGTGGTATGTGTACTCAGCCCTCAAACTCAGAGCATTTTGAGGTACTTAAAAGAGAAAGAGTAACCCTTTGGAAATGCCAGAATTCCGGGTACTACATATGAAGTCCTGGCCCTAGCAGCCACTGCAAACTAATATTTGCCCTCTGGACTTACAGGGGAATTGTGGTCTTACATCCTCCCCCCTAAATAGGTAACACCAAAAGTATTTTTTACTAAAAGCAGCACTCTGGGCATCAGTGTCAGGAAGCTTAGCTTCTTGATTTTTACTGAGAGGTCAGTTCCCCCAAAAGCAGAGAGATCTTTTATGTTTTTTAGATACAGCCTTCCTTTCAAGCCAGAAAGAATTAAATCTGGTTTATTAAACTGCAGTTCAGTCGCCAGTCTCCACACTCGTACCATCTCCCAGCACAGTAACAAGGAGTAAAGGATTCATCCTTGGTGGAAGTTCTTAGATAGTATTGCAAAGACACTGTAAATGGACCCAACCAAAGTGAATGGTTCTATGACTACTAGCGATGACGTGAGATGAGAGCTCTGTGGTAAGTCACTTGGCAAGGTGGCAGAATGAGACTCAAAGTGTCCCAAGTTTATGCTTTGAGATCAGCTCTCTGTTAATACTGGTGTTGAGTCATGAAGTTCAGATGTGCCAGGTCGTCTGTTAGAAGTTTATTTAAAGGAAACAGGGCTTTGACCAAGTCGAGGAGGGCTAGCAAGGCCCTGCCCTTGTCAAATCCCAGGCAAATCAGTACACTTGTTTCATTACACCACGTTTGTGGAAACAACCATGTTTACAAGCTTCCAACAACAGAAAAGTAGCATTCACTCTATTAATGTGCAAACTCAAATAAAACGATGCATTAGCATCATCAATTTCTGATCACAAATATTGTGGAAGTTAAATATTTGGGGAACCCGTATCTCACTCCAGTCTCCTAAAAAATAATGAAATGACTCCAGTCTCTGGAGCACTAACCACAGACTGCCCATCGGTCTGTACATCACAAAGCAACTCTGCACACTTGAGTAAGATTCTCTCAGCAGACCCAACCCAGAAGCAAACTATGTGAGTGGACACAGCATTATAAGAAGCGCAGAGGCCTCTGGGAAAATAAGAACAAATGCCAAGATGTGCAACTGCAAGGCCTGCAGGGCTGGGGTACGACATGCCACATGCCTAAGATGTAAGGGACTCTTGCCCAGCTACACTGGCATTTCCAGGGCACCAGCCAGCCACCAAACTGCCCAATATACTGACATGCTAGCCGTCTTCTAGATCTCACTTAAGTAAAGTTACTTTTACCTTCACAGACTCCTACCCAAGGTCCAGAACAATGCGAAACGCCGCCTTTCTTCCGCATCTCAAAAAACTGAAGCGTTTGGGTGGTCCCAACGTATTCTTCCCCAAAAAATGTTTCACTAAAACACCAACATACTAGTTCATTTGAGAAACTGATTTCTGACCGCGTACACATCATTAAAAACACGCTTAATGGTTGAATGTTTACTGTGCCCAGCGGGCGGTTTATGTGCCAGTTCTGTTTTGCCTACAGAACCCGACTCGTGCCAAATGTTTCCACAATCATGCCAATATAAAATACTGGACGCCGTCTACCCAAAAAAGTTTGAAGGTGTATTGTTCTCTCCCGGAAGCCTCTACTCCGGTGACACTCCAGGTCTGGCCATCCGCCCCTACTGTACAGGCTCGTGTCACCTTTTTCCACTGGGCTGTTACTCATCCACTGACAGTCATACTCAGGCCAGAGTTATAAAACACAAACAAGAAACACAGATGCAGCTTCAAGGTGCAGCGTTCTAACGCCGCCAGCGCGCCTCAGGTTGCGCCAGGCCGCTTCCAGGCGCTTGACCGTCCACCAACAATTCACTCTGCCATGCATTCACGGGTAGATGCTCGATGGAAGGTTATGCTGCCTTGTATGAATATTCTGTATGTGCGTGCAGCAGCTAGCGACACTGGCCGGCATACTCTATCAATAGGTTTTCATAACCTGCTGCGGTGTTATTCCACGACCGGAAAAATATTGCGCATGCCAAGCTGGCACGCTACCCCGATCGTTTTGCAGGAGTGATCGACGCCATATCATTCCACTGCGGCACTCTTTCAAACATGTTTCCAGTAAAAAAAACTTGCTAGGAAAAGGGGTGCCAAACTAGACATGCTCTCACGTATCTCACGTAATAAAAACTGAAAAGCGTTTGTGTAAAGGATAACTTCCTTTTTGGGAGACACTAAAACCTTTCGCTAGTAAACTGTACTCCTTTTAGGAACTTCAGTATGATGAAACGCCGAGTCAGCCCAGGGAGGACGCAAACACACCAACAACCTTACTAGAGATAAATCGATGCATATAAAAGCTGTTATCCTCAGCCAGGGCGATGGGACTCAATTGAAATAACTTTGGAAGGATGAGAGATTAAAACACCCCTGCTGGGAGTTGAACCTGTGACCTGATAGTTGAAAACAAAGATCTCAGCAGCGTCGCTTAAATAAACAAGCGAGATCACGCTGTGAACAAAGATAGAAAGTAGTCCACAAACCGGACGGAAAACAGCGAGCCTCCTACGTTTTCAGTAGTTGGTCGCTGCGCTCGAGGAGGGCTAACCTCCGGAAAAGGCATGAAGTATGCATGCCTTCCACTAATGAAAGCAAGCCGATTTTAACAGGCAAGCCCATGAAATACACTGACGTGACGTGGACGGGGCTCCGAGCCCCTTTTCTAACTCCTGAAGCGTCTCGCAAGCGAAACGCATGCGCTTGCTCGACCCTAAAAAAGCGTTGGACAGAGTGAGTTTTGTTTAGTGTTTTATACAGTTATCAGTAGAAATCCTTATCGATTTAACACTGAAGGGATTTAGTGAATTCTCTCTGATGCCACTAGATGGCAGTGTCTAATTCTAAATACTGAAAACGATCAATTAAAATGGTGTATGATGACAGCCACCATTAAAAACTATCATACAAAAAGTGAAATGAAGTCGGCTGCCTGGAATCATGTGCGAGGCCAACTTTTGTCAATAATTATCCTCATGTCTCATGATCCTGCCTGTGCGGTGATGTGCAGAAGATCGACTAATAAAGGGCAAAAGTTTCTCCCCCTGTTGTGAAAGTAAGCCAACACAGGAGCAAAGACCTCTGTGAACACGAGAAGCCCATTTTTCCCCAAAGGGGAGGACCCGAAATTGCCAATGCTCCGTCCCCACACAGAACCTGAGACATTGGTGACCTGCTGGTTCCATGGGGGCTTGGAGCTGGGTACCCTGCAGGACAAATATTGGTAGAAAAATCCAACAGAGAGAACAAGGGATGACCTATGGAAGGGAACACGTGGAAATGAGCAGTCGGCATGAACCTGTTCAGGACTATTACGGTGATGATTGTTCTGGACAGGCGTGTCCCATCCTTTAGGGCAGAGGGGCCACGCCCCCCCACCTTTTGCCCCTCATGAAGAGTGTCTGTCAGGATGAGCAAAGGCCAGCCTGACAGACACTCTTCATGCTCAGCTCAGTCAGCCAGGAGCAGACATGCACAATTTACGCAGACTCCTGGCTGCCTGAGCTGAACTTTGCTGGGCTCCTGTGGACGTGACCTCCTCTGCTCAGCAAAGGTGCCTCGAGGCCCTCCCCCGGGTGACAAGGGAAGTGTCACCCATTGACTTTGACCTGGGCGCTTCAGGTTTAAGCCCTGAAGCGCCCAGGGCGAGTGTCAATCAGTGACACCTCGTCACAGAGTGGGGTGGGGTTAGCAGTCTCACTGACCCCATCCCACTCTGTGACAAAGTTGGGACTGCTGCCTTCCCAAGGGAAGGCAGCAGTCCCAACCCTCCTGGGACCTCTGAGGCTGAAGGTAAGTGTGTGTGATCTTTCTAAACGAACGTTTGATGCGTGCGTGCATGTTTGAATGTTGATAAGTGTTATTAGCGGACGTGCATGCGTGTATGTGTGAAAGAATGAGTGTGTGTGCTACCCGCCCACCCCCCTCCCTCCTAGAACTGACGGCCGCAACTGATTCTTTACACCCCCAAAAGGCATAGTAAAAGCTGGAATCTGGATTCAGTGAAAGAGAAAAGGGTCCAAGTCTATCTGCCCGGACCCCACCGTCCCGCGACAAAGCCCCTTTGCTGTATGGGAAAAGCTGCATGCGTTTGTGGGCCTTGAAGGATTACTGCAACACTTTCTTCAGCCCTGCTGCGAACAAGCTGCTCCCGGAGAGGGCCAACGAAGGAGGGAAGTCCATTGAGAAGAATCTACCTTCCAGCCTGTCAAGCGTAAATGATGCCTGAGCACCAGGTCCCCGGCTGAAGCCACGGCAGAGGCACAAAGGCCGTCAAAAAACCCACAACTGAAAGGAATGTCGTCTGGACCTCAGCGAGGAAGAGGCTGAGAATAGAATTCCCCCATGAGAATGGCAGAAGAGAAGGACTGGAACCTCATCCCCAAAATGAGGGAAGTGCACACTGAATGAACTCCCGATCGCATAGAAAGACACAGACTAGTAAATGTCGGCTTCAGAGCCCCCCAGCCTTCTCGTCCACAGGAACAGCCTCCACCACATCCTGAGGACCCATCAGAGTTCCCAGCTGGGGATCAATAGAGAGACCCAGAGGAAGTGTGAAATCCTCCGATGCCAAGGGATACAGTCAACTCACAAACTATCCGGATTCACTACTTCCTGTGGAACAAACTCCGGATTGCTGGGACAACTGGGAGGTCGGGAGCTGCTGGGTCCAGAAAGTGGTGAAACCAAGGTGCACCAGAGGACAGTTGTATGGACTCAGCAGGAAGCTGGAAGGTGGATGAAGAAGTACCAAGAATGAACTTCAATACCACCAGATGCACCACTTGTTCTCTAGAGCCAAAGAGGCCCCTGGGAACCCTAATTCCTCTGCACCATACCCTATAGATGCCCAGGACGAAACTGAGGAAGGAGAGCATCCTCAAAAACCAGAGGAAACAGAACCAGGAGCAGAAAGATCAGGGGATTCCCTTCTACCCCAAAATCAAACATAAACACCGAGCGGAATTTACCAACACTTGCACATCCCGAGGAGCCGCCGGAGAAGAGTGAGAAATGCTCCTAGATCTCCCTGCAGCACCGTGAAGAAATGTCTCCCAGGAGAATGAGCAGGGGCGGACGTCTCAGCTTTCCAGCATGTTCACCCACCAGAGCAGGAAGCAGGAGCCCACACAAGGGGGCCAGAGGACAACGGGGCTTATATAGGTGGAGGTTCAGGACCCCACAGTGAGGCCCTCACTTTAAAAGTTTATTTGTCACTTAAAAAGAGTGAGACCACCTTCAGCTTGAACCTCAGTTTTTTTAAGTAACTGAACAAGGAAAACAACCGGAGACACACCAGGAACAGAACCCACAACTCCCAGTGTAAGGGTGGGTGACCTTAACCATTAGAACACAGGTGACTTATCCCCAAGGGGAAGAGGAAAACATACCTACAAGAATGTTGCCAAGAAAACACATATATATCAAATGAGGAGAGAAACACCTGCAAAAACACACTCAAAAACCCAATTTGACACCAGGCAGAGCACAATCCTCATCAGAAAGGGCAGAAAAAGACACAATCCATCCTGACTCTTACCTTCCAGTCACCTGGGACAAGATGCTGGGCTGATGGAGTATGGTGTGAACGAAAACATGTCTTACCTCAGGAGAAGTCTGTCCCAGATATGGGCACCGCGCTGTAAAACATCCTCCCTCACCTATGTCCAGCGATGCCAGGCAGCCACCCGCAACCCCTGAAGTGCAGGGGGGGCAATAGTCAGGGGGTGCCTAGTTCCAGAACATGCCAAGTGCTCAAAACCTCCGCTTCAGCCGGGAGAGAACGAGCAAAGCCCCAAAACACCTCGCAGGACCGAGTCAGTCCAATAAGACCAACGTGCGTCCTGGCGGAGAGTCCGCCCTCCATCTCCGTCAGAAACACTGGGGGCCGCCGAAATGCGGGAGCAAACCCAGTCCCGCCGGGACAGGGCAGCCTCGCCGCCCGCTGAACCCAAGGCCAGGGCACTGGGGCAGCGACGCATAAAAGAAGGAACCACAAATAAGGAAACAAATAAAACGGGAAACAATAAAAAGAAATGAAAAGGAATAAAGGGGTGGTGCCCCTGCAGCCCCTCAAAGCCCTAGTGTGAAAACGGGCGCACGCAGGGAAAAGCAGAAAGTGATGGTTAGTGGGGAGGATTTTATGGGAGGAGCGGGGAGGGTTATTGGAAAGGGAGGAAAGCATTGGACAGGTGTAGAAAGAGCAGAGGAGATAAACCCTCATGTAGGAAGAATTGGGACGAAGAAGAGAGAATTGGAGTGATGAAGATTAGCAGTAAATCTTTCGAGCATTCTAAGATTTTGGGGGTCATTCTGACCCTGGCGGTCATGGACCGCCAGGGCCAACGACCGCGGAAGCACCGCCAACAGGCTGGCGGTACTTCCGGGGGCATTCTGACTGCGGCGGTAAAGCCGCGGTCAGAAAAGGGAAGCCGGCGGTTTCCCGCCGGCTTCCCGCTGCCCCAGGGAATCCTCCACGGCGGCGCTGCAAGCAGCGCCGCCATGGGGATTCCGACCCCCTTCCCGCCAGCCTGGTTCTGGTGGGAACGGGTGTCGTGGGGCCCCTGGGGGCCCCTGCAGTGCAAATGCCACTGGAATGGGCAGTGCAGGGGCCCCCTAACAGGGCCCCACATAGATTTTCAGTGTCTGCGTGGCAGACACTGAAAATCGCGACGGGTGCAACTGCACCCATCGCACCCCTTCCACTCCGCCGGCTCCATTCGGAGCCGGCATCCTCGTGGAAGGGGGTTTCCCGCTGGGTGGGCGGGCGGCCTTCTGGCAGTCGCCCGCCAGCCCAGCGGGAAACTCAGAATGACTGCTGCGGTCTTTTGACCGCGGTACGGTCTTCTGGCGGTTCCCGCCAGGCCGGCGGCATCCGCCGCCGGCGGGGGTCAGAATGACCCCCTTTGTGTGTTAAATAGACCTCTACTCGCCTTTGTTGAGTGCCAGCCCTTCTGTACCCCCCCACACCCACCCTGGATACCAGATCTTCCACTTGGCCGAGGAAGGTACCCGGGCACTGAGGTGCAGCGGCTAGACTCATGCTAGGTATGTGCAACATTGCAGGGCAGGTGCTGATCCGCTGACGGCGAGGGTGAGAAAAGGCTTCTTTTTGACGTGGTCTGCCCCCACTTTTTGCCTGATCTTTGATGTAGCCTAGAAGGTGGTAGTGCCCAGGGCCCCTGCTAACCAGGTTCTCTGGACCGGAGCTTTCCCTTAAACTGTTGTGATGCACTGGCACAATTGGATTCACTTTTAGCTACCACTATAAGTTCCAAGTAAAAGGTACTTAGCCACCCAGGGCTTGGGGTACTAAGGGAAGGTCCCTGAGGGCGGCAGCACGGATTGTGCCAACTTCTAGGGCCCTGCATCCAAATCCCCCCAGCACTGCCAATGCAGGCTGCGTGCCCCGGTGCAAACCTAAAATCCAAACTCGGCATGGCACACTGCCTGTGTGCCCTGCCCACCATACACTGTATACACTAAGGATAAGACACCCCTCTGGCAGGCCTTACAGCCCCAAGGCAGTGTGCACCATATTTTATGTGAGGCCATAGCTGCGTGAGCATTATGCCCCCACTGTGTCCTTGCCAAACCTGGGACATAGTGAGTGAACAGAGCAGCCATTTTAATACATATGCTGGGCACTGATCAACATGACTTTCCCAGCTACATAATGGTAATTCTGAGCCCTGGGTTGTTTGGTATCAAACAACTCAGAATGATAAATCCAAAGTGGTACAATTATTGGATTTTATTAGCTTACCACCTTTGAAACTCGACCCCAGGCGTGCTGCTAGCAGCAGATGGCCAACCCCTTTGCAGACCCCCACTTTTGGCGGGAGCAAAGGCAGGAAACTATCCAAAGAGTAGGGGAAGTGACCCCACCTGGCATGTACCACCCCTAAAGTGTGGCCTGCGAGGCGGGTACTTCATTTCATTTTCTTCCATCTTGGATGGAAGGAAAATAGCCAATCAGGGATAGGGAAGTGACCCTTCCCACAGAAAGTGGTCACTATAGTGGCTATAGCCACTCAAAGGTAAGTGACCATTGGCCACTACCAGGTTCCCCCTAAAATGCCCACTAAATACAGCTTTTAGAGGGCACCCCTAGACCAGGTAATCAGATTTGACAGACAAAAGAAGACCAGCACCAAGCAGATCCAAGGAACGAGAACTGTGGACCTGCTGCAACAAAGAAAAGACTCCAAACCCTGCCTGCTGCACCCAGCACATGACAATCGACGCTGGGGAGTTGCCGGACAACTGGAAAAACTCTAAAGAACCCCAGAGGACCACCTGGCATGAAAAAACACTCTACAGCAGCAAGTAACCAGCAAGCCAGTGAGGGTCACTTCACTGACCAGCCACTAACTCCTGAAGCAGAAGATGCAGCTGGACCCAACAACACTTTGACGACAATGAGGACAAACCCTGCCAGAGAACCAAGATTGATGGAACTGCACTCTCCAATGGCCAAACTGTACCCATATCCTGCGCATAAGTCAGCTAACATTCGACACCAAGAAAACCAGCCTTCCCGGGGGCTTGAAAAGGACCAGGAGTAAGCCCTCATTGAGCGACTTAAGGAACACCCTGGACCTCCCGCCAGAGCGCCTCGTCCTGCAAATGACCCTTGAACCAACTTACCTCCTGCTCCAGAGGGCAACCTTGCACACAGCTCCTGGCTCACCGATTTGCTCTGCGCCTGGCCACCCTGTGCCCTGCAACGCAGAACCTGCTGTGCCCTAAGGGTCTCCCACCCCTTGCGACCTATACATTCCAAGGGGACCCCAATGAACCATCTTTAAACCTACCTCTGCAGTGCTTTTCCAAGTGGTCGCCCGCAGTGGCCCTACACCAGCTCCAGAGACCTTTTCTTTGCTGTTCCCACCATAAATGGCAGCCGCCTGAACTTCTCCAGCTGGTACATTGTGCCCACTCACAACCTTGGGCAACCTGTTAAAGAAGAACTTGGCAAACCAACTGTAGGATTTTTTTATATTTTTAAAGGTAATCTTCCATTGATTCCTATGGTGCGTAATTATTACATTTTTATTAAACTTCCAAAATTCATATCTCAAAAAGTACTTAACCAATGTTGAAAATTTTGGTCTTAAAGATTATATAAAAATCACAAGTATTTTTATAAATTGTGCTCGAGTTATTCCTTCGAGTGAATGAGTTGCAAGATTGATTCTGTGAGTACAACAAATGCTTTGCACATCTCCAAAATTGACCCAACTGCTCGACCAAGCTATCTTAAAAATTAGAGCATTAGGGGATCTAGGGCCAGATGTAACAAAGGATTTTACCCATTCTGTGTCTATGGGAAAAAGCTTTCGTACATATGGCCCCTAGTTTTTACCCCTGTAAACCAACGTGTGATTGCCGGGCCCTGCACAGTGTGCCTAGCTTAGCACACAACATAGACGGCCAGCCTCCTACAGCGAGCTTAAGCATGACCGTATTAGAACTGAATCCTGATTTGCGCAGTGAGGAATAGTTACTTGTATATTCGTAGTACTATGAGGTCCCAGCCTGCGGCTGAGAAGGCACTTCAAATCTGAAAGTTGACATTTTAAAAGTACATTGCAAGCAGTATATTTAGCTCGAACTCTCACACATTTGGCTGAACAGTGTCACTCGTAAGTACACTGCAACCATGCAAATGTCACACGTAAGCAAACTGAAAAACTGGCAGCTATGTTTTGCTCACGCGAAAGTGTCACTCATAGCTGCATGGTGCTGCTAATTTTGGCGCAGCACCACATTGTGCCAGTTTGTTGTAAATCAGGCCCTTTGTTTTTTGTGTGACCCATGTTCTCACCTTAATAGACATAATTGAGAAAAGCTAATTTACATATTAGTTTTAGGTAACCCTTCAGTTATTTTGACTGGTCTTTTTGGACAGGCCATCGGGAGGGGTCCCAATAGTTTGTGGGGGCTGATGACTGACTTGAAGCAGATCCAGATGAACTACGTGGTAGCAACAACCTTTCTAGGGTTTGACAGTGCCTGGCTGAAGTGTTACTTTCAGGGGCGTAGCTACCGTTGGTGCAGCCGGTGCAGTGCACCAGGAGCCCAGAGGTCGGAGGGGCCCCGTCTGCCCTGCACCAGCTGATGCGGGTTCTGATTTCTTGTTTTAGACCCAGAGCATGCAGGGGCTTGGCTGTGTTTGCTTTTCAGGGGGTGGGGTACAGAGGGAGAAGAGGATAAGGGAACAAGAAAGAAGAAAGGGGTGAAAGGAATGGAGAGGGAGAAAGAATGGGAGGAGGGTTGGAAAAGGTGACAGAAAGGGGGAATGTAATAAAGTTGAGTGAGAAAGCAGATGAATGGGCAAGAAAAAATGAAGAGGAAGGAACCTGAGATAAGGGGACAAGGGAGGAAAGAGATGAGGTTGAGAGGCAGAAGAGGGGAAGTGAGAGGCGAAGGGGAGAGAGGGGGGATCATTAAATGGATGAACGAGATGACAGGAGAGCAGGGTGGAGACAGAGAGGCGAGGAGGAAAGTGAGTGAATGAGTAACTTTGAGACATGCACATTATAACAGTATAGCAGGTGCAGGGATACCAGGGCCCAGGTGTGTGTCAGGTGCTCTGTACCCCATTTATAGTAATATCTGAATACCAGCTTGGTGATCTTGCTTTCATTGCTTACACTAGAGCCAATGTTCCGCAGGCCGCCCCACATCCGAGCCTGAAACGGGCTGTCGTGGTCCTGGTTCTGAAGTCAGCGCCGCCCAGCTGATTGTGACCTGGTTCTCCACCAGCCTTTTCATGACGGTTTGACTGCCATGAAAAGGCTGGTGGAGAACAAGTGCTGGGGGCCACAGGAGGCCCCTTGCACTGCCCTCAACACTGTTGTGGCCAGTGGAGGAGCCCCCTCCCAGCACCACCAGAATGCGCACTGTCTGCTCAGTAGACAGTGCGCATTCTGAGGATGCAAGGGAGAAGCAGGGAGGACCGGGACCCAACGAGGGGCCGAAAAGCGAAGGTGGGGCCGGCGGGGGACTGAGGGTAATCCGTGATGCCTGCGGACGCGTCCTTAAGCAGCAGCCGAGTCGACCAGGGCCAGGACCCGGAGGAGGGTCTGGTAGGCGCAGGGACCGACATGGGGCTACGGGTCTTCATGGCAAGCCCCCCTCACTGGGGTGAGAAGGCAGAACTCGAGTGGCAGAGAGGCACAGGGGGGCCCTGCACAAGGGGAGAAGAACACCCTCCAGCATCTTGCAAGGCGGGCTGCTGGAGAGGCGGAGGACAGTCCTTGAATTCATAGGGTGTCTGGCAGGACCCCCCAGCACACTCCCCCAGGTGAGACTTGCTGCGATTTGGGCAAGATCGGGCTGCCGGAGGCAGAGCAAGGTGTCAGAAGAGATGGAGTTGTAACACTTTGATAGCCCGGAGGCGGGCCAAAGTTGAGGACAATGAGCGAGGGCAGAGAGGCCCGGGAAGGTCAAAGGGGATCCTTTTGTGCTCGAAGTTTGCAGAGGGGCACAATGGCTGCGGCACGCCCCAAAAAAGACCGCTCAGTCAAGGATATGCTGGCCGAGGACACCAACGTCCCTGCCACAATGCAGAGAGAGGGAGAGGAACAGGGGGAGGGCTCTATCACACGGTCCTTCCTCGAGGGGCTCTTTCAGTGCCTAAAAGAAGACCTACAGGTGGTCAAGAGGGACCTGTCCAGAGACCTGAGGGATGTGAGACACGAGCTAGAAGTAGTTGGAGAGAGAGTGAACACCCTAGAAGAGCACAAACACAACCGTGATGAAGAGATAGAACAACTCCAGCAGGAATTAATTCACCTACAGGAGCAGCAAATCATGTTCCAAGCACACACGGAGGACCTGGAGAATCGCTCGAGGCAGAACAACATCCGCATCAGGGGGGCCCCCACAGGGACAGAAGAGGATGACATCGCCCAGTATGTCAGCTCCCTCTTCCACCAGATCTTGGGGGAGGATATGGACAAGGAGGTGCGATTGGACAGAGTTCACAGAGTAGGACCTCCAAGACCAGCTCATGCCCCTCCCATGGACATCCTAGTCTGTGTTCACGACTTCCCTCTGAAGTAGCGCATTCTCTGCCTAACCAGGGAGTAACACCCGCTAAAATTTGGGGTCCACTCATTGCTCCTCTACCAGGCCCTGGCAGAGATCACTCTTCAGAAGAGGAAGGACTTTAGGCCGATCACTTCGTACCTCAGGGACAAGGGGGGTTGCCTATTCCTGGGTCCATCCCTGTTACCTGATCTTCAGCTGGGAGGACAAGCCCCACCAACTGCGCTCACTGCAAGAAGACTATACCCTGCTGCAGTTGGAGCCACCCACGGAGGGGCACCTCCAGGCTTCGAGGCCTGACTGCGGGTGTCCGAGGCGCAACCGATGGCAGATGGTCCCGCTGCGGAACGGCAGGCCGGACCCAGAGACAATGGCATCAGAGCGACGGGTGGTCCTGGAGATACTCACCGGAGACCTGGCAACTCCTTTTTGGGGGGGCTAATGAAGGGCCCGTTCTCCTTTGGACATAGACTAGGGGGTTGGGGGCGTGAGGGTCGGGGTGGGGGGCTGTGGGGAGACACCTGGAGGGGGAATGGTAACCAGGTGTTTTTCTTCCAGACTAGAGTATGGCTTACTGGACTGTGCCCGAGGTTCCGGCTCCCCGATCTGGGGTTGTTAAGACTGTTGTTATTTGAGCATTGTTTTTTGGGGGGAAGGTGCCACAGGATGCACACAGTGACAAATAAAGCTCAAAGGGGACGTGGGGGTGGACTATTGCCTTGGTCACCACAGGGGAGAGGGCCACGGAGAAGAGGTGGCGGGTGGCAGGCCCATGACTTAGAGAAAGCACAACCCCATACACATTCAAGGTAATCACACTCAATGTTAAACACCAGAATAACCCAATCAAGCGCAGGGCTGTTCTTTCCTATCTGGAAAATACCAGAACGGACCTGTTTCTATTACAGGAGACACACTTGCGCCCTGTAGACCACCACAGACTACGATCTCGGACCTTCCCGATACAACACTTTTCCTCACAAGGGAACAAGGTAGTGGGGGAGGCACTTTTGGTATCGAGGAGGAAGGTAGCTGGCAAGGTTGTGGACATTCTGGGCCGGCTACTGGTCTTCAGGGTACACATGGGGGACTTGCACATTATTGTGGCGTCCCTTTATGCACCTAATGAGAAAGAGAAAGGGTTTATACGACGAGCTTTGGGAAAGGCCATGACCGTGCAGGACAGACAGGTCATCATTGGGGGCGACTTTAATATAGTCCTCAACAACGACTGGGACATATCGGCTTCTAAATACGGTGGAGTGGGTGCTTTGTCACCTAGTGGACTCCAAACATTGGAGGAGTTGGGCCTGTGCGATCTTCGGAGACATAGACACCCTACATCCAGGGACTACACCTTCTACCCCCATGCCCATAAAACTTATGCCCGCATTGACCTGCTCTTGGGCACTAGAGACATCCGACAGAGTCTGAAGGAGAGAGATATAGAGCCTTGGGCCCTGTTGGACCACACAGCTGTATCCCTAACACTAACTCTTTCAGACCGCCACAGGGCCTATCGGCCTTGGAGGCTTAGGACTACTTTATTTTCAAGGCCTGAAGTGGTGGCCCAGATACGGTCGTCTATTGCCAATTTTCTAGACTTTAACGACACACCGGACACCTCTGCTTCCCTTCTGTGGGAAACAATGATGACGGTCGCAAGGGGTGAATTCATTGCTATCTCAGCAAAGCAACAAAGCTCAAAGGGAAAAGAGGGCCCAGTTACAAGACGAGGTGATGGAATTAAAGAGGATACACAAACGTACCGGGCCCTGGGGGTTTGGAGGAAGCTGAGTGTAGCCAGGGCGCAGTGAGCAAGCCTAGACATCGACAGGGCAGAATACGCAGCACTCCAACTGCGCCACTCCTTTTGTGTGGGGGGGAATAGGTGCGGGCACCTCTTGGCCAGCAGACTCGGGGACAGAGGCAATCTGCGCTGGTGGAGAGGGTGAGGTCTGGGGACGAAGGGAGGCTGAGGGTAACGCGGAGATAGCTGCTGCTTTCAGAGATCTTTACAGGGACCTGTATTCTCCCACCAGGTCCAATTTAGAGGCCACTTGGCAATACCTCAATGGTGCCAGCACAACGCGACTCTCTACCGAAGAGTCGTCCCTGCTCGAGGCCCCTATAAGAATAGAGGAGTTTGTTTCAGCAATAGCCCGGTTGGATGCCCTGAAGTCTCCGGGAATCGACGGCTTCCCAGGACTGTTCTATAAAACCTTTTGTGGTGAGCTTTCTCCGCTACTGACGCGCCTTTTCAACGTCATCTCTAGTCCGGATACAATTCCACCAACCATGCTAGAAGCATCCATTGTGGTCATCCCAAACCCAGGGAAGGACCCCGCACTTTGCAGGTCTTATAGGCCCATTTCATTACTTAACATGGACATCAAACTGCTCATGGGCATCTTGGCCTCCCGCCTGAAGCCTGGGTTGGTGGACCCAGATCAGGTGGGTTTTACCCCACTCCATCAGTGCGGGGACAATACCAAATGGATTATGCAGATCATAGATAAAGTGCAGCGTTCGGAGAAAGAACAGATGCTGCATAGCATTGATGCTGTAAAGGCATTTGATCAGGTCCAATGGCTCAAACTACAGGCAACCTTGGAGTGTTTCGGGTTAAGACCCAGGTTCCGTGCATGGATTACTAGTGTGTATAGCTATCCAAAGGCCACAGTCAGGGTGAATGGGATAACATCTACCTCATTCCCAGTGGGCCGAGGGATCCGGCAGGAGTGCCCACTCTCCCCGCTACTGTTCGCTCTCTATGTGGAGCCCGTAAGGGATGACCCGGAGATCACCGGGGCTACTTTTGGTGGGGAAGAACATGTCATAGCACTCTATGTGGATGACGTGGTGGTGGCATTGGGAAACCCATTGAGGGCCCTGCCGGCTTTCCTGAAGGAGGTGGAGACTTTTTGGGAAGTCTCAGGTTTTAAGATAAACCTCTCAAAATCACAAGACCTTAGCCTCATGGTCCCGAAGGATACGGAGGAGCTTTTGGCTGGGCGGTACCCAGTTCAGTGGCACTCGCAGTCTGTCCCATATCTAGGCCTGCAAATAGCTAAGACTGTTGTGGAGACTTCCCATTTAAATTATCGGCTCCTTCTCCAGAGTGTCAGACGAGATCTGAACCGGTGGGGAGCACACCCCATCACTTGGTTAGGCAGGATAGCGGCCATAAAAATGTCAAAACTGCCCAGGGCCCTATTCCTCTTCCAGACGCTTCCAGCGGAACCCACGCTGGTTGCCCTCCAGACGCTACAGAGAGCCGTTAGCCACTTTATTTGGTCGGAGGTGCGGCCCAGAATGAACCGATAATTATCCTGCCAACACCTGCCGGCAGGCGTCTTGGGTATTCCTGACATGCAGCAATACTATAGGGCAGCCCAGCTCCGATATCTTTTGGAGTGGGCGCAGTCGGAATCCGACAAGTGATGGCTTTTCATGGATAGGGCGTTCACGGGGACTGCCCTGTGGAAGATCAATTTCCTTCAGCGCTGCCGCAGACTGTGGGGTCCCTACTCTTCCCCTGTCACTGGTGGCACAATGAAAGCATGGGGCCAAGTGGCCTGCACTAAGGAGCTCACTACCTTACCATCTTCCCTGACCTCCATAGTGGGGCAGGGCCTGAGCCAGGGGGCTTACAGTCTCTGGTCTACCCCAAACTGTCACTCCATAGGACACCTATTTGACGGAGAGGGCATAATATCTTTTGGCAGCTTGAAGAAGGCACATTCTTTGCTGGAGAAAGAAAGAATGCAATACCTACAGATACGGCACTGGGTGATGAACCCTATGAAGCGTGAGGCAGCATCCCGTCCCCTCCTGAAGTTTGAGCAAAGGCTCCTGACCAAGACATCAGATAAGTGTGCCATTTCAGAGCTGTATGCCTTGATTCAAACCACAGGTACACATCCTAAAATTCCTAGCCAACAGAGGTGGAAGACAGAACTGGGGAGGAAATTCACACCTGAGATATGGGAGGCAATCTACTCTAGGGCCAGACACACGGCATGCAGTATGGCAGCCACGGAGACTGCCGTGAAAATATCCACGTATTGGTACCTCACCTCAGCCTGGCTTCATAGGTGTGATAGCTCGCATTCGCCTCTGTGCTGGCAGGGTTGCGGGATGACAGGTACACTGACACATATTCTCTGGGACTGCCCGAAGCTGGCTACATACTGGGAGGGCATCCTGGATGACATTGACCACCACAGGACCACTCAGCTGCCGAGCTTTCCAACCTACATCATTTTGGGCCTCCAGAACCCCTTGACATTTCCACTCAAATCACTAAAAGGTCACCAGATCAGCTTTGCACTTCGCTCTGCACTCCAGAACATTTTGTCACATTGGGGCTCCCCCCAGGTTTCAAATCAGCTAGGCTGGCTGCATCGGTTGTTGCAGATTCTGGGGAGGGAACGGATCTCGCTTACCCTGCAGGTGTGGAATCACTCCTATAGGGATCTGAGGCACCTGTTTTTTACTCTACTCGCGGGGGAATTCCGAGAGCTGACTTGCCCTAAATACCTACAACTCCTACGTCTTTCAGAGGGTGGCAGTCCCCAGAGCAACGAGAGATAGTGGGATATTATCACTGAACTGCATGCATGCTTCCACGTTTGGGGGGGGGTCTCTGTGGCACCTTGGGGGAAGGGGAGTTAGGGAGGAGTTGAGGGTGGGGCGTTAAGGGTAGGGGGTGTTTCCCCCAGTTGCTTCTTTTCCTGTTGGAGGGCAGATTTCTGCTCATGTTTATATTGGCTTTTGAAACTCAATAAATAAATTTGAACCATAAATTGCACTCTTATAACTCAACACAACTAACTTCACCATTCTGCATTTGCAGCCAAAAAAGGTCGAATTATCAGTGCTGAATGAAAATGTAGGCCCAGCTGCAGCCAGTTTTAAACCCAAACTAGGAGTCTATGGGCAGATTTACTAACTTTTAGGGCAGCGCAGTGCGGCAACGAAAGCCGCGTTGCACAAGGGTGGGAAGACAGCCCAGAGACATATTTACTAGAAGCGCCTTCTGCATTCATTATTCGTTTAAGCAAAGCCCAGCCTGACTATTTCTGTACGAAGGAGGAGGCCTAGTATGTGAGTGAATGCCCCGGTAAGATTAAAAATATAGGTACCACTATGTCACTAGTAAAGGGACATATGTTACTGCATAAGATGGTAACAAAAAAAGTGAGTTCTCACACTGCGTGGAAAGACGTTTCCACCACCAGCAAGATAATAATGCTGAATTAGTCAGATACTATGGCCCTGAGAGTGTGAGATTGGGAATTAGTGGAGAGGACAGGGAAGCTGAGCTAAGGTGCTTGGAATTGCAGTACACCATCTCCCTAGAGACAAAGCATCCTGGGTGAATTATGACGAAGAAATGAGGGTGCATTTAGTTTAAGATGTAATGCCTCAATACCTAAGAGGTGACCCTGCTTTCCTAATAATAGTCTAATGATTAGTAATGATTCAGTTGTGATAGGATGACACTGAAAATCAGAATGAACTGCTAGTGCTTGGTTTTGTGCTTATCTCTCATCCTGGCTGATTGTTAGAAGGCTAATTGGTTTCACTAGGGGGTTAGTCTCCTGTTCTTTAACTGATGTGAATAAAAGTACCACTGTGGGTCCATAAGTGGAATTATGATGATCTGGGTGAAGTTTTGCACAGCACCTTTATCACAAACTACTTGTAGCTAAGAGGGGTGCATGTCAATGTCCGAACCTGCTTAATCTACATGCAGCTTCAGCTGGTGGCAGTTTAGTTTAGTCCAAATCTCATTGAACTATCAACCTTTTGTCGCAACTTAATAGTAAACTTCATTGTCAGACCTTCACAACTCCCCCTGTAACATTCATATAAATTCTTTTCAGTTTTACCCATTGTTTAAGCCCTAAAATGTCACTAATTTTCCAAACAACCATGATGAATATGGTCCAAGCTACCGGTTAATTTATTTTAAATTAGTGGTGAGTGAAATTAATACTTAATCGCAATGTTGGGCAAAATTATGAAACAGATGAAGTTTCCTATTTTTGCCCAAGTTGGGGTTAAGTTAAGAGAATGTACCCTTCACAAAGAATGATGAAGATTCCTAGCTTTTCCAAAGCAAGGTTTATCCCTAAAGGAAACTAAAATAATTGTGTGCTTTAAAACCTTCCAAACTTTAGCATTTAACCTACAAATATTTGGGTAAGAATGCACCCTGAGTGCACAGCATTAACCTTGGGTCATTACTGGGGGCCATGCCCTCCCCAAACATGTACTTCTGGCTACGGGCCTGTCTCAACTTCTACTTATTGGATTTTTGTGGTTTTGGTCTTGTTTTCCTCATCATAAAACTAAGCTCTAGTTTACCAGTTGTGGTGTCTTTTTGTGTGGTGTTTTCACTGTGTTGCTCTTTGAAGTCTAGCACAAATACTTTACTTGGTTCACTGACATAATATCGAAACCAGAAATCTAGACATACAAAAACATTGTGTCAAAAATATCAATGACAAAAATATTGTTTTCCTATACAGATATAGATAAGTACAAAAATATTGAAAGAAATATCGTTTTACACAAGTATCAAAAAATATATACAAAAATATCATTTTTTTATATACATAGTTAAAAACACATAACGTTAACATAAATTAAATATGTTTAAATAATATTTGAATATATATATATAGATATATGCTTGTTTAAACAAACGAAAACATGTATATGTATGTGTGTATGTTTATATACATATATTTAATGTAAAGCTATTATAAAACATTAATTTATATTATAATTTTCTATTTTTTTAAATAGACTAATATAACGAGTAAATATATACAGATTTAGATAAACAAAATATAAATAAACAGCAAAAAAAGTAAAATATTTTAAATTTAATTATATATAAAAGATTAACAATACATAAAAGTATGTTTTACTAAAAATATGTAAAAAAAATACATACATTTTCTATATTAAAGTTGTAAAATTAAATACACAGACACATAATAATAATAAATATTTAAGCAATACTAACAAAAAGTTTAAACTCTAGGAAATAATAAATTTACTAAGCCCACTCCAGTCTGTGCAACAGTGGACAAAGCTTTGGACTTTGGAATAATAAAATTTACAATTCCCACTCCAGTTGGTGCAATGGTAAAGAAAGAGTAATTCTCTTCAAACAAATAACATGTTTTAACAACTCTATTAAATAAGAAAAAATATAAAATTCTAAATATAAACATTACAGGGTCATTACGACCCCTGCGGTTGGTGTAATAGTGGAGGTATTACTGCCAACAGGCTGGCGGTCCATACCTCCACTATTATGACATTGGCGCTTGGCCAAAGCCAAACCGCCAAGTTAACACACCGACCGCTAGGACGGTAACAACCGCCATGCTGGAGACTTCAGTCTCCAGCCCGGTGGCCGTCAGTAGGCCGCCCATGGCATTTTGTCCCCGCCCACCGCCATGGTATCTGTGGTTTCTGTACTGTCATGGAAACATTGGCGGTAGGCACTATCAGTGCCAGGGGCCTCCTTCCCTGGCACTGATAGGGGTCTCCCTCACCCCCCTCTTATCTCCCCCCAGAGTCCTCCCCAACCCTCCCCACCCTGTCCCCTTCCTGCCCCCCACATATACACACATACACGCACATACATTCACACTCATACACACATACATACACACATTCACCCACGCATGCATACATTCATACACACTCCCACCAACACTCACAAACATGCATCCAGGCACACACGCAATCACACAACACAACATGCACATACACACACACACACTCATGCACACACGCATGCACGCATTCATACACAGTCACACACACCCCCACACATACACACAACACCCCCCACCTCCCTCTCCTGTCAGAGAACTCGTCTTACCTGCTTGCAAGGGGTCCTCCGGTAGGAGACGGGACACGAGCGCTGCTGCCAGCAGCAGCGTCCACCAGCAAAACACCTCCAGGCCGTATCATGGAACATCATACAGCAGGTGGTGTTTTTCTGGCGTGGCGCTGCTGCTGGCAGCAGCGCCACCTTACCGTTGTCCGCCGCCACGACCATAGCCGGAGTTCCGCCAGCCTTCTGGCAGAGTTCCTGTTACGGTCATAGTTCCATGGACGGTCAGTAGCTACGGCAACAGTATGTTGGCGGCCGTCGCCATGGCGGTAGGCGGCTTTTGCCGTCAATGTCATAATGAGGCCAAATATGTCTATATTTTAACAAATATAAACAAATCACATAATTATTATCAATTAAAACAGACATTATTATCATAATGTAATTAAAATAAAAAGTGTAACACAATTAGCATGTTAAGTAAGAAAAACATTTTAACAAATTAATAAATACCTTTTAATTTATTATTACTTAAGTAACTTTCAACCCTATTCCTGTACAAACTAAACAACACACACGTAAAATGTAACTCAACAACTATGATAATTTCACAGTTAACATAATTATAAATTAAATAATTAATAATGAACTAAAAATGAAATATAATTAAATTAGTTCTTAATTATATCCCCACCCTTTACCCCTTAAAACCCAATAATCCAAACTTGAAATATAACTTACAAATATCCTAATTACTCAGTTTTCATAATTATCAATTAAATAATTAATACTACTTAAAAATTCATTATTAATTAACTACAATATATTAACTTCCCACCCCAGACCTCATAACCCGCACCTAAAACTTAACTTGAAAAATAAATTAATTACACAATTTACATGATGAATTATTATTTAAATAATTAATAATAATTAAAATAATTATTTATTAATTATAATTAACTTCCCCCCCTGTACCCCTATAAACCCGACAACCCGCTACAGCACTATAAATTACAATAATCAAATTAAATTCAAAAACAACAAAAAAATTACAAACTATATTAAAAACATTATAAGCAGTTATACAAACAATTATAACATGTACAATTAAAACATATACTAAAATACATAAAGATAATTATAAAATGATATTATTTACAAGGATATTTTTCTAAACTATATTAATAGCAGATATTTTTAACATCAATATTACTTACCTTAGAAAATCAATATTTTTGTCAACGATAGTCCTGCATCAAAATGTTTGTGTATCATGATATTAAAAACTTGATATTTGTGTGCCTCAATACTTTTAACTCGATGTTTTGTCCAAATACCATTTTACACATTGCCTCTTCAGTTAAACCTGACTGCTCAGTGCCGAGCTACCACAGGATTGTCACAGGATATTTGATAGTGTTAATCTGACTCACCCTGACTAGGATTATGGTCCCTGTTGGACAGGGTGCATGCCTCTGCCAGCCAGAGACCCAGTTTCTAACAGTGACCACATATCCTCTTGGTGGGTCTCTCCCAAACACTACTGGTAACTCAATATTTCTAAGATACGACGCACTATGGTGCAGGGGAGGGGGCAGTAGCATCAACATTGTTTACGCTGTTCAGGGTTAGCGCCAAAATGTTGACGCTAACCCTGAATACGACATAGGGGCCCATTGTTAACAATGGTGTGCCCCTTTTAAAGCCTGCTCTGAGCAGACACTAAAAGTGTCTAAAAAAATGACGCAGAAAAATCTCTTAGATTTCTTTGCGCCAATGTTTTGGCCCCCCTAATGGGGGAACGCCCCCTTTGCATACATTATGCAAGGTGCATGCATAATTTAGTGCAAAGGGTAATGAAGTGGTGCAATGCATGCGTTGTACCCCTTTGTAAATATGACGTGGGAAAGTGGCCGCCTTAGCACCACCTTAGCATCAAAACATTACGCTGAGGTGGCTCTGAAGTGGTGCTAGGCCCTCTTAAATCTGGGCCTATGTTTCAACAGCCAATGAGAATAATGTACAAGGATGAGTTATTCTGAAATTAATAATGTGGTTGGTGCAGTGCAAGTAGCATTTTTTGTGCTGCTTGTCTATGTAAAATCATGCTGTGAGTTTGTGTGTTTTCTTAGTGCAGAGCATTGTAAACGATGTGCTTTTTGGGAAAGAGACAGCCTTTACTGACTTTCCTGTGAGACTTTAAATTTCATCTTATTCTGCATGTTGCTTGGAGAGGGCGCGATGCTTGTGGTCCTTTCTGTTTACTATTATTTACTATTTACTGTCGTATGATTGACCTCCAGATGTACTGCGCTCGTTTAAGTTCTTAAAGGTACATTGCATCATTTACATTTTTAAGATTTTGATTTTATGTTAATCCTCTTGACTCTAATGACTTGCTTTCTGTAATGACACTGTCAGTTGAATACATATGCAAATACTGAGAGCTGGAAAAGCCTTGTTGTGCATGTTTTCTTAATGCTTTGACTGAAAGTTATGCCCTGCACCGTACTTACAAGGTGGCGATAAGCCACTTTTTGTGGCTTAACGCCACCTTGTAAATACGGCCCCTTCACACGCAGCACTGTGCGTGAAAGGGGTGTGCAATGGGTGTTGCCATGGAGTTCCACAGCAACACCCATTGTATTTTGATGCTGCCCCAGATTTACAAGTTTTCTTAAATCTGAGGCAGCACCAAACTCTAATGCCACCCCAGGGGTGGCACTAGCATGGCGCAATGAGGAGGAATAATTTTATTTCTCCTTGTTTTTTGCTCTTTCTATGTGTACTGCATTCTGCATTGGAGAAGATGGTTGTTTCAAGAGAGGGATCACTTTAGCAATCTTGCAGTAAGCCTGGACTATAAATGACCCTAAAGAACAATTGAGTTGAGTGACAATAGATTTTGTAAATAGTTATAATAGGGCTTGAGGGCCCGGGTGCATAGGGGAGACGGATTTATATTGAAGCAGAGCCTGCTGAGTTTGAGCAAAAGAAACAGACTCCAGATTATTTAGGCAGCATTGCACGATAGGTCTTATCCCCAAATCTTCCGCTCCTCGTGCAACTACAACAGATGCTGATGGAGCTAGGCCGTCACAGATCCTAAGAATGTTAGAGAATAGTTGTTCGAAGAGATCCGCTGAAGGCTGAGGGAAAAGGAGGATCGAGGGACCGAGGAAGATTTGAAGAAATATCCATGGTAATGCTCCGGTTACTTAACGGTACTCTTCATTACTCCAGGTCCAAGGCTTCCCAGATACAGTCCTGGGATTCCCCTCTCCCAACCCTTGAGGGGGTTGATTATTTGTGGTTCTTTTTGCTGGGGTTTGTTGGGTACCACAGTATGTGTGAAGCACCTACTTCCCCCTTGTAGGGGCTCCTGGGTAACGGCGGCCATGTTGGGGGAAGTATTTTGAGTTGGCTGGGGAGTAAGGTCTGCCAGGAAGAGATGGAATCTCAGGTGTAAGGTCTGGATTGGGGTTGATGGACATGGAGGTGATTAGTAGCGAGGGTGAGAAACGGATGCAGACTGAGGGCCTGAGATGCTTCCATCACTGAAAGCCAGCTTGGACTCTAATAGCCACTCCCCCCATTGCCTACCTGATCCCTTCTGTGATTGGCAAACCTTGAAAGAACAAAAACGGAGGTGAGGATGAAATTCATGCCAATTAATAGCACCTAATCCTGTATAGGCACATCACACAATAAAGTATAACTTTTTGGGGCATCCTATGTAGTTTCCACAAAGAAGATTATGCAAATGTCACCAAGGTTAAGCATGCATGTGTCACCATGCACGTGGAGGCATATATCATGATTCTGCGGCCATTTGGGCAATTTTTAATTTATCATCCCTAATGCCAGCCGTTTAGCTTGACCTGGTAAATTAAAAACAAATGCTGCACAAAAGTTCCTTTAGAGAAAGGAGCAGCCCAAAAGCAACTTGCAGCTTTCTGAGCCTCCTAGAAACTAAAACAAGCATTTGCAATGCAATGTGTCTCGCGTTTGCTCGAGTTAGACCTATTAGCATTATAGATTCCTAACTAAACTTTTCTTGCCACATAAATTGAAAATGAAAACTGAAACAGTTGACATAAGCGAGCCGATTCAAAGCGCCATGTTCGCCATGAGCATGAAGGAAAGACACTAAAGGAAAAAGAAGTTCGCTCGCAGTCAAACATATCAACAAATGTGAAATTATCCATGTAACAGGGTCGGTGTCCAATGCGGTAACAAAACTGCCCCATGGAGGGACAAACATGAAGCATTTACCAATCATAACAAAGGATATTTGAAAGGCAAGCCCATGAACGAGTGAAAGGGATCGGCGTGCGATGGGCGTGGTTAACAGCCTACAGATAGATTACAACACGTCATAGCGCTTGCGCGCTCGACCTAAAAAAAGGGAAATTAAACAAAAAAACTATTATGGGGAATGTCAGGAATCATTTGAGAAGTGAGAATGGCACTGAGAGAGCAAAGCAAACCTGAGCAACAGGGAGTCTTGGGGGAGCAACATAGGGCCTGGGAGGGAAGAGCTTGTGGGGGGCAGAATGTGAAGGGGTGCAGCACACATCGTGCAGCGAAAACAACATGTGATCTTTGAGGGAGAAAGCTAGCTTACTGTTTACTGCTTAGGACCAGATTCTCATAGCTTTAGCCTCAGTTTAGAGTTAATTCTTTTATGCTAAACCGACGCTAATCTTTTTTTGGCATTCACAAACCACTGCGTGTAGGTATTGGCATTGGTTTGTGCGGCAAAGTAACAGAAAACAGCGCAAAACACTGCTTTGCGTTACCTTGCGTTACAAGCGTCACTTTGCGTCACGGGCGTTACATGGGTGGTACATGCGCGTACCCGTGCTTTTTTACGCTAAACCCTACTCTGAAAGATCAGAAGAAAGGGTTTAGCTCCAAAAATGAATGCCCTTGAAAAGCTCAATCAGTTCAAAAGTTACTAAAATAAAACTGGGAACACAGGTTTCCACACATTAGAAAGCCCTTCACAAAGGTTGACTGGTCATCGTTCAGCTGTTTATTGCTGTATTTGGTTGCTAACTGGTTCTACGAAGGTGAAATCTTTGCCCACACAGTGAAAGAATGTCAAAACAATGAAGTAATGCCATCACAAAATGTGCAGCATTAGCCTGTAAAATGGGACTTTTCTTGCCCCTTAATTTAGTCAAACTAGCTGCATAATTTGGTCCTCCCCGGATTGATAATTCCAGTGGCCAAAACCAGGGTGCCGATTAAAGGGACCAGCTGGAATAAATGAAAACCACTGTTTCCAATTGTTATTTAAAAACAATTCAATGTTGAAGTTGGATTTTAATAAACATGAGGTAGAAATACTTCTAGAAAGTTAGTCTTTACCTGCCTGACTTTTATCATATTGAAAATGCCCTGGCACATGCCTTTTTGGGCCAGTTTAAAGTAAGCCAAACAAGAAATACTGAAAAAGTAGGTAGGGTTGCCACCGGAAACGTTTACCCCATTGGTTGAAGAGTTCCCAAGAGTCAGCCCCACTCTTTAGCGAGTGGCAGGCGTAAATGTGGCACCCCAATGCACCTCATCAGAACACTTTCTTTACCTGTGCAAGAACAGAAGAAGACTAAACGTGTTGTCTGTGACCCGAAACACAACAAACTTCTAGAGGCCTTTTCCCTAAAGTCTCCAGCTCACCAGTAGAAACTGGACTTGAGCTGGACTTTGCTGTTTGGAAATGTAAAAATGTTTGCCCCAGAGATCCAAATCCTCTGTGGTACTCATCGCAAAATGTTTTCTCTCTAAGTTTCATGACATCAGATTCAGTTTCAACTTTGTCCTGTGTGGACAGCTTCGCACCTCCAAAAAATGACAAAGTTCCTTTCTGTGTTACGACATAGTAGATTTTTCTATCCAAAACGGAAAAGCGTTAGTGAGATCAAGCAGTTCCCAGGATCTGGCCTCTGATTTCACGACAGCTGCTCCAGTCTCCGCATCGGCCTGGATGGAGATGATTTTCATCTAAAAAAAAATTACATTTCTAATTTCTCTACCCAGGTGTTCCACTTGGGTTCTTGTGCTGATGTAGCGCCTGATACAACAACCAGCTGGATTGCAGGGATGCTTGCCATCTATTGACCCCACTTCTTTCGTTTGCAGCATCTCACACCCCCACTCTCCCGGTCTCTTGGGTTATTCCTTTGAACAGCCTCACTGGTTGCTAGCTCCCCTTCACACTGGGAAGGTAGTGCCTTTGCCTGAAGCTGGGGCTAAGCCAGGGTATGAGACAGCTCACACTGGATGGTGTGGATGGCAATGGTTTTGCCTTGCTGGGTACAAATGTGTGTCTTCTCTGCCAGGGAAGTCAAGGCTCTTCGACAGAAGCACAGAGGAATGACCCCCCTCAGCACCTTGAGACTCTTACGGGTGAGGTGTGCGCTTTACAAACTCCAACTGATTGATTGATTGATTGAAAGACTGTGCCAAGTTCTCGCAGCCAACGTGGCATGTATTTTGAGCATGTCCTTGTAGTATTTTCATTGGCTGGTCTCCTCTTGCAGGGTTATCCAGGAGCTCACCTGGGAATTTTCCTGACTGCCGCTTACCTGTGATGGTTTCTGCCTCGAGGGGCGGCCTGTGGAGGGTTTGCCCCGGGTTGCACCCTCCGGCTCCCTTTTCTCTGTTGTAAAGAGGCAGCCTTCCTGCACACAGCCTTGGGAGAGGGAGCTCTCCTATGCAGTCTGCGGCTCAGCGGGGAACAATGCAGCATCAACCCCCACCCACCACGGTGGGGCCAACCACTACTCCCTATTCCTAGGACCACCATCAACACAAACACCACTCATGGGCTGACCACGCCTCAGGAAGCCAAATATTGCAGCTAAAAGAGACCGACATTGCTTGACAACGGAAGCACATACTGCCTACTCGCCTTCAAAATGGTTGAACAGACCTCTGTGGCCCCTCATGAAACAGAATATGGGTGTTGATCTTTAACACAGAATTGAAGAAACTGAGAGGTGACTTAGCTGATGCCAGTCTCAGTAAGTTAGGGGACAAAGAGAAACAAACATAGTTGGCACGTTTAACAAAAGATGTTGCGCTTATTGCCTTTAGAACATTAATGCTAAATAAACACAGGATGTATTTTGATCACCATTTTACAGAATTTTATCTCAAAATCTCGGAAATGTCCTTTTGCCTCTTAACAACTAGTTTGAAGCTCATTAACAAGTACAGAAGTCTGGGCCCATAGTCATCAAGAGTCCAAGCACAGCAGCACAGCAAGCAACGTTGCTGTGCTGCATTGGGTGAACAGGAAAGAGCTGATCTGCACTGTAAGACATTGGGTTGTTGGTTGTCTGGGGTGTCAGCCGTGGTCAAGCAACAGCCACAACCTCTTGCAGGGTGAACCACAAAAACTTAGCAAATTAGCCTGTGCTCAGCCATGGGTAGCTTGGCACAAAAACAGCCAGGCTTAACTTAGAGGCAATGTGCTAAGTATTATGCAGCACACAAACAGTAATCAAGTGAAAACACAACACAAGAACAACCCCAAGCAATTTTTTTAAAAATTGAGTCAATTTTTATAAATTAATTGATCGTAAAATGAAAGAAATCCCATCAGTAGAACTGGAATTATGAATTTTTAATGTTTTTAGTAGGGGTGGGCAATAAATGCCGCTCCTCTGGCAGAGTTGGTGGAGTTTGGCTTGCATAGTGTAGAGTTCCAACCAAAGTCCGCCAACCACTGCATGGGGAAGTTTTTTCTGGTGTGCAGCTCGTCAACACTAAGTTAGCAAGGAAGATTTGGCATTCTCTTGCACGCTTTTCAGCTCGAGAAAGAGCACCTTCTGGTGCACAGTGCGGTGCCATCCACGCTGATTTTTCAGAGTGTAATAAGATCCCAGCGCTAAATATCAGTATGAGAATCGCATCATGCCTATTTCCGCCCATTCACAGAACTCTGTGGAATCTCACAGGGATTTCATGTAACTCTGCAGAATTCCATGGAGTGAAACTGCGCAAGTTACGCCCACCCATATCTTTTAGTAAAAACTAGCGCCTAAAAGATAAAAGTGCCAACTTGCCTTCTCTTCCCCAACTCAAGTCTCTTTTTGAGGGACAGCTGGCATGCACCCAGGTGGCACACTAGAGGTTGCCCACCTGTTTACCACTTTCCTTTGTGGTCTAGCCGAGCATCCTGCACTTTTTCCAATGCTTGCTCCCAACAAGAGAGAGTTCTGATGTCCTTCCAGGCAGCCTGGGTGCTTCCAGAGGTCAGAACAACAGCCTGAGGCAGGAGGAGGTCACATCTCCAGCCCCCAGCCAGGCTAGTGAATAGAGCCATCAGGGCAGTGAGCTTCCAATGCTTTACCGCCCTGGATAGTCAAGAGCGCTGTCCTCCAGTGAGGGATCAGCCCGAAGCACATTTGCTCCTGGACTGGTGGGTAATTAGGTACGCCGGACTGTGCACACCCTAAGCAGGCTGGCCACACCTCTATGGTGGGCAGCCAGTCTGTGCACTAAATTTCAGTTTCAGCCATCTTAAGTGTGGCAGAACAGAGGGTTAAGAGTAGCTAAAGGTGTCCTGTTTCACAGGATATGGTCATCTCAGAGGGGGATTAGCCGTAGGAGCTGGCTGCCCATTGGCCACTAGTCTCCACACCCCTAACTCCCCGAACTCCAGAATTTAAGCGACATCCGTGACAACAGAACCTCAGATCTGATTGACCAACTTCAAAGAAGGACCACAAGATGCTCTGCACCACCAAAAACCAGGTTCTGCCTGCTGCTTAATAGTAAAAAAGGGAAACTCTGTCCCTCAGGCAACAGACTGGGAACTGCGTGATCAACATTCGTCCTTTGCTGAAACTCGGCACTCCCGACCAGAGAGACACCTGTGGAAGCCAGAAGCACCTTCAGTCTTCTTTGGACTAGAGGCACTAGTCCCCTGGAAACTGCAGGTAAAAATAACTGACATCAGGCCCGCTGCAGGCTCCTCCACATCCATATGCTACAGTGTCTTCTAGGAGTTGTAGTCCATCCTGCCTCTTAGTTTCAAGCCGCTACTTCACTCGTTCAGACCCCGGTAAATTCCCAAAGGATTCCTGCACCCTTACCGCTGCCAAGGCTTGTTGGTTGCCAACCCAGTAACAAACCCCTTCACTCGACACTGCTGGTGCAGGGCACAGCGGGCAACCTGCCTCCACATCTGCAACCCAGCCTCAGCTGAGATTTTGCATCTCCTTGTTAGCCTCATCGTGCAGAAGGTAAAATCAGTACCAGCACGAGCACCGTTCAGCCCCACAGGCAGCCAGGATAACTCTGCACCTGGACCCCATGGACCTGGTAGAAGTGAAGCGACTGTTGTGGCCTGGTCCCAGGGCCCACACTATCTTAACCCTGCAAGGTTTCCCCGCAGCACGACCTCCAAGTGGTCGTTTGTCACCAAGGGCACCCCTGCCATTGACTTCAATGCGAGTCCCGTTCGGCACCACGGACACCCTGGACAACTCTGCACTTGCCAGATGAAAGTACTCTGACTGTTGTAATCTGGTCCCAGGGTCTGCATTAGTTTAACTCCCCCCCCAGGGTCCATGTAATTTGTCTTTTATGTGCATTTTTGCAACGCATGCCATTTTTGCCATTGACTTCAATATGTTTAATGTTCTTTTACAGTGATTTTCTATTGCTTCTAAAATTTGTTTCTGGTTCTACTGTACATGTACTGTTTGGTTTGGTGTCTAAATTTATATAAAAATAAGCTCTATTTTTATAAATTGGTGTTGAGTTTCTTAGGAGTCGTTTATCGTGCACAGTTGTGCTGTGAAAATCTTAACATGAGTTCCCCTAAGTAAAGCCTGACTGCTGTTTGCCACACTACCAGGGCTGAGCTAAGGATCTACTAGTGTGAATCCAAGGACCATCTCTGGGGTATTGTGAGAGTATTACATGGTGAGGCCTAACCCCCACACCCTGTAATACTCCACTTTCCTACATTATACCCACAGATGAATTAGGAGGGAGGTGGGTTCACCCCCTGTATGGCCATTAGCACTAGCTGACCACACTGTTGGTGACCGAGAAAGTGGCGGGTAATGCATGGATGACACTGTGGTATATTGTAGTGAAGGACGCCTTCCTGTCCTCGGGACAAACTTGTGGCAAGTACACATCTGAAAACAAGCATTGGCAATGCAACAGGTCTCGCATTTACTTGCGTTAGAGCTATTGGCTTTGTAAATTTATAACAGCACTTTTTTTGCCACATAAGTTGGTCACCTCTACCGCATAATTTGGTATTTTCCTGCCTCATAATTCCAGTGGCCCTGCATATAACTAACTCACTTCCATTTACATTCAAAGCGGGCGCTGCAAGAACCAGTACCCACATCATGAAACAAACAACTCTCTATGCTCCATATAATTCACATTTATCTGGTCCTCACGTATGTTATTTCTTGGAGTGTTACCTAACCAAATCTTCTTGGTGCTAATTAATTAAACATAAAGATAGAAAAGAGGACACTCACAGGGTTCCATAATTGTTGGTGTTTTATCTGTCATGTTTCCTCAATTCTGTATTAGACTAAATGGCAGCAGGCATGCGCGCTGCTATGCGCGCCTAAAATTGTGTTAAGTAACAATTACAAAGCACTACAGACCAAAAGAACATTTAAATACCTATGAAGGGTTTGCCAGAGTAGGAGTTCAAACATGCTTGAGTTTTGTGTGGGAAATCATCTGTCCCCGTGCTGACATGCATTTCTCTGGCAAAATCTATTAACACGAAAAAACACGCCAAACCAGGGTGGGGACATGAACACCATCACTGCCAATGTGTTGATGTAATCCCATGGACTAAGGTGAATTACCTTCCATGTGTTGACGAAATAGTTGTTTGAGTTTTGAAGTGAGTTTCTCATATTTGCATTCAATGTTTGTTGAACAATGTACGTGCCCCTGGTGCAGGGGCTCTTCGGGCCAAGCCAGACTCTTGGCTCGGCTCTGGCTTGGCTCTTCCTTCAACTTCCTTGGCTCGCCCACCTCTAGTGCCCACTGGAGTGATTGCGGAGTGTGTGTGCCCCATTGCTCCCTGGGGTTTGTGAGTGTTGTGCCATTGACTTAATCCAGAAGGGGAGTAGATTCCAGTGTGCAGCAGGTGCAGTGGCCCGGGCCTGGAGACTTGAGGGGCCCCCTGAGCACTGGTTTGTGCTGTAGGGTACAGGTCTGTGTGGCATCTCTCAAAGCTGTGCCAGCTTTTTATCCAGTGTTCCTCTTTCCACCAGCAATGAACACAAACAGCCCAAAATGCGCATTTCAGTACTCGCCCTTAATGAATACATGAGCCCCCTCCATCCTAAACAAAGAGGCGTGTGGTATGGTGTGCCTTTGTTTAGCGAGGGGCACGAGGGTCGAGAACAGTTTGCATGTTGGCATCTACCTCAAGGATGTCTTTTTGTATATGCTGTGCTAATGTACGATAAACACCCCCATAAAACACAAGCGCACAAAGAAAGCATATAAGCACTCAACCAAACAGTAATCATATCAAACACACACACATCCATGCACACATACATCTGCGAACCCACGCACACACACACACACCCCCGAACCCATGCACACACACACCCGCGAACCCACGCACACACACACACACAAACACACACACCCGTGAACCCACGCGCACACACACACACATGGGAATCCACACACACACACACACGTAAACCCATGCACGCACGCACACACACCCGTGAACCCACGCACCCGCGAACCCACGCACACACACCCGTGAACGCACACACACACACCTGCGAACTCACGCACACACACACAAACACACATGTGAACAGATGCACGCACACACACCCGCAAGCCCACGCACACACACACACACACACGCAAACCCAGCCACACACACACACACCCATGAACCCACGCACACACACACACGTAAACCCACACACACACCTGAGAAACCACACATGCACAAACACCTGCAAACCCACGCATGCACACACACACACACACCTGCGAACCCACGCACACACACACATGTGAACCCATGCACACACACACACCCGCGAACCCAGCCACACACACACACACACCCATGAACCCACGCATACACACACACACACGTGAACCCACATACACGCACCCGCGAACCCACGCACACACACCTGCAAATCCACGCACGCACACACACACACCTGTGAACTCATGCACACACACACATGTGAACCCATGCACACACACACACCCGCAAGCCCACGCACACACACACACCCACAAACCCAGCCACACACACACCCATGAATCCACGCACGCACACACACACGCGTAAACCCCCACACACACACCTGCGAAACCACACATGCACACACACCTGCGAACCCACGCACACACACACACCTGCGAGCCCACACACACACACACACACATGTGAACCCATGCACGCACACACTCCCGCAAATCCACACACGCACACACACCCGTGAACCCACGCACACCCACACACTCAAACCCATGCAGACACACCCGCAAACCCACCCACGCACGCACACACACACACCCACGCGCACACACACGCACACAAACACACACACACCCATGAACCCACGCACACTCACACACACACGAACCCACGCACGCACACACACACACACACCCACGAACCCACACACACACGTGAACCCAGGCATGCACACATACACCTGCAAACCCACACACGCAAGCACACACACACCCGCAAACCCACGCACACACACACCTGCGAACCCACGCACACACACACCCACGAATCCATGCATGCACACACACCCGCGAACACATGCACGTACACACACACCCGCGAACCACACACGCACACCCACGAACCCACGCACACACACACACACCCCCGAACCCATGCACACACACACACTCCCGCCAACCCACGCACACACACACTCCCGCCAACCCACGCACACACACACACCCACGAACCCACGCACACACACAAAGGCCAATGGCATCTTATTTATGGCATCCGTTCTAGGAGTGATTTTATTTTGTGAGACAATTATCGGTGATTCCAAAACCAGCTTGTGTTTTGTCTTTATGTGTTGGTATTTTACCCTCAGAGACAGTAAACATAAAACCCGACCGGAGGCCAAGTAATGTGTCATGAAACCAGGGTTTGTGGCCTGAGGTTGTGTCACTAGCATCGGAGTGTGCCGACTTGAGCAGATTCTGCAGTATATACCTATATATATGTGGGAAGCTGATGTACTCTGCCCCTCCCCGTGTCGCCACTGCCTGTGGAATTAACCCATTCAGCTCTGCCAACCACACCAACATGTGGCAAAGTCAGGTGGGTTGGAGGCGTATCCCGGGCAGTGCCAGGGAACAGCCAACTAGGCTACCACAAGACACGCTGGGGCACCACACGTGGTACTCAAAAAAATGTCTGGTAAATAGAGCGTTTGCATGGATGAGTGCCAGTGGGTGCTTTAGAGTATGGATGAGTGCCAGTGGGTGCTTTAGAGTATGGATGATTGCCAGTGGGTGCTTTAGAGTATGGATGAGTGCCAGTAGGTGCTTTAGAGTATGGATGAGTGCCAGTGGGTGCTTTGGAGTATGGATGAGTGCCAGAGTGTGCTTTGGAGTATGGATGATTGCCAGTAGGTGCTTTGGAGTATGGATGAGTGCCAGGGTGTGCTTTAGAGTATGGATGAGTGCCAGTAGGTGCTTTAGAGTATGGATGAGTGCCAGTGGGTGCTTTAGGATATGGATGAGTGCCAGTGGGTGCTTTAGGATATGGATGAGTGCCAGTGGGTGCTTTGGAGTATGGATGAGTGCCAGTGGGTGCTTTAGAGTATGGATGAGTGCCAGTGGGTGCTTTAGAGTATGGATGAGTGCCAGTGGGTGCTTTGGAGTATGGATGAGTGCCAGTGGGTGCTTTAGAGTATGGATGAGTGCCAGTGTGTGCTTTAGAGTATGGAAGAGTGCCAGTGAGTGCTTTAGAGTATGGGTGAGTGCCAGTGTGTGCTTTAGAGTATGGAAGAGTGCCAGTGGGTGCTTTAGAGTATGGATGAGTGCCAGTGGGTGCTTTAGAGTATGGATGAGTGCCAGTGGGTGCTTTAGAGTATGGAAGAGTGCCAGTGGGTGCTTTAGAGTATGGATGAGTGCCAGTGGGTGCTTTAGAGTATGGATGAGTGCCAGTGGGTGCTTTAGAGTATGGATGAATGCCAGTGGGTGCTTTAGAGTATGGATGAGTGCCAGTGGGTGCTTTAGAGTATGGATGAGTGCCAGTGGGTGCTTTAGGATATGGATGAGTGCCAGTGGGTGCTTTAGAGTATGGATGAGTGCCAGTGGGTGCTTTAGGATATGGATGAGTGCCAGTGGGTGCTTTAGAGTATGGATGAGTGCCAGTGGGTGCTTTAGAGTATGGATGAGTGCCAGTGGGTGCTTTAGAGTATGGATGAGTGCCAGTGGGTGCTTTAGAGTATGGATGATTGCCAGTAGGTGCTTTGGAGTATGGAAGAGTGCCAGTGGGTGCTTTAGAGTATGGATGAGTGCCAGTGGGTGCTTTAGAGTATGGATGAGTGCCAGTGGGTGATTTAGAGTATGCCAACTAACTCTGCACTGTGTACACTGTTGCAGCTCACTGAAGAGGCTTCACAGGCCACTGAAAGATGTCCTCAAGGTCACCCCTATTTTTTTGTGAGTCTGTGATGCAGCTGAAAACTGCCCCAGGAGGCTGACGTGCAGCATTTGTCTTTTTGTAACTATCACCTGTCTCCGCACATTAGGTTTTATTGCTGTTTGTTTTTCTTGCGTATATTTGTAATGTCTGTTTCACAGGGCCATCAAGCTAAAGTTATTTCTTGCTGAACATCAAGCAACATAAGATACGTGTATTTCATTGGAAAATGTAGGGGGCAGATTTTAGAAAAGTGGTCAAGGCATAATGTGGCAAGGGGGGTGTTCCCCCATTAGTGGGCCCAAATAAATGGTGCAAAGAAATCCAAAAGATTCCTTTGCGTCATTTTTTCAGCATTTCTAATTCCTGCTAAATGGGCCTTGATGTACTGTTCATGGTTACCACCAACATTTTGGCGCTACTCCTGCAGAGTACATCAATGGCATCAGAAATTCTGATGCTATCCCCCCTACCCTGCGCCACGGTGTGCTTTATTTTAAATGCGGTGCACACATGGTGGTGTACGGGGGTTCAAGGGGCCGCAAGAACAGTGGCGCTGCATGTAATGTGGGGCCACAAGTAAGGTGGCGCTACATGTAATGTAACGCCCCTTTTCTGAAATCTGGCCCTTAACCTCTCATTGCAAACAGACTAAGAAAGGGAAGGATTGAAAACACACCCCAGGACCATGTGGGTACCACGTGGCCCATCCCATGAGGCAAGTGAGTACCCAGTGAAGCGAAAGAAGTGCTCATTGTGCAATGAGGTGAACCACTTCGCCCAAGTTTGCTGATCTAGCAGCAAGCAGAAGCTATCCCCAGCCACACAGCGAACAAAACCACCAGCCCTCTGCAAGACTGCGGTGATGACACCATGGCTGAGGATGAGGAAGATGGCATCGTCCATACTGTGCGCAGGCAGAGCGATACACAAGTTTGTGCTGCCTGATTACGCCCCACATCCCACATCCTGCTCACTCTTGTCCCCCTGTTATCTTGACCCTTCCACCTCCCCGTACTCCTGCTCCTGTTGAACAGCGATCCATGGCACCACACAGCCTTTGCCCTTCTAATTTTTGCCTCCTCCCTACAGGCCCTGTCCTTCTCACATGGCCATCAGGAGTTGCTGCCATCAAGGGTGCAGACCTCTTTAAAAGCCACACCTCGGCATGTGCCAACTGCTTGACTTTCAGGCTTCTCAAGAAGAGTGTGTTTGTCCCATCTTTTGTTGAGGCTTGACACCACTTACTGGATCCTGTGGATCGGACTCTGTTGTGGAATCTACCGTCCGTTTCCGACATCCAGAGTCGATGTTTTCTGTTCAAGGTATTCACCTACAAGAAAATGAATTGACATTACTTGCACGTACAGTGAATTACCACATGCTTGTGCTAGCCAGGAACAAAGGCACCCGAACCAGAAACCCGGGCGAAGATGGATTCCTAAGACACTCTTTAGACCCGTACGGAACCCAGAACCTTTGCAAGAAATCCCAAATCTATGAGATCTTACCAGGGCCCTTTCAATTCCCCTGGTGACAGAGGCAGTCACACTACACCAAGAGAATCAGTAGTTAAACCTAGAGCTAACTAGAGACAAACCTAGGACAGTTTTTTGAGGGGAATCAGAATCCGACCCAAAATACCTCCACAGGTCCTAAAACCAGCCTGGTTCTTCACTCCAAGTAGAGGCACCTCCTTTACCAGGGACTTCTAGCTTCCAGACTCCAATCCAGGACCATCAGCCATGAATCTAAAAGTTGTAACCACGACTCCAGTTCCGCTAGCTCCTCCCGAAGGGTTCTTGAGAGATAGCGCTAACTTTAGTTTGCTCATTAGCCAATGCTACTCACACTTCCTTTGCAAATAAGTGGCCTTTCCCGATGGTGCCTCCAAGGTGGCCTTTGTGATTCCCTATTTGGCCATAAACGCCTCTACGCAGTTTGTCCTCTCTGTGCAGAATAATGATCTGCTCTTGTACAGTTTTGCTAACTTTAAGGAGGCTCTGAGAAAACCGTTTGCTCGATTCACCTCCATGCAGGTGAGCAATAACGAGCTTTTCAATTAGAGACAAGGGAGTAAGGACTTACTTACCTACATTTCCTGATTCAATGGGTGAATTTCAGAATCCCAGTGGACAGGGAATAAGAGAACTTCTCTTTTCTATTGAGCGATTCTTGATGAGTTGAAGAATATGACACAGGTAGTCTTAGCAGGCACAATGAAATACACTGGTGTTGGCCTACTATGCCTATGGATACCACCCACCCATTCCCTTTCCCCTCGTGCCCCTCATCCTGTGCGTGTAGGCCAGTCCTCCAACAGTTAAAGCAACTGTACAGCACTAATCAAGGCTCAGGTGCAGATTATACCAGTAACGAAATGCTAGAGCTCAGTTCAGTACAGTCCCCAGAAACACAAGAGACCTGTGTGTTCCCTCTGCAACTGGCGAGAGAACCAGAAACATGTGCCTCTGGTCCCTCCCACTTCTGGGAGGCTGCAGGATTGGACAGCAGGTGGGCTTCAAGGTGGATGAGGGGTCACTGAAGTACGATAGCATGCCATGGGTTGCACTTTGGGAAAGCAGTGTCCCCCTAAAAGCACAGCAGAGCTGGTTCAGTACCACTCAAGATTGCAAAGATGAGATTGAAGTTGAAGATGAGATTGAAGGTTTTGTACCCATATTGCAAACCAAGTGGGACCTACTTTTCTGTCAATTTCAGTCGTTTTGAGATGATAGTTTATAGGTGATTTGGCATGTTCCCTTGGTAGTCATGCTTGTAAGACCAAAAATACTTTTTTTATTACTTACCTTTTTTCCAAGACACCTGCCTGGTCCATTAGGCCCTGTTCTGGATTGATAGGTCCCAGCTTCCTCAAGAGCTCACGACTCTTTGATCAGAAACATTCTCTTGCCTTTTTCTGGAATTCTGTTCTTGGTCCAACCAACCAGATGTGTGCTGAGCCCTATTGAAGCCAGACAGGATCACTGGGCAGAAAGATTCCACTCAAAGATCTCTAGAGGCACTTGCTTGGGACCTCTGGTGATCTCTCTTGTACTCCGACAAGTAACAGAAGAAACCAAGAGTACTTTCTACACCCGAATATGTCATGACAGATGATTAAGATGACATCAGCTTCCTTGTTAAACAGAAATCACCTAAAGATTTACTCATGTATTAACTTGGAAAGGGATGATCCAGCCAATGTTGTTTCCACACTTCTCTTTCTGCAGAACTGGTGTTGATAAACAGTAGTGCAGGGTGTGGTTCTGCGGTACTGGGGAAATGTGGGAAATCATCTGTCTGTCCTTGTGCTGACATTCATTTGTCTGACAAAATCTATTACCACAAAGAAAAAACACGCCAAACCAGGGTGGGACATGAAAACCATCACTGCCAGTGTGTTGATGTAATCCCATGGACTAAGGTGAAACACCTTCTGTGTGTTGATGAAATAGTTCTTTGAGTTTTGAGGTGAGTTTCTCATATTTGTATTCAATGTTTGTTGAACAATGTACTGCCCCTGGTGCAGGGGCTCTTCGGGCCAAGCCAGACCCTTGGCTCGGCTCTGGCTTGGCTCTTCCTTCGACTTCCTTGGCTCGCCCACCTCTAGTGCCCACTGGAGTGATTGCGGAGTGTGTGTGCCCCATTGCTCCCTGGGGTTTGTGAGTGTTGTGCCATTGACTTAATCCAGAAGGGGAGTAGATTCCAGTGTGCAGCAGGTGCAGTGGCCCGGGCCTGGAGACTTGAGGGGCCCCCTGAGCACTGGTTTGTGCTGTAGGGTACAGGTCTGTGTGGCATCTCTCAAAGCTGTGCCAGCTTTTTATCCAGTGTTCCTCTTTCCACCAGCAATGAACACAAACAGCCCAAAATGCGCATTTCAGTACTCGCCCTTAATGAATACATGAGCCCCCTCCATCCTAAACAAAGAGGCGTGTGGCATGGTGTGCCTTTGTTTAGCGAGGGGCACGAGGGTCGAGAACAGTTTGCATGTTGGCATCTACCTCAAGGATGTCTTTCTGTATATGCTGTGCTAATGTACGATAAACTAGGGGGCCTCCTCTACCGCGTGACGGACCCCCCCATAAAACACAACCGTACAAAGAAATCTTATAAACACCCACCCAAACACAAATCATATCAAACACACACACACCCATGCACACCTGCGGACCCACGCACGCACGCACACACACCCACAAGCCCATGAACGCGAATCTACACACGCACACACACACACCAGTGAACCCACACATGCACACACACACACACACCCATGAACCCACGCACACTCACACACCCACGAACCGACGCACGCACACACACACACCCACGAACCCACACACACACGTGAACCCAGGCATGCACACATACACCCGCAAACCCACACACGCAAGCACACACACATCCGCAAACCCACGCACACACACACCTGCGAACCCACGCACACACACACCCACGAATCCATGCATGCACACACACCCGCGAACACATGCACGTACACACACACCCGCGAACCACACACGCACACCCACGAACCCACGCACACACGCACACCCGCGAACCCACGCACGCACACACACTCCCGCCAACCCACGCACACACACACACCTGTGAACCCACACACACACACCCACGAACCCACGCACACACACAAAGGCCAATGGCATCTTATTTATGGCATCCGTTCTAGGAGTGATTTTATTTTGTGAGACAATTATCGGTGATTCCAAAACCAGCTTGTGTTTTGTCTTTATGTGTTGGTATTTTACCCTCAGAGACGGTAAACATAAAACCCGACCAAAGGTCATGTAATTTGTCATGAAACCAGGGTTTGTGGCCTGAGGTTGTGTCACTAGCATCGGAGTGTGCCGACTTGAGCAGATTCTGCAGTATATACCTATATATATGTGGGAAGCTGATGTACTCTGCCCCTCCCCGTGTCGCCACTGCCTGTGGAATTAACCCATTCAGCTCTGCCAACCACACCAACATGTGGCAAAGTCAGGTGGGTTGGAGGCGTATCCCGGGCAGTGCCAGGGAACAGCCACCTAGGCTACCACAAGACACGCTGGGGCACCACACGTGGTACTCAAAAAAATGTCTGGTAAATAGAGCGTTAGCATGGATGAGTGCCAGTGGGTGCTTTAGAGTATGGATGAGTGCCAGTGGGTGCTTTGGAGTATGGATGATTGCCAGTGGGTGCTTTAGAGTATAGATGAGTGCCAGTGGGTGCTTTAGAGTATGGATGAGTGTAAGTGGGTGCTTTGGAGTATGGATGAGTGCCAGTGGGTGCTTTGGAGTATGGATGATTGCCAGTAGGTGCTTTGGAGTATGGATGAGTGCCAGTGGGTGCTTTAGAGTATGGATGAGTGACAGTGGGTGCTTTAGAGTATGGATGACTGCCAGTGGGTGCTTTAGAGTATGGATGAGTGCCAGTGGGTGCTTTAGAGTATGGAAGAGTGCCAGTGGATGCTTTAGAGTATGGATGAGTGCCAGTGGGTGCTTTAGAGTATAGATGAGTGCCAGTGGGTGCTTTAGAGTATGGATGAGTGTAAGTGGGTGCTTTAGAGTATGGATGAGTGCCAGTGGGTGCTTTAGAGTATGAATGAGTGCCAGTGGGTGCTTTAGAGTATGGAAGAGTGCCAGTGGGTGCTTTAGAGTATGGATGAGTGGCAGTGGGTGCTTTAGAGTATGGATGAGTGCCAGTGGGTGCTTTAGAGTATGGATGAGTGGCAGTGGGTGCTTTAGAGTATGGATGAGTGCCAGTGGGTGCTTTAGAGTATAGATGAGTGCCAGTGGGTGCTTTAGAGTATGGATGAGTGTAAGTGGGTGCTTTGGAGTATGGATGAGTGCCAGTGGGAGCTTTGGAGTATGGATGATTGCCAGTAGGTGCTTTGGAGTATGGATGAGTGCCAGTGGGTGCTTTAGAGTATGGATGAGTGCCAGTGGGTGCTTTAGAGTATGGATGAGTGCCAGTGGGTGCTTTAGAGTATGGATGAGTGCCAGTGGGTGCTTTAGAGTATGGAAGAGTGCCAGTGGGTGCTTTAGAGTATGGATGAGTGTCAGTGGGTGCTTTAGAGTATAGATGAGTGCCAGTGGGTGCTTTAGACTATGGATGAGTGTAAGTGGGTGCTTTAGAGTATGGATGAGTGCCAGTGGGTGCTTTAGAGTATGGATGAGTGCCAGTGGGTGCTTTAGAGTATGGAAGAGTGCCAGTGGGTGCTTTAGAGTATAGATGAGTGGCAGTGGGTGCTTTAGAGTATGGAAGAGTGTCAGTGGATGCTTTAGAGTATGGATGAGTGTCAGAGGGTGCTTTAGAGTATGGATGAGTATGAGTGTCAGTGGGTGCTTTAGAGTATGGAAGAGTGCCAGTGGGTGCTTTAGAGTATGGATGAGTGCCAGTGGGTGCTTTAGAGTATGGATGAGTGCCAGTGGGTGCTTTAGAGTATGGATGAGTGCCAGTGGGTGCTTTAGAGTATGGGTGAGTGCCAGTGTGTGCTTTAGAGTATGGAAGAGTGCCAGTGGGTGCTTTAGAGTATGGGTGAGTGCCAGTGTGTGCTTTAGAGTATGGATGAGTGTCAGTGGGTGCTTTAGAGTATGGATGAGTGCCAGTGGGTGCTTTAGAGTATGGATGAGTGCCAGTGGGTGCTTTAGAGTATGGAGGAGTGCCAGTGGGTGCTTTAGAGTATGGAGGAGTGCCAGTGGGTGCTTTAGGATATGGATGAGTGCCAGTGGGTGCTTTAGAGTATGGATGAGTGCCAGTGGGTGCTTTAGAGTATGGATGAGTGCCAGTGGGTGCTTTAGAGTATGGATGAGTGCCAGTGGGTGCTTTAGAGTATGGATGAGTGCCAGTGGGTGCTTTAGAGTATGGATGAGTGCCAGTGGGTGCTTTAGAGTATGGATGAGTGCCAGTGGGTGCTTTAGGATATGGATGAGTGCCAGTGGGTGCTTTAGAGTATGGATGAGTGCCAGTGGGTGCTTTAGAGTATGGATGAGTGCCAGTAGGTGCTTTAGAGTATGGAAGAGTGCCAGTGGGTGCTTTAGAGTATGGATGAGTGCCAGTGGGTGCTTTAGAGTATGGATGAGTGCCAGTGGGTGCTTTAGAGTATGCATGAGTGCCAGTGGGTGCTTTAGAGTATGGATGAGTGCCAGTGGGTGCTTTAGAGGATGAATGAGTGCCAGTGGGTGCTTTAGAGGATGAATGAGTGCCAGTGGGTGCTTTAGAGTATAGATGAGTGCCAGTGGGTGTTTTAGAGTATGGAAGAGTGTCAGTGGATGCTTTAGAGTATGGATGAGTGCCAGTGAGCGCCTTAGAGTATGGATGAGTGCCAGTGGGTGCTTTAGAGTATGAATGAGTGCCAGTGGGCGCTTTAGATTATGAATGAGTGCCAGTAGGTGCTCCAGAGTATGGATGAGTGGCAGTGGGTGCTTTAGAGTATGGATGAGTGCCAGTGGGTGCTTTGGGATATGGATGAGTGCCAGTAGGTCCTTTGGAGTATGGATGAGTGCCAGTGGGTGCTTTAGAGTATGGATGAGTGCCAGTGGGTGCTTTAGAGGATGAATGAGTGCCATTGGGTGCTTTAGAGTATAGATGAGTGCCAGAGGGTGCTTTAGAGTATGGAAGAGTGCCAGTGGGTGCTTTAGAGTATGGATGAGTGCCAGTGGGTGCTTTAGAGTATGGATTAGTGCCAGTGGGTGCTTTAGAGTATGGATGAGTGCCAGTGGGTGCTTTAGAGGATGAATGAGTGCCAGTGGGTGCTTTAGAGTATGGATGAGTGCCAGTGGGTGCTTTAGAGTATGGAAGAGTGTCAGTGGATGCTTTAGAGTATGGATGAGTGCCAGTGGGTGCTTTAGAGTATGGAAGAGTGTCAGTGGGTGCTTTAGAGTATGGATGAGTGCCAGTGGGTGCTTTAGAGTATGGAAGAGTGCCAGTGGGTGCTTTAGAGTATGGATGAGTGCCACTGGGTGCTTTAGAGTATGGATGAGTGCCAGTGGGTGCTTTAGAGTATGGAAGAGTGCCAGTGGGTGCTTTAGAGAATAGATGAGTGCCAGTGGGTGCTTTAGAGTATGGATGAGTGCCAGTGGGTGCTTTAGAGTATAGATGAGTGCCAGTGGGTGCTTTAGAGTATGGAAGAGTGCCAGTGGGTGCTTTAGAGTATGGATGAGTGCCAGTGGGTGCTTTAGAGTATGGAAGAGTGCCAGTGGGTGCTTTAGAGTATGGAAGAGTGCCAGTGGGTGCTTTAGAGTATGGATGAGTGCCAGTGGGTGCTTTAGAGTATGGAAGAGTGCCAGTGGGTGCTTTAGAGTATGGATGAGTGCCAGTGGGTGCTTTAGAGTATGGAAGAGTGCCAGTGGGTGCTTTAGAGTATGGACGAGTGCCAGTGGGTGCTTTAGAATATGGATGAGTGCCAGTGGGTGCTTTAGAGTATGGAAGAGTGCCAGTGGGTGCTTTAGAGTATGGAAGAGTGCCAGTGGGTGCTTTAGAGTATGCATGAGTGCCAGTGGGTGCTTTAGAGTATGGATGAGTGCCAGTGGGTGCTTTAGAGTATGGAAGAGTGCCAGTGGGTGCTTTAGAGTATGGATGAGTGCCAGTGGGTGCTTTAGAGTATGGAGGAGTGTCAGTGGGTGCTTTAGAGTATGGATGAGTGCCAGTGGGTGCTTTAGAGTATGGAAGAGTGCCAGTGGGTGCATTAGAGTATGGACGAGTGCCAGTGGATCCTTTATTGTATGGAAGAGTGCCAGTGGGTGCTTTAGAGTATGGATGAGTGCCAGTGGGTGCTTTAGGATATGGATGAGTGCCAGTGGGTGCTTTAGAGTATGGATGAGTGCCAGTGGGTGCTTTAGAGTATGGATGAGTGCCAGTGGGTGATTTAGAGTATGGATGAGTGCCAGTGGGTGCTTTAGAGTATGCCAACTAGCTCTGCACTGGGTGCACCGTGGCAGCTCACTGACGAGGCTTCACAGGCCACTGAAAGATGTCCTCAAGGTCACCCTTCTTTTTTTGTGAGTCCGCGATGCAGCTGAAAACTGACCCAGGAGGCTGAAACGCGCAGCTTTTGGGTTTTTATAACTATCACCTGTCTCCGCACATTAAGTTTCATTGCTGTTTGGTTTTATTGTGTATATTTGAAATGTCTGTTTCACTGCGCCATCAAGGTAAAGTAATTTCTAGCTGAACATCAAGCAACATAAAAATATGTGTATTTCATTGGAAACTTTAGGGGGCAGATTTAAGGAAAGTGGTCAAGGCCTAATGTAACAAGGGGGTGTTCCCCCGTCAGGGGGCCCAAAAAAATGGTGCAAAGAAATCCCAAAAATGTATTTGTGTCATTTTTTTCAGCATTTCTAATTCCTGCTCAATGGGCCCCGTTGTACTGTTCATGGTTAGCACCAACATTTTGCCGTTACTCCTGCAGAGTACATCAATAGCGTCAGAAATTCTGACGCTATTCCCCCCTACCTTGCGCCAGAGTGTGCTTTATTTAAAGTACGGTGCACACATGGTGGTGGTACAGTGGTGCAAGGGGGCACAAGAAAAATGGCACTACATGTAATGTAGCGCCACCTTTCTTAAATCTGGCCCTTAATCTCTCATTGCAAACAAAGAAAGGGAAGAAGTGACAACACACTCGTCGACCTTGTGGGTACCGCGTGGCTCTTCCCATGAGGCAAGTGAGTGTCCAGTGAAGCGAAAGAAGTGCGCATTGTGCGATAAGGTGAACCACTTTGCCCAAATTTGCTGATCTAGCAGCAAGCAGAAGCCATCCCCAACCATGACGGATGTGTCATGACTCATGATTAAGATGATATCAGTTTCCTTGTTACACAGAAATCACCTTAACATTTACTCACATATTAACTTGGAACTTGATGATGCAGCCAAGGTTGTTTCTTTCTGCAGAACTGGTGTTGACAAACAGTAGCGCAGGGTGTGGTTCTGCGGTAGAGGGAGGTTGGGTGAAAGATGTCTGGCCACACAGTGAACTTCTGTGGAAGTCCAGATCTCACAGCTGTAAGAAGTCTCATGAAGATTTCCTTGGTGTTGAGGATTCTTTCCTAGATCCTTCAATGGCGCTCATGCGTAAGCGCTGTTCTGTCCTTCTCTGCAACAGCACCTGTGAACAAGCAACACATCTGGTGATATGTTCTTTTCTTAGTATTTGTACCTTAGGAAACAAAAGTCTCTTGGTGATTAAATATGGACATAAACACATGATATAATATCTGGGTTGGTTCAGTAGATGGATATCTCATGTGAATTATGAGGCGCAAAGGAACCGGTTCCGGAGAGAGTAAAATATAATATAAAGGAGGGGTTAGGTTAAAAAAGGGAAAGACAAAGAGGTAGGTCAAGGGATGGAAACAGGAGTAACCCTGTAGGTTAAAACAAATAATACATAAAGAAGAGAGGTCAAAGGTATGCATTTTTGGTAATGGGTATAAGAATGCAGTGTTAAAGGGCAAGGTATATTGTGGGGAGGTGATAATGGACATCCTGTAATCTTGCTTGCTCCTCACAAACCTCTTCATAAGGCTGAATCTACATTTCTCCTTTTATGCTGGTGTTTAAGACTCAGGCTTTAAGTCCTTCTCAGGTTTGGAGTGTATGAATGTGGCAGGGCTGTTCCTGCTTCAGGAGGAGAACCATCCCAGCCCTGCGGCAGGACAAGCATCGCCTACAAGAGAAAGGTGACCTAGACTCCCAGCAGTTGCGGTGAAAACTCTCAGTCTCTCCTGAAGGTATTTTCCAAGGTTGCAAAATGAAGAAATGCACTATTATCAAGGAGGTCTGTTCTACCAGGAATGGACTTTAGTTCTTGGCTGTCCTGGTCACCAGAAGTGTAAGATGAGTGGGGATGGTTTGGAGAATGACTGGACACATCGTAGGAAGAGCTTCAACATAACAAGTGCTTCATAGTTTAGCAACTTCCTTATACACTCAACCCTGGACCTCACCAAATATTCTATCAATGCGAACCAAGACGCTAAGACTCCTTTCTAAATGGTACAAGAATAAGAAGAAACAAAGTCTTATGTCTCACCTAAAAGCCCTGGGCTTATGTCTCTTGCTACACAACTCACTACTTGATGTCATTACTTAAATGCCCCATTGATCCCCAACCTCACTGTTCTCCACTTTCACAACTCATCCCCACACACCCATAAGTTTATCCTTATACGTAAATCTATTAGACTGTCCTGTACTCCCTCTGACCTACTCAGCCACAAAACCCTTACTCTAGCCTCCAAGACTCCAACCTGTTTAACCTCTCTATCTAATCACCCCCTAGTACCCAGTACGTCCCATCATGCTTCACATCTGCAGTGGTCCTATCTTTTCTAAAAAAAAAAAAAAAGTATTGAACTGACTCTTCTTCTCCGTCTAGCAACTGCAGAGTTTCCCATCTCTACCTTGTCTCCTAAATATTGGATCATCTTATCTTTAAAGGCTCTCCTTTCTATATGCCATTAGCAACCTGCTCAACTCCCTCCACTCAGTTTTACTTTCACTCCACTTTACAGAACCTGTCATTTATCAAGCAGCTACCTTCATCATCTCCACTCATCACAACCACCTCTCATTCCCCACATACTCCAGGATCAATCGGTCGCCTTTGATGCAACTGACCACCCTACCTCACCATCCTACGTCAACACTCTGGGTTTCACCAGCTCACCCAGCAAGTGGGTCTCCGCCCACTTCTCCAACCACATATTTGCAGTTGTTTCAAATTCCAAGTTCTCACCACCGACCTCTCTGTTAGTCAGTAATCGGAGTGGGTGAAAAATTCTACTCCGCCGGCTGAGTTCACTGAGTTTTGGCCACTCCACGCTCCACTTTTGTTGTTGTGTGCGTCTTACCGACATTAAGTTGGTTTGCGAGAATTTGCATACCCTTGCTCAATTTCTGGGCGCTAGAATGCCTCCCAGTGAGATTTCTCAATGCGCACAGTGGCAGCAGGTATACCCAAGTGGCAGAAAGAAGTAGTGCCCTCTGGAATGCCGCCTGGTGTCGTTCACACTATTTTACAACACAAAAAAAGCTCTGAGAGCTAAATATCAGTACAAGCAGCATGACCACCCACTCCCAGAACTCCACAGAATCTTTAAGTTTTTATGTAACTCCGCTGAATTCCTGTAGGAGGCTGGCCTGGCTTGTAGTGGGTACCAGAGGTACACCTTGTGCCAGGTCCAGTTATCCCTTATTAGTGTAGACGAGATGTTTCTAGCAGCTTAGACTGATAGAAGGTAGCTATGGCAAAGCAGCTTAGGCTGAACTAGGAGACATGTAAAGCTCCTACTATACCACTGGTGTCATATGCACAATATCATAAGAAAACACAATACACAGATATACTAAAAATAAAGGTACTTTATTTTTATGACAATATGCCAAAAGTATCTCAGTGAGTACCTTCAGTATGAGGATAAGATATATACACAAGATGTATGTACACAAACCAAAATTAGGTAAGTAATAGCAAGAAAAGTAATGCAAACAGTGTAGAATTACAGTAGATTGCAATAGGAGCACATAGGTATAGGGGCAACACAAACCATATACTCCAAAAGTGGAATGTGAACCACTAATGGACGCCAAACCTATGTGAGCTTCTAGAGGGTCGCTGGGACTGTAAGAAAACAGTGAGGGTTCTAAAAATAGCCCACCCCAAGACCCTGAAAGGAAGGTGTAAAGTGCACCTACTACCCCCAGAGAGCACAGAAGTCGTGATAGGGGGATTCTGCAGGAAGAACACACACCAGCAATGCAACAACTGTGGATTTCTGGACCTGAGTACCTGTAAGACAAGGGGACCAAGTCCAATAGTCGCGACAGTGTCGAGAGTGGGCAGGAGCCCAGGAAATGCCAGCTGAGGGTGCAAGGAAGCTGCCACTGGATGGAAGAAGCTTAGAGTTCTGCAAGAAAGAAGAGAGCTAGGGACTTCTCCTTTGGAAGACAGATGTCCCACGTCGCAGGAACAGGCACTTGGAAAAAGAGTGAACTGGAGTCCATGTGAAGTCACAAAGGGGAGTCCCAGGATGCCGGAGGACAACTCAGAAGGTTGTGCACTGCAGGAAGGAGTGTTGGGGACCCAGGCTTGGTTGTGCACAAAGGAAATCCTAGAAGAGTGCACAGGAGCCGGAGCAGCTGAAAATCACGCGGTACCAAGCAATGCAGTCTAGCGTGGGGAGGCAAGGACTTACCTCCACCAAACTTGGACTGAAGAATCACTGAACTGTGGGAGTCACTTGGACAGAGTTGCTGAGTTCCAGGGACCACGCTCGTCAGGATGAGAGGGCACCCAGAGGACCAGTGTTGCAGTCTTTTGGTGCCTGCGTTAGCATGGGGAAGATTCCGTCGACCCACAGGAGATTTCTTCAGAGCTCCTGGTGCAGGGAGGAGGCAGGCTACCGCCAGAGCATGCATCACCTGGAAACAGTCGAGAAAGCCAGCAGGATGAGGCGATACAAGGTTGCTAGTAGTTATCTTGCTACTTTGTTGCGGTTTTACAGGCGTCCTGAGCAGTCAGAGGTCGATCCTTTGGCAGAAGGGGAAGAGGGAGATGGATAGGAACTCTGGTGAGCTCTTGCATTCGTTACCTGAAGAATTCCCCAAAGCAGAGACCCTAAATAGCCAGAAAAGGAGGTTTGGCTACCAAGGAAGGAGGATTGGCTACCAAGATAGGTAAGAGCCTATCAGAAGGAGTCTCTGACGTCACCTGCTGGCACTGGCCACTCAGAGCAGTCCAGTGTGCCACAGACACCTCTGTTTCCAAGATGGCAGAGGTCTGGAGCACACTGGAGGAGCTCTGGGCACCTCCCCTGGGAGGTGCAGGTCAGAGGAGTGGTCACTCCCCTTTCCTTTGTCCAGTTTCGCGCCAGAGCAGGGCTGGGAGATCCCTGAACTGGTGTAGACTGGCTTATGCAGAGATGGGCACCATCTGTGCCCATCAAAGCATTTCCAGAGGCTGGGGGAGGCTGCTCCTCCCCAGCCTTCACACCTATTTCCAAAATGAGAGGGTGTTACACCCTCTCTCAGAGGAAGTCCTTTGTTCTGCCTTCCTGGGCCAGGGCTGCCTGGACCCCAGGAGGGCAGAAACCTGTCTGAGGGGTTGGCAGCAGCAGCAGCTGCAGTGGAGACCCCGGAAAGGCAGTTTGACAGTACCCGGGTTCTGTGCTAGAGACCCGGGGATCATGGAATTGTCCCCTCAATGGCAGAATGGCATTGGGGTGACAATTCCATGATCTTAGACATGTTACATGGCCATGTTCGGAGTTACCATTGTGACGCTGTACATAGGTGGTGACCTATGTACAGTGCACGCGTGTAATGGTGTTCCGCACTCACAATGTCCAGGGAGTTTGCCCTGAACGATGTGGGGGCACCTTGGCTAGTGCCAGGGTGCCCACACACTAAGTAACTTTGCACCCAACCTTCACCAGGTGAAGGTTAGACATATAGGTGACTTATACGTTACTTAAGTGCAGTGGTAAATGGCTGTGAAATAACGTGGACGTTATTTCACTAAGGCTGCACTGGCAGGCCTGTGTAAGAATTGTCAGAGCTCCCTATGGGTGGCAAAAGAAATGCTGCAGCCCATAGGGATCTCCTGGAACCCCAATACCCTGGGTACCTCAGTACCATATACTAGGGAATTATATGGGTGTACCAGTATGCCAATGTGAATTGGTAAATGTAGTCACTAGCCTGTTAGTGACAAATTTGGAAAGCAGAGAGAGCATAACCACTGAGGTTCCTGTTAGCAGAGCCTCAGTGAGACAGTTAGGCATCACACAGGGAACACATACAGGGCACATAGTTATGAGCACTGGGGCCCTGCCTGGCAGGGTCCCAGTGACACATAGACTAAAACAACATATATACAGTGAAATATGGGGGTAACATGCCAGGCAAGATGGTACTTTCCTACAATTCCGCAGAGTGAAACTCTGTGAGTTCCATGCAGGCCTAGTTTAAATCCCCTGCACATGGGCCACGGTCCAACAGCCGGTACCACCAGGTTGCTGCTGGCGGTCGCAATCCACCAGGGCAGCGCTGGAAGCAGCGCTGCCCTGAGAGTTACGAGTCCTTTTTCCGACAGCCTTTGCATGGCGGTCTGGCATCAGTATGCATTTATTGTGCTGCCATTATGGAACTGTGGAGTTCATGTTTGACAAGCTCCCAGACCATATACTCTTTTGGCTACCCTGCACTTACAAGGTCTAAGGTTTTGCTGAGACACTGTAGGGGCATAGTGCTCATGCACATATGCCCTCACCCGTGGTACAGTGCACCCTGCCTTAGGGCTGTAAGGCCTGCTAGAGGGGTGACTTACCTATGTCACAGGCAGTGTGAGGTTGGCATGGCACTCTGAGGGGAGTGCCATGTCGACTTAGTTGTTTTCTCCCCACCAGCACACACAAGCTGTGAGGCAGTGTGCATGTGCTGAGTGAGGGGTCCCCAGGGTGGCATAAGACATGCTGCAACCCTTAGAGACCTTACCTGGCATCAGGGCCCTTGGTACCAGGGGTACCAGTTACAAGGGACTTATCTGAGTGCCAGGGCTGTGCCAATTGTGGAAGCAAAGGAACAGTTCAGGGAAGAACACTGGTGCTGGGGCCTGGTGAGCAGGGTCCCATTACACTTTCAATCAAAACTTAGCATCAGCAAAGGCAAAATGTCAAGGGGTAACCATGCCAAGGAGGCATTTCCTTACAGTTGTAAAGTGCTTTTTGCCACAATCCCTGTTAGGGTGAACCACAAAAAACTCACTAAAGTAACCTGTGCTTAAACCTCTGGTAGCTTGGCACAAAAGCAGTCAGGCTTCTCTTAGAGGCAATGTGTAAAGTTTTTATGCTGCACACTAACATCAATAAAGTGAAAATACAATGCAGGAAAAAATTTCACATCAATTTAGGAAAATAGAGTAAAATGTAATAAATCATTTGACACCAAAATGAAAAAAAATCCAATTAGTATAACCGGAGCAATGCCACTCCAACGATTTAAGGTAATTACAGCACATAAAAGCACAAAGCGCCACTCCTTGTTATCTCTTTGTGTGAGACTGGGTGAAAATCACATGTTCAGGCTCACCGTGATGGAGCACGGACTGGCTACAAGGACCAGGTTAGTCCTCACTAAAATGCTACCTTCTAAACTCCAGCGTGAAGAGTTCTGTTTTCAGTGGGGGAGGCCGCAGGGAGCAAAGAGAACATTGTGGGTGGTCGTCGGTGTAGCATGAAGAGCAGGCCGGACATTGCGGCCTCTCATCGCTCTAGCGTGAAGATCCCGTCGAGCATCACGGACAGTCGTTGTTGGATCTTCACGTTGGTGATCACTGCAGGCGGTTGTTGAAGCACAAAGAGTCAGGTTCACTGGAGCCTCCCGTTGGCGGTCGGTGTAGGAGGCAAGATCTTGGCACGAACAGGCCCACTGATGGTCATGAAGAGCCCAAAACTTCAGGATCACTCCATTTTGTTCAGATAGATCTCAAATGATGCCAAACCAAGGGTCTGGGACCTGAGAGGCATCGTTTGACGATTAGAAACTCACTCGAGCAGAGGCCAGCAGGGCTCCCGCAGGTCCAGGTAGGTCCATTGCAGCAGCACAGCTGGGCGGTTGCAGAGAGCCCTTTGGAGATCGTTGTTTTCCTGTAGCTCAGCACAGGAGGTCAATCAGCTGACGCTTGGAGTCACTTCAGCCTGGGATGAAGGGTGCGGGTCCAGTCTTCTCAGACATCAGGGCAGGTCTGAAACAGCAGGGCAGCAAGGCAGCCCTTCTTCTGTTGTATCCACAGGTCCCGGAGTGAACGGGAAGAGTGGGCTTGAAGGCCCTCTCTTTATACCTGGTGCCCACTTTGGAGTGGAAGAACCTTCTGGATTCCCCCATACAGAAGTATCTGGAATTTTCTGCCTCCTTTTCCTGGTCAAAGTCTATCCGGAGGCACAATAGGCTAATGTGAGGCCCTTTGCTTGAGCTGAGGCAGTGTCTTTGAAATGCAAGTGTGACAGGTGACAGCTCCGCCCCTATCATCAAGTCAGGATGGCCTATCCTGCCAACACCCAGACTCTCTATTGTGTGGCTCTCTGGAAGGAATAGACAAAGATCAGCTGCCAACTACACCTAGTCATATGACCTAGGAACAGGCTGCAGGAACCAAATGGTTAGGGTAAGAAAATGACAACTTTCTAAAAGTGACAATTTCAAAATTGTGAACTGCAATTCAACTTTAACATCAAACATGGTTTTAAATTACAATTCCTGAGACAGTAAACATGAGATTCCTACTTGCTCCCAAGCAAAGCAAAAGTTGCCACTTATTAAATGTAATAGGGTAACCAAGTGTTATCCCCTGGGAGAGGTATGCCTCGCAATAGTGAAAAACGAATTTAGGAGTTTTACATTACCAGGACATGTGAAAACACACCCTGCGCTATTGACTGTTTAGGGCGTACCGAAGGGGTGACTTCTATATATTAAAAAGGAAGTTTTAGGCATGGCCTAGCAAAAGGTTTATTTTGCCAGGTTAAAACAGCAGTTTAAAAATGCACACGCAGGTCTGAGACATGTTTCCAAGGGCTTCTTGAGTGCTGCATACCCACTAGCAGCATTTACTTTACAAGTCCTAGGTACCTACAATGCCACTTTACTAGGGACTTATAAGTAAATTAAATATGCCAATTGGGTGTAAGCCAATTTTGCACTGTTTAAAAGAGAGAGCACAAGCACTTTAGCACTGGTTAGCAGTGGTAAAGGGCACAGAGTCCTAAACGCCAATAAAAAGTGGTTAAAAAAACAGGAGGGGTGAAGGCAAAAAAGTTTGTGGGTGACACTGCAGAGGACAGGGTAAACAATCTGCTATTAAAATTACTGGAGCAGTGGAAATCATTGGAAAAATGGAAAGAGCTCTTCCTTACCCATTGCCACACAGTTCTTAAAACTAGGATTATGACACTTAGGGCCAGATGTAGCAAAGGTTTTTCCCCATTCTGTGTCTATGGGAAAAAGTGTTTGTACATATGGCCCTTAGAACCACAACAGTGATATTTTGACTTGTTGCTACACCTATTCCGTCATTTGTCCCAGTGCTTAAATGTGTCCTCAACTCTTTTCTATATATGATTTTCTATGCATCACACATACTCATTATAATTTTTGCTTAGCATCAGCAATTTCTTTAGCAGAATAAAAAGGCATTTCCACAAACTTTACAATGTCGATTGTTCTTAAGGGAAGGGTTCATACGTCTTATGAGTTGTTCCTGCATCTTCTTATTATCTCAAGTGTGAAAACGTAATCACACATCCCTATGTACTGCTTTGTTGCTGTTTTATATCTATACATATATATATTTATCTGCATGATCAAGTGTGTAGCGATATATTTTATAATGAAGTATATTTCTTCATATTGATTTAGCCTCAAATATTCTTCCTACTTTTCAAGGCCCAACTAGACCCACAAGCCATTTTAATAAGAGAGGTGTATTTGCACATTTCTGCAAAGTCTAACGTTGTTTCCAGTGTTACCAACAGGGGGCAGACTTTTCGGAGCTAAATGAGCTCAGTATTGTATGCATGAATGGTATGTTCTCCTCAATGACATCTTCTGCTTCCTCTGGGAGAACATCCTGCCTCCCGCTCACTAGGTATGTCTTTGTTGAAAGAACAAGGGGCCAGATGTAGCAAAGGTTTTTACCCATTCTGTGTCTATGGGAAAAAGTGTTCGTACATATGGCCCAAGTTTCCGTCACATGATTAGGTTCCATAGACTTGTATGGAGAGAACAAATATATAAAGAGTCTTAAGTTGTATGTTTTTAGCATTAGGCTCCAACCGACTATTGAGTGCTGAAAAGACATTGTTCAGTTTAAATGACAACTGTGTTTTAATTATTTGCCATCTGTTACTTTACATTAAAAGCAGGTCAGACCCTGGGCTTCCCCATTGGATGTGGTTATTGTGTACAGGTGGTGCATGTGGCATTGGGAATCGCCTCTGCAGGAGGGCAGAGGTGCGCTAAACTGGGCTCACCGCAGGGACCCCCGGAGCCAGAGGTGAGGGAGAGTGGGGTAACTAACAGCCCAGACCTGGTGACTTGGTTAAAAGTACAAGTGTGAATTCTACTAAAACTTAGGTAAAGTCTAGCTGCACTTACCATCTGTTTTGTTTACTTGCATGCATGGCTTATACTGTCTTGTGGTTAATGCTTTCTGAAAAGGGTTGCACACTGGTGTCACCCAGTAGGAGACGAAGGGGGACACTAAAATGGGTTGGTGTAGCCAGGAGTGGGCGGAGTCCAGAGAATATAAAATGAGGATGAGTTTGAACCCATGGTATTGAGTGAGAGGGCTCTCGAAATATTGTGGTCACATTTAAGATAGGCATCTGCACTAGGATAAGCCCTGGAAGGATGAATGTATGAGAGAACGAGAACTACTGATCCAGCCACCGACCCCTTCATGAGAGCCTCCAGGTGTTGACTGAAGGTTGATAGAGCAGGAGATCTTTGCATGTGAGCTATGATGCCTTCCCCACCGGCCTCCATGAGATCAGTTGGAAGAAACATGCCTAACGAGGACACTGTCTCATTATCTGTTTCTTCTCTCCCTCCCTTCACAGGATGAGCTATGAGCACGAGGCCGGCAGACCCTTTTCCCTGTTACCCGGGGGTGAGTGAACTGCAACAAACGAGGTTTTGGGCCAGACAACCTATATGTAGCGAGCATCCACCGAAAGGGACTTCTGCCCATACTATGACCCACCAACATGATAAACGCATGCTCAACTATTTACAAGAGTGGGAGGCACTCCCCAATGAGGATGGAAAGAAGACCTTTCCTGAATAGAAAGGTTATAGCAAGATATAGAAAGATGAGCAAACTTACAGAAGAAACTGAAGGATTGTAGAAATAAGATACACCAGTAACTATGGGCTCTCTAGACACAAGGGCATGAGGAGACACAGAGACATCACCATTAATCCCCCATCTGAGGTGTGGGGGAGACCCGGGGGAAATTAGACTATCAATCTAGCCACCTTAGGGACACAGTGAGGGCCTGTGCTGCAAGTGCTCTCCCCCGTATCTATTCCCACAGATCCCTGAACCACAAGAGGAGAGCGAGAGGAGGGACACAACTGAGGACCATGTGTTGGAGATGTTCCCCACATCGTCTGATGATGCACCTGGAAACAGAGCAGCCCCTTGTGAGACCGAGGCGGGCTGGACTACAAGGAGGTACTACGCAAGTGGACGCCGGGCTGCAGTGATCAGCTTGCAGTAAAGCGACCAGTGTGGAGATGATCCGACTGTTGTGGATTGGTCGAATGCGCACATGTTCCATCCTAAGATGGAGACATCCATGAAAACACAATCCTATTATTTACCTAGATAGGTTGAGACAGGCTGCAGAAAGGTTGTCTAAGACAGACTGCAGAGGGTCTGCTTGTAGAACAGCTGCCTCCAAGTGATGCTGAGGATGAGTGCCCTTCCTCTTCTCCCCTTGAGGGCATACCCTGTGGCTGGGGTAGAGTTATGGTCCACATCCCGTGGACCCCTCCTACTTAATGAGTGTAAAGATATTCAAAAGAATCCCACTCAGTTCAGAGGAGAACCGCAATGCAATGTGTGCTTGAGGTGTACAGACCTAATTGGTGGATGTGGATCAGTTTTGCTACAGATTGAGGTGAGAGAAAGAGCTTTGGAGAAAAGGCCAAGGTTGAAAGTGGCCCCCGGCAATGATGAAGAATCAAATGCAGCGAAGGATGCCTTGTTGGATGTGATTGTGGATGTCTGCCCATTCAAAACTGATTGGACGAAGATATTGAATTGTAAACCAAAAACGATGAGACACCAGCTGATTATTTGGACATATTTAAGGATTTGTTTCAAAGGTATTCAGGAATTTCCTGCTCAACAGAAATGACCCAGGAAGCTCTAGGCGCTGCTGCTGTGCAGGGATTATTACTGAGCTGGCAACAATCACAAATGATTGTGTGTCCTTAAGACTGCAAAATATGCAGAAGACAGTCAAGGGGATGAGACATGCAGTGCCAGAGAGTTGAGACGGAGAGGTATGAGAGCGGGAGAAGGGAATGCCAGGGGCCAGGGAAGGCCTCACGTGCAGGACCTTCTTGTTTTGCTTGTGGTCAGCTAGGACATTGGAAACAAGACAGTCTAAATACTGCACTTCACACAAGAGGCCTCCACAATCAGTCTGTGTTCCAGCAAGTTCCCAAAAACCTTACCTTAAACTTTAGGCTAGCCTAGAGGTTCCAATTATGCTGTAGAGACTCAAATCCCAACAGATCAGAAGGGCCCTTGCGTGAATTGTTTCATTGCTGGTAAACATTCTACTTGCCTTATTGATAAGCCTTTTGCTTAGTCCAACCCACCAATGAATGTTTTAGGCAGGGGCATCTTGTGGAACTACAATTGCACTGTGTTGTGTACCCTAGAAGAGGTATTCTTAAATATACCTCAACAAGAAAACCAAGTGCTCCAACTACTATGTGAGAGCTTAAGTTCCCAAATTGAAATGGGTAAGGACGTCATGTCTCCTGATTCAACTGAATTGCTTCCAAAGTGCCTTCCACATTGTGGGCAAAAGGAGCTCGAATTAACCTGTAAAGGTGCAGGTCGACCCTCAGAAAAAGCAATCCAGGATACCACAGAGCCCACCAACACCTGAAGTGCATGATGGAATCTGCCCTGTAAACGCAGATTTGCTTAAGCAAGGGGTTTATTACCTATTGTCAGTAAATGTAATTAAGGCTCCCTGTTTTCTGTTTTAACTGAGTTTTCCACATTGATACAGACAGAAAACCATTTAAATGCTTATAAAAACAAATATTGGTTTGCTTTTTGAGTGATTCTTAATACAGTCTACCTTGTCGTGCTCAACACCTAATTCACCTGCTGCTGCTCGGGCAGCTATACTACTCTTAGTTTCACTATCTCAATAAGCCTTGATGAAGTCACTGGTGTGACGAAACACGTGTTGGCTGTATATCTATGATGACATTATGATTTCTAATTTCCACAAATAAAGACACCATCTACTAACAAGACTCAAGATTTCTCTTTACCTCATACTTCCTCTAGACCTTCAACGCACCACCAGGGATTTTTTATCCTCACTACATGATTGGACAATATATTCTGTGTGCTGTGGCCAATTTGTTCTAATTTTGCCTGCTAGGCCGATAGCTGTGTGGATCGATCATATAAGGTGATTGATTTATCTTCTGCAGGTGGTCATATCACTGAAACCTAGCAGGCAGGTATTTAAGCATGAGTGCATATTTATTGGTTAAATAAATGTGGAAATATACTCGTTTCAGCTTCATTTTTTCACAAAACCCAAAGTAAATATGGATAAATACAGATAAAATAAAAATAAAAAATATATGGATAAATACAGGTGGAAATGTTAAAAAATAAACACCATCAAACCGGGAGCCCTAGATGCAGCACCCCTCTTCTCCAGATACACAAGATCCAGGTGCATACGGACATTAACAATGGTGTTATCACAAGCTTCCCTGGGGCCCCCACCCCTGCCACAATCCTTTCTTGTATCTCCATAAACTCCCAATGGTTCACTGTGGTAGGCCTTTGCTTGTCTCTTCTCTCCACCCGCATACATAAGAGCGTTAGTATCTCTTCTCGTTCTTATTCTGAGCGTCTCAGCTTTAGTGGACCCAACTTTTTCAAGTATTTACAGAGTCTCCCTCATTCTTTGCCCAGGCCCTGAAGAAGGCTCTAGACACATTGGTTTTCCCCTAAGGTTCTACTTTAATCCACAATGTAGATGAATTCCTTTGGCTGTTACTCTAGATCGGTGCAAAGTGGACTCAGACTACCTCTGCACTGTACCATCTAATGAAGAGCACAAGGCTTCAGAAGAGAAATTATAGTTCTGTCTTCCTCCAGCAAGAAACCTTGGCCGAGTACTCTCTGCTGGCCGGTCTGCCCCGTCCTCTGAATGAGTTGAAGATATCAGTAAATTGCTTCATCCTGTATTGTCTTCCGGGTATATACTTTTTTTGGGAACAGTCGATAATGTAAACATTGGTTTCTGAGCTATGCTGAGGTGGTAAAGTCTTTGGAAGATTATGTCAGAAATGATATCCCGGAAACCCGTACAGTGGTCTAGTTAAGCCAAAACTGCATTTGTGAAAATTTAACAAGAGTTGACTCTGTACCTGCATTAGCACTCCCTGATGCTTAACCTTTTACTTTGTATTGTCATGAACATAATGAACTTGCACTTGGAGTATTCATCAGAGTCATGGGGATCAGGAAAAGCCCAGAGCCTATTACTTTTTAAATCTGCACTGAGTCATGGCTGGGCTTTCACCATGTTTGTGGTCTGTGGCAGCTGCCACATATCTTGTTGAAGCACCTAGAAATATTGGCCCTCATTACAACATTGGCGGTAAATGCCGTTTACCGGCGTGCAGAAGACCGCCAACACACCGCCGCGGCCGCGGAATTCCACAACAGCTATTATGACTCACAGCTCGGAATCTGCCAAAATCCAGACACCCACACAAGTCCGCCACACCAAAGGTCAGTGATAAACTGGCGATAACAAAACCTCCACCTTCATGCCAACAGGAATACGCCCACACTATCACGACCCATGGATCCACGCGGCGGTCTTTCAACTGCGGTATTCCATTGGCGGTACACACCGCCGCGCTCAAAATACACACACATTTACAAAACACAACCACATTGGACAATTTGAAATACACACACCTGATACACATACACACACCACTCCCACACACTCAGTACAATATAAAACACACACCCACATCACCCACAAACCCTTACGACCAGAATTGTGAAAGAAGGCAAGAGAGAGACACCACCATCAACAAACTAGCATCCACAGGCACTCAACACCATCACGCACACAACATCCACGCACCTCACACAATACACACAAACACACCCCCTCACACATCACAACACAAACCACCTCACACATCACCCACACCCCCCCATGGCACCGCAACCCCAGGTATTCTGAGGAGGAGCTCAGGGTCATGGTGGAGGAAATAATCCGGGTAGAGCCACAGCTATTCGGATCACAGGTGCAGCACACCTCCATAGCTAGGAAGATGGAGCTATGGCACAGAATCGTGGACAGGGTCAACGCAGTGGAACAGCATCCAAGAACACGGGATGACATCAGGAAGAGGTGGAACGACCTACGTGGGAAGGTGCGTTCCGTGGTCTCAAGACACCAGATTGCAGTACAGAGGACTGGCGTGGACACCCACATCCTCCTCCACAACTAACAACATGGGAGGAGCAAGTCTTGGCTATACTGCATCCTGAGGGCCTCGCAGGAGTAGCTGGAGGAATGGACTCTGGTAAGTCAAATCTTTAACTACCATATACCCCACCCTACCTCCATGCTATCACATACCCCCACCCTCACCCCCATCACTCCAACACCTCACATATGTACCACTATCACAAACCACACATCCCAACAACAAGCCCTGCATGCTACAACAAAGCATGGACACCCATCACCAAAGCATGTCCACTACAGATACCCACACAGACCCCAAAACAATTATCACACAAAGTCCTGGACAAGAATGCAAGCACTGGGTTACAGGGTCACCCACCCATTGCACACCATGGCACACACAGATGCAATCATCATGCCTTTACACCCCTGCATGACCTCTACCCAACGTCACCGGACAGGAGGTTCCAGACATGTCCACCCCCCCCCCCCACAGAAGAGGCCCACACTGATGACAGCAGCTCTGTCCAACTGGATCTAGATAACCAGCCCGGCCCATCTGGGACCTCAGGACAGTTGGTTCCCCTGACACAGTCACAAGCCACCACAGAGCTTCCCCCCTCAGGAAACACCAGCACAGCACCCACCCAGCGGGCCCATATCTCTGTCCCCAGGACATGTCAAGCAGCAGTGTGTCCACCACTATAGGGAACCCAGGCTAACCCACTGCCCCAAGAACATCAGGGACCTGGGGGCAGTGGCAGTGGGCACACGGTTCAGGGGACAGAGGCACAGGAAAACTGGGGAACTGGGAGGTCTGCTGTGCGACAGGGGGAGGACAGGTCCAGGGAACCCACTCTCCACGAGGCCCTCTCCAACATCATGGGAGCGTACCATCATTCCCAGGAGACGATGGCAATGGTACTGGACAAGTTTCAGGAGACCCAGCGGCTGCAGGAGGAACAGTATTTGGGGTTCAGGGAGGAACTCAAGTCCATCGACACCACCCTGGGCACAATTGTAGGGGTGCTGAAGGACCTTGTGAACACCATGAGGGACACTGTGGCACAAGAAGGGGCCCCTGACACTAGCCTGGACGATGAACTGCCCACCACCTCCGCCGGCACTAGTGGACAGGGGGCACCGCCACAGGACCACAACACCAGCACCCCACCCCCTACAGATGGAGAACCACCCCACAAACGGTCCCTGAGACCCAGGACAAAGATAGAGAACAATGCCAAGACCCCCACCAAGAAATGAGACCACCCTGATTGCCATCCTTCTGTCCCACTTTGTCACCCTGTCCATCCTCAAACTGCCCTAGCTCCACTTCCTATGCCCCTTTGGACAATGCACCTGTAAGACAAATAATTGGACTCTGCCATTTAGTACTAAAATACACACCCTTGAATCACAAAACAATCTGGAGTCAGTCTGTGCTTTCACAAATGTGTATTTGCAATAACTGAGTAAAATAGCAATGTCCATTTTATTGCCAATATACCTATGTCACACAGTTCTAGTCCATGAGGTAACATAGCACAGGTCACACAGTGGGACCCACATCTGTGAAATAGAAAGCCAAAATGACAAGTCAGGGTCCAGACACTTGGTGAAAGTGACAGACATATGATAGGTCTAACAATTTTATCAGATGTAGGAGGCAGTGATGTCTTCTTACCTGTGTCTCACTGGAAGTATTGCTGGATCATGTTGTTTCTGTTGTCTATATCCTCTTCTTCTGCCTCCTCTTCTTCACTGTCCACAGGCTTCACAGCTGCCACAAGACCTCCTTCTGGACCACCCTCTTGCAGAAAAGGCACCTGTTGTCGCAAAGCCAAGTTGTGCAGCATACAGCAGGCCATGATGATCTGGCACACCTTCTTTGGTGAGTAGTAGAGAGAACCACCGGTCAGATGGAGGCACCGGAACCTGGCCTTCCGGAGGCCGAAGGTCCTTTCTATCACTCTCCTAGTTCGCACATGTGCTTCATTGTAGCATTCCTCTGCCCTTGTCCTGGGATTTCTCACTGGGGTCAGAAGCCATGACAGGTTGGGGTAACCAGAGTCACCTGCAAATGTCGAGGGAAATCTGTTAGACACACAGTAACCCTTGGGGACAACCCCAGACCCAGACAACTATTCACAGGGTATAGGGTCCTTGTCCTCACCTATTAGCCACACACGGTGCCTCTGGACTTGCCCCATCACATGAGGGATGCTGCTATTCCTCAGAATGTAAGCGTCATGCACTGAGCCAGAAAACTTGGCGTTCACATGGGAGATGTACTGATCGGCCAAATACACCATCTGCACATTCATTGAATGGTATCTCTTCCGGTTTCTGTACACCTGTTCACTCCTGCGGGGTGGACCAAGGCCACATGTGTCCCATCAATGGCACCTATGATGTTGGGGATATGTTCCAAGGCATAGAAGTCACCTTTCCCTGTAGGCAAATCCTCCACCTGAGGGAACACGATGTAGCTGCGCATGTGTTTCAGCAGGGCAGACAACACTCTGGACAACACGTTTGAAAACATAGGCTGGGGCATCCCTGATGCTATGGCCACTGTTGTTTGAAAAGACCCACTTGCCAGGAAATGGAGTACTGACAGGACTTGCACTAGAGGGGGGATTCCTGTGGGATGGCGGATAGCTGACATCAGGTCTGGCTCCAACTGGGCACACAATTCCTGGATTGTGGCACAATCAAGTCTGTAGGTGACTATTACATGTCTCTCTTCCATTGTCGACAGGTCCACCAGCGGTCTGTACACCGGAAGATGCCGCCATCTCCTCACCTGCCCCAGTGGACGTGCCCTATGGATGAGAACAGCGAGCACAGAGTCAGCCACCACTGAGGTAGTAAAAAAACAATTTTATTGCACACATTTGTCAATCCGCTATGAGCCTGTCTCTGTGTGTATGCAAGGCCTAGATATGTGTGACGCATTTAAAAGTAATGCCATGTGGCCCTCTGAAGTGGCGGCTGCCTGACCTGTAATGTGGGACAAGGGGATATGAGGTAACTGCGCTGGCGTTCTACACCGTCGCGGTTGGCGGTGGAAGACCGCGGCGCAATCCTGCATTGGTTAACATTGGGCCCTATGGGTTCCAGGAGCCAATGACGATGTACGCCGGCGGTGACGGTACGCACCTCCGCGGACGTGACTGACATTTTCTGTCTGTTCACTCACTTGATACCTGATCTTCGACAGGAGAGGACATACACTGCAAGTGTTGCTGTGACCTCAGTCTGGAAGTGATGATGGCTCATGTGTCTGGGGAAAGGGCCCCTGCCTTCACATCGGAGGATTTGGATAAACTAGTGGATGGGGTCCTCCCCCAGTACACTCTACAATACGGTCCTCCAGACAAACAGGTGAGTGCACTGTGAGCATGCTGTATGGGCAATGCCTGTTTGGAGTGGTGTGGATGGAAGATACGGGGGGAGTGAGGCCTGCATGAGCGGACGGTGAGTGTATGTGTGTCAGGGCAAGGGTGGGAACGTGGGACAATGACTGTGACGTTCCTGATGGTTAAAGTTTTTCCTTTTCCCCTGTACTATTCCTCTAGGTCAGCGCCCACCAGAAGAAGGATATTTGGCGTGCCATCGCCAAGGACGTCCGGACCCTGGGGGTCCACCACAGACGGAGCACCCACTGCCGGAAAAGATGGGAGGACATTCGCCGTTGGAGCAAGAAGACGGCAGAGGCCCAGCTGGGGATAGCCTCCCAACGTGGGAGGGGTACCAGTCGCACCATGACCCCCCTGATGTTCCGGATCCTGGCGGTGGAGTATCCGGAGTTGGCTGGGCGCTTGAGGGCATCACAGCAGCCACAAGGGGGTGAGTACCGTCACATCCATCTGACTCTGCGCGCATTGGAGGTGTCTGGGTGGGGGAGCTGGGCAGTGGGTTCCCCTAGGCTAGGGCGAGCTTTGTAGGCAAGGACCTTTTGTGAGGCAGGCTAAGTGCCACCCCAACCCCACCAGTGGTAAGAGCCATCTACACCTAGTCAGGCTCCTGTGACTTCAATGTGTGCAGCAATCGGGCATAGGCCATGTACCCCATGTCCCTGTGATTAATTAGGGAACTCTAAGTGCATGGAGTAGTGCAGAGGGCTGCTGTGTCTGTAGTGTCCGCCAACGGTAGCTGTATGCATGCACTGAACATGTCTTTCTTCTTTCCCCCCCACTTTTTGTGGTCTCCCTGTTCTTGTGTGCATTAGCATCATCAGGCAGAGGAGCTGTGCCACCGGAGCAGGAGGGAGCTGCATCCCACATGGCCCTGGAGGGCGAGACAACGGAGTCTGAAGTCACCAGTGGGACGGAGGGCGAGGGGAGCTCCACGGCGGGGACAGGAGCAGAGACCAGCGACACCGACTCCTCCTTTGATGGGAGCTCCCTTGCGGTGGCGGGCCCCTCTGAGCCCACCGCATCTACAGGTACAGCCGCCACCCCCCCCACCAGCACCGCCCTCCCAGCAGCCCCTCAGCGTGTGTCCCGTGCCTGCTCACCCAGGAGGATGGGCACCTCCTTCGCCCCAGGCACCTCAGGCCCTGCCCCAGTCAGCCCTGCTGCCCTCAGTGAGGAGGCTATTGACCTCCTGAGATCCCTCACTGTTGGGCAGTACACCATTCTGAATGCCATCCAGGGTGTTGAGAGGCAGTTGCAACAGAGAAATGCATACCAGGAGGGCATTCATTCTGGCCAGGCAGCCCAACAGCGAGCATTTCAGGCTCTGGTCTCTGCACTGATGGCAGCCATTGTCCCTGTGTCCAGCCTCCCCCCTCCAACTTCCTCCACCCAGACCCAATCCCCAGTACCTCAGCCTATCCCAAGCACACCATCAGACCAGCATGCACACACCTCAACACACAAGGGTGGCTCTGGCAAACATAAGCACCACACATCCCACAAGCACTCACACAAGCATCATACCCATGCACACATACCAACATCCACTGCCTCCACTGTGTCCCCCTCCTCCACGTCTCCCTCCTCCCTCCTCCCTACCTGTCACGTCTCCACTCACACCTGCATGCACCACATCTTCAGCCACTACCTCCATCACCAGCACGCCCATCACCACACACCGCTCACGTGCACTCACCACCCCCACTACCATTCACACATCCCCTGTCTCCTCTCCCAGTGTGTCTGTGAGCCCTCCTCCCAAAGTACGCAAATGCAGTCACACACCCACCCAACAGCCATCCACCTCACGACAGCCTCCAGCCCATGCACCTTCACCCACAGTCAGCAAATGTACACCTCCTACAACCACTACCTCTTCCTCCACTCCCAAACCCCCGCCATCTACCCGTCCCAGTGTGTCTAAAAAGCTTTTCCTATCAAATTTTGACCTCTTTCCTACACCTCCCCCACCCCGTCCATTCCCGGTCCCAACCCAGCACCTCAGCCACCACATCACCGGGCACAGTGATCCCAGCAATAGCCGGATTTTGGAGTGCGCCAAGCGGCAGGGCTGCCAGTGTCCCAAGGAGTGAGGCCAAGGACATTCCTCCACCTCCAAAACAGAAGAAGTTGCCCACATCCGGGAGGGAGAAGGCCAAAACACCTACCACCAAGGGCTCAGGCAAGACAAGTGTTGGAAATGGCAAGACAGCTGTGCCATCATCCAAGGTGGGGAAGGGCCTGAAAATGAAAGGCAAGTCAACGTTGCCACCAACCTGCACGGCGGACAAGGCCGCCACGGGCACCACCACATGCACCGCCGCCACGGACTCCGCCGCCAGCACCCCAGATACTGAGCCCTTCACCAGCACCGCAGACACTGTGCCCTTCAGCAGCACCGCAGTCAGTGAGCCCGCCACCAGCACCGCCTCTACTGACACCGCCGCCAGCACCGCGGTCAGTGAGACCGCCACCAGCATCGCCACTAATGACACCGCTGCCAGCACCTCAGTCAGTGAGTCCGCCACCAGCACCGCCACTACTGACACCGCCGCCAGCACAGCAGTCAGTGAGCCAGCCACCAGCACCGCAGTCAGTGAGCCAACCACCTGCACCGCAGTCAGTGAGGCCGCCATCAGCACCGCCGCCCCAATGACCGCCGCAAGCACCGCCACTACTGAGCCGGCTGCCAGCACCGCCAGCGGCCCCGTGACATCCTGGGCCAGTGGCACCACCGCAGACATGGCTGACATCCCCAGTGGTCATTCGTACGAGGCTGGTGGTCAGTTCCAGGGGACTGGGCAGCTTCCATATTGCCCCACCGTCAGTGGAGTGTCACATCCACTACCTCAGTCCTTGGCAGGATGAAGCACTCTGGGCACAAAGCCCCCTCCAGAACCAGTGGAGAGATACATCCACTACCTCAGTCCTTGGCAGGATGAAGCACTCTGGGCACAAAGCCCCCTCCAGAACCAGTGGAGAAAGACATGCACTACCTCAGTCCTTGGCAGGATGAAGCACTCTGGGCACAAAGCCCCCTCCAGAACCAGTGGAGTATCACATCCACTACCTCAGTCCTTGGCAGGATGAAGCACTCTGGGCACAAAGCCCCCTCCAGTACCAGTGGAGTATCACATCCACTACCTCAGTCCTTGGCAGGATGAAGCACTCTGGGTACAAAGCCCCCTCCAGAACCAGTGGCGAAAGACATCCACTACCTCAGTCCTTGGCAGGATGAAGCACTCTGGCCACAAAGCCCCCTCCAGAACCAGTGGAGAAAGTCATCCACTACCTCAGTCCTTGGCAGGATGAAGCACTCTGGGCATAAAGCCCCCTCCAGAACTAGTGGAGTGTCACATCCACTACCTCAGTCCTTGGCAGGATGAAGCACTCTGGGCACAAAGCCCCCTCCAGAACCGGTGGAGACTGTTATCCACTTGAGAGACTGTGGCTTTGCACTCCCCAGGATAAAGAAGTGGGCAAACCACCCACTGGAGAGACTTGAGAGACTGTGGCTTTGCACTCCCCAGGATTGAACAGTGGGCAAACCACCCACTGGAGAGACTTGAGAGACTATGGCTTTGCACTCCCCACGATAAAGCAGTGGGCAACCCACCCACTGGAGAGACTTGAGAGACTTGAGAGATTGTGGCTTTGCACTCCCCAGGATAAAGCAGTGGGCAACGCACCCACTGGAGAGACTTGAGATACTGTGGCTTTGCACTCCCCAGGATAAAGCAGTGGGCAAAGCACCCACTGGAGAGACATGAGAGACTGTGGCTTTGCACTCCCCAGGATAAAGCAGTGGGCAACACACCCACTGGAGAGACTTGAGATACTGTGGCTTTGCACTCCCCAGGATAAAGCAGTGGGCAAACCACCCACTGGAGAGACATGAGAGACTGTGGCTTTGCACTCCCCAGGATAAAGCAGTGGGCAAACCACCCACTGGAGAGACTTGAGAGACTGTGGCTTTGCACTCCCCAGGATAAAACAGTGGGCAAACCACCCACTGGAGAGACTTGAGAGACTGTGGCTTTGCACTCCCCAGGATACATCAAAGGGCATGGTGCCCTCTTATGGAGCTGGCGTCGTGGACTCATCCGACTGAGGTGCCCCCCCTTCCCTTCCCCCTGAGGTGCCTGTTTTATTTTGATCTGATGCCCCTGCAGTGTCATTTTGGGCCCAGTGGTCCACAGACTATATAGGTGCAATACCTGGACTTGAATTCTTGGTGTACAGATTTGTTTATAGTGTATATAAATTTTTGACTAATGGATTTTTCTTGATTACAATGATTACAATCATTTCATTTTGTCCTTGCGTTCTTCCAGGGGTATTTGGGGGGTGTAAATGTAATGTTGCAGCATGTACTGTATTTGTGTGTATGTTGTTGTGGATGGGGGTGGGAGTGTTGCGTGTTGCGTGTGTGTGTCACTCTCTTTTCCCTCCCCCCTCCCCTGTGTTGTAGGTGTAGTACTCACCGTGGTCTTCGCCGCCATCGGTCGTTCTCCTGGTAGAGGAGAAGGAAGACTATCGCAGGGAGTATTTGGAGTTCAGGCTCCATGGCGTCCTGGTTCCTCGTGGGTTGTGTAGAGGTGAGTGTTTTCCCTTCCAAGTCCTGTTTCCGCCGTGTTTTTGTTCGCGTTGAATCTGCCCCAGAAAAGGTGGTGGATTGGCCTGTCATAATAGTGTGGGCGGTACATTGTCTTCCACCTGTGTGTTGGCGGTGTCCGTCGCGCTGTTTGTTTGTACCGCCGTGGCGGTCGGAGTGTTAAAGTGGCTGTCTATGTTGGCGGTTTCCGCCATGGTCATAATTCAATTTATTTTACCGCCGGCCTGTTGGCGGTTTTACCGCCGCTTTACCACCGACCGCCAGGGTTGTAATGAGGGCCATTATGTTGATTTCCCCTTTTAACTGTTGATATCCTTCATTCTGTGCATGCGTTCCTCCTCAATATAAACACCCAGCGCCTCTCCACACACCGTTTGTCTCAACACTAAATATTGGTGTCTGCTTCCCATATTACCTTGGTCCATTGTGCCACTTTGAACCCTGATCCTTGTTAGCAGGCCACGTTACCAAACCCCATACTGAGCTGATGGATGTGCCAATTATTGGTTGACTATTATCATAATTTGTGATGGATCATGCCTTATAAATGATGAGGTGTCCTATCTACCAGTTATGCTGTGTGCATTCTGTTGCAAATTGTTGGTATCCACCAAATGTGAAATCAGCTCAAGTTGCAGAGATTTTTTCTGTCACCCAAATATGGAAGGTATACTAGTACAAAATGTGCCTGTAGGAAAATGCCACTGTTGGCATGGTTACCCCCCACTTTTTGCCTAGTATTGATGCCAACTTTGATTGAAAATGGGCTGGGACCCTGCTACCCAGTGCCCAGCCCCAGTGTTCTTTCTTAAAACTGTACCTTTGTTTCCACAATTGGTACAACCCGGACACCCAGTTAAATCCCTTGTAAAAGGTACCCATGGTACCAAGGGCCCTGTGGCCAGGAAAGGTCTCCCAGGGCTGCAGCATGTATTATGCCACCCTAGGGGACCCCTCACCCAGCACATGTACACTGCCTTGCAGCCTCTGTGTACTGGTGGGGAGAAAAATACCAGACCTCTCTCAGGGTGCCATGCCCACAAACCACTGCCTGTGGCATAGGTAAGTCACCCCTCTAGCAGGCCTTACAGCCCTAAGGCAGGGTGCACTATACCACAGGTGAGGGCATAGCTACATGAGCAATATGCCTCTACAGTGTCTAAGTCCATTCTTAGACATTGTATGTGCAGTGTAGCCATATTGGGTATATGGTCTGGTAGTTTGTCAATACTAACTCCACAGCTCCATAACGGCTTCACTGAATACTGAGAAGTTTGTTAGCAACCTTCTCAGCACAATAAACCCACGCTGATGCCAGTTTGGGATTTATTGAAAATTGCACAAAGAGGGCATCTAAGAGATGCCTCCTGTATGTTAGCCGAACTGCTAGAATAGAGCTGACCGGTCTGTGCCAGCCTGCCACTTTCAGGCAAGTTTCTGACCACATGGGATGAGTGCCTTTGTGCACTCTGTGGTCAGAAACAAAGGCTGTCCTGGGGGAAAGGTGCTTCACACCTCCCACTGCAGGAACTGTAACACCTGGCGGTGAGCCTCAAAGGCTCAGGCCTTGGATTGCTGTGCCCCACGGCACTCCAGCTAGTGGAGATGCCCACCCCCCTCAGACAAAGCCCCACTTTTGGGAAATTAGGGAAAACAGGGAGGAGTGACCATCTCAGCCAGGACCACACTTAAGGTGTTCAGAGCTGAGGTGACCCCCTCCCTGCAGAATCCTCCATCTTGGTTTGGTAGACAGGGACCACTAGGATTAGGTTTGTGCCCCACTCAGGGACAGTAGTCATTGACAACTGCCCTCTGACCCCTAAAATTGCCTCCCTGAACCCAGCTCACCAGATTCTTGGCTACCTACAAGAAGAAGGACTGATAAGCTGAACCCGCAGCAGAGAAGAAAGAAGACAACAACAGGCTTGGCCCCAGCGCTACCGGCCTGTCTCCTTCTTCAAAGAACCTGCAAAAACGACAGCGATGCATCCAGCGGGACCAGCAACCTCTTCCAAGCTACAGAGGACTGCCCTGCACCCAAAAGTACCAAGAACTCCTGTGGACAGCGGCCCTGTCTGAAAAAAAGAAGAAAATAAACTATCTGCAAGGACTCCAGTCTCACCAGGAATGCGTGAGCCCTAACCACTCTGCACCCGATGCCTACGGCCAGTGTCCAGGTAGCTCAACCAGCTTGAGAGGATCCCCAGGATATTCTGAGCAAGTGCTCACCCTGGGCTAACCTCTCCACCCCTCCACAACGATGCCTGCAGAGGGAATCTCGAGGGCCCCACTGACCGCGACTGCCCCCGACGAAGATAACCCACGGCTGAAGAACCACTGCACCCGCAGCCCCCAGACCTAGGAGAAACCGACCCCTAGTGGAGCATTGTCCAGCAGGCGGCCCTCCTCCCTGTCCAGCCGGTGGGTTATCCGAGAAGACCCCCTGGACCTCGTCTGCAGCCTCTGAGTAACCCTTGGGGTCTCCTCATAGACCAGCATTGGAAAAGCAACATCCAGTTTGCACCCTGCACCCGGCTGCCCCCGTGCCACTGAGGGTGCGTGTTTGGTGCCTAGTTGGGGCCCCTCCAGTGCTCCTCGAAACCCCCCAAGTCTGCCCTCCAACACCATGGGTACTTACCTGCTAGTAGACCAAGTTCTAAGTCCCCCCTGACTCCATAGGAGCCCACGTTAGTTTGGTTCCTCTTTGACTTCTGCAGTCAACAGGCCCTGCGTTGCTGGTGGTGGGTGTTTGAGATTACCTGGAACCCCCAATGGTGGACTACCTAAAACCCGGAGACAAAAAGTGTACGTTGTATACTTACCTGCAAAACTGTATTGTCTTTTCTTACCCCCAGGAACTGTTGAAAAATGCAGTGTCCACTTTTACAATAACTTTTTTCCATTTTAAGAAAAACTGTATACGTTTTCGATTCTATTACAAGTCCTGAACATATTTATGCAAAGTACATTTCATTTTATGTACTTACCTGCAAACTGAATCTTGTAGTTCTAAAAATAAATTAAGAAAATATATTTTTGCTAAAAAAAAACATTGGTCTGGAGTTAAGTCTTTGAGTGTGTGTTCCCATTTATTGCCTGTGTGTGTACAAGAAATGCTTAACACTACCCTCTGATAAGCCTACTGCTCGACCACACTACCACAAAATAGAGCATTAGTATTATCTAATTTTGCATCTGTCCAAGCCTCTTTGGGAACCCCTGGACTCTGTGCACCATATCTCACTTTGAAATAGTATACACAGAGCAAGCTTCCTACAGTGCCACATTATGCCACATAATTTGCCTTTCCCTGCTGCTTGATTTACCCAAACCAATGCCCTAGCATTGGTCGCTGCTAAAAATGCTCTAATTTCCAAAACAACTGAACTTGACATGTATCATGAGAACTGATTTATTTGCTGCATTAAGACTCAATTGCAGGAGCAAAACTTTGACATTAAAAGCAGTTCTGAATCAAGCAGCGGTGTGAAAGAGACCCCGAAGAGGTATGGAGACCTCTCTGGATGTGTGGTTGCAACAAAATACCTAATCCCCAAGTCGCCAGGTTATATCACAGAGCAGTCCATGTGGTAGGGATCGAATGATTTGTGCTGTGACAGTCCATTGGTATGCTCCTTTCTCTTCTTCTATAGCCCAGAGTTATTGCCAGTCATGTGCCATTTGCCTGTCACACAATGCCGAAAAGGGATTAAGGCCTCCTCCGCTCCTCACTCCTGTCCTTGGACCCCCTTTCTGCACATCCAGATGGATTTTATTGAGATGGCCAAATGTGCAAACTATTCATACCTCCTAGTTGTTGTGTGTATGTTTTCAAGGTGGGTTGAAGCGTACCCCAGTTCCTCGGGAGATGCCATTGCAGTACCTGAGTGATTACTTTTATCCCTTGGTTCAGGGTACCAACTCAAATCAGCATTGACCACAGAACACACTTTGGGCCTGATTACAACTTTGGAGGAGGTGTTAATCTGTCCCGAAAGTGACGGTAAAGTGACGGATATACCACCAGCCGTATTACGAGTCCATTATATCCTATGGAACTCGTAATACGGCTGGTGGTATATATCCGTCACTTTACCGTCACTTTTGGGACGGATTAACACCTCCTCCAAAGTTGTAATCAGGCCCTTTGTGTCTGCAGTAGTGCATGCAGTTTGCAAGGCCCTAGGAATTCATCATCATCTTAATTGTGCCTATCACCCAGAGGCCTTGGGAAAAAAAGAAAGGAACAATGGTACCCTTAAGAACACAATAGCAAAGATATGGCCTGAAACACAGTTAAAGTGGTCCAATTCGCTGCCATTAGTATTATCAGTCCCCCAGCACTTCCTTCTCAGAAGAGAAAATTGAGCCTGCATTAAAAAAACATAGGACATCCCATGAAGCTCCCCTCAAATCCCCCATTTTCTACCACCAACCTGGATTTACTGTTAATAATGATGCTGTCTTACAATCTTGCAAAGATCTTATAAAATTTCTTTACAGTTTCTGTTTTCAGGTGCAAACAACCTTGCCTGGGTGTCCGGGTGAGTCCTGCCACTCCCTCCAGCCGCTCAGCGAGAATTTATTAGCAAGCGCCAAGAAGCAAGTATCTCTCGTGTTAGTTTATTGGACACAGTATGAGTGATTTAACACACCAGAGAACATTCCTTTCAAAATCCATCCTTTTGAGTATTGTCTTCCTCAAGAAGTATTGCGCCTCCCGCAAGGAGGTAATATATATTTCATCCGCGGGTCACCAGCCTACTCTTGGCTGCCCTTGAACTGAGCTGGGGCTCCTTATTCAGGATACGTTGTTCCCAATGTGGAACATTTTGGGATTATCCTTTGGAACGGCGGGGTGGGCAGGCCAGCCATTTTAACTACCACTAGATTAGCTTCTGCTTTAATTCCCTTCTTCGGGATGACTCTTGCTGCAGATGAAATAAGAAGAAAGGCAAAGATCCTATAGCTTTGGATTAGTAGCAAAACAAATAGATGTCCATGAAAAGATATTTGTTCAAAATAGAATGACACTAGATTACCTCTTGGTGAACAAAAAGGGGTTCTGGCAGGTCCTGAATGTTGCACCAATCTTCACAGCACTTCCCTGAGTATCCATAAACAGATAGAATGGATTAAGGAAGTGACAAAAACTGCATGTTATTTAGGGCCAGGTGTAGGAAAGCATTCAGCATTTCTTAACCCAGTAGAAATCGCATTTTGTGATTCCCAAATAGAAAAACGCAAATAGGGATTTCCTATTTGCGATTTCCAAAGCACATGTACAAAGTATTTCCTGAATGAGAAATGGGCATCTAGCAAATGTTATTACCATCATCTCCAAGTCGATAGTAACCATGTGCAATTTTAACAAATGCACCCAAAATGAGTTTTTTGAAGTGGCATGTATCGTGCATATGCCCCTTGGGCATTTGTGCACTTTGCATGAGCACCACTTTTTTTGGGGGGTGCATTAAAGGAAGAGCCGCAGTCCCCTGGGCACCCTTGGTATTGCATTTCCTAATTTGCGATTTCCTATTAGGAAATCACAAATTCGAAAATGCGAAACCATTCGTACCTATGGGCGTTTTGGAAGAAATGGTTTAGCATTTCTTAAATAGCGATTTCCTAATAGCGATTCCTACTGTGTAGGAACCGCTATTAGGAAATCGTTATTTTTATACATTCCATTTCGCATTTCCTAATTGCATTTTCTATGGGGTCGCTATTTAGGAAATGCAAAACTGGAATTTCGTACATGTGGCCCTAGAGTAGTCCGGATCTAGGCCTACTTACACCTGGATGTGGCTGGGGGAGTCTTTGGACCCTGGGGAATGAAAGTATTTGAATCCAATTGTTGCAATAATATTAACTGTGGTCATATTATACATAGTAATGCAAATAATGATGCACATCATTCAATGTTGTTGTAATAATAAAACTGGTGCTAATTGTTCATCCCTGCTGTTTCTGAGGATGATGAGGAAAGTGAAAATGAAGATGAAGATGTAACAAAGGAAGTGACAAAGGTCTTTTCTACTCAACTGTTGTAGTAAAATGTTCCTCCCAGGATGTACTGCAGGATTATTATTTTATATAAATATCTGCATGTTGCAGTGTGGAGCAATATTTTTATAATCAGTTATCAATGTAATTTCTTCTTGACTGAAGTACCATTTAGCCTCCAATATGTCTAATCATGCCCAAGGCTCCAGTGGGCCCAGGAGCCAGGCTATAGGGAGCAGTACATTTGCACATTTCCGCAAAGCGCAACCTCCTTCCCGGTCCCGGGAAGTAGAAGCGGGATTGTAGGTGGATAATGAGCTCAATATTGTATTCATGAATGATATGTTCTCGTCAAAGTCCTCTCACAGACTCCACTCCTCCCACTGTGGACCCCAAGGGCCCCTGATCACCTGATCTACCTCCCACAGTACAATCCAGGGGCCCCTCATTTCAGAAGACTCCACTTCTCCCGCTGTGGAAATGAGGGATCCTGATCTCTGCAGGCTCCACTCCTCCCCCTATGGAAATCAGGGATCCTGATCTCTGCAGGCTCACCCCTCCCACTGTGGAAATCAGGGATCCTGATCTCTGCAGGCTCCATTCCCCCCCCATGGAAATCAGGGATCCTGATCTCTGCAGACTCCACTTCTCCCGCTGTGGAAATCAGGGATCCTGATCTCTGCAGGCTCCACTCCTCCCCCTATGGAAATCAGGGATCCTGATCTCTGCAGGCTCACCCCTCCCACTGTGGAAATCAGGGATCCTGATCTCTGCAGGCTCCATTCCCCCCCCTATGGAAATCAGGGATCCTGATCTCTGCAGACTCCACTTCTCCCGCTGTGGAAATCAGGGATCCTGATCTCTGCAGGCTCCACTCCTCCCCCTATGGAAATCAGGGATCCTGATCTCTGCAGGCTCACCCCTCCCACTGTGGAAATCAGGGATCCTGATCTCTGCAGGCTCCATTCCCCCCCCTATGGAAATCAGGGATCCTGATCTCTGCAGACTCCACCCCTCCCACTGTGGAAATCAGGGATCCTGATCTCTGCAGGCTCCACCCCTCCCACTGTGGAAATCAGGGATCCCAACCTCTGCAGTCTGCACTCCTCCCCCTTTGGAAATCAGGGAACTTGGCCTCTGCATGCTCCACTCCTCACACTGTGGGGACCCGCAGGCCTGATCTCTGCACCATGACAGGCCCCAGATCTCCACACGCTCCGCTCCACCGCTTGTTGGACACAGGGCTTGTTGGATACTGTCGGACGCCGGGGCCTGTGACCACTGCAGGCTCCTCTTCTTCTATGGTGTTCCACAGGTGGCCCCTAGCTCTACAGACGCCACTGCTCCAACAGAACGACAAACGAGCCCCTGATCTCTGCTGATTCCCCTCCTCCAAATGTGCCCTGAATTGTGCAAAATTCACTACTTCCAGTATGGGGTCCTGGGACCCTGATCTCTGCAGACCTCACTCTTCCTATTGTGGGATCAAGGGCCCATGGACATTATATTTACCATAGAACCCAGGGGCCAATGATCACTGCAGACTCTGCTAGAGCCACTGTGGGACCCAGTGGACCCTGATCTCAACAGACCTCACTCCTCCCACAGTGGCAGAAAGAGGCATCTGATCTTGTCAGACTCCACCCCTCCCACACTGTGAGGAAGGGACCTCTGAGCTCTGCAGACCCCACTCCTCCCACCATGGAGCTCATGGGCCTCTGGTCTCTACAAAGTCTGCTCGCCTCTGGGATACTTGTGTAAAAAATAAAAATGAAAACTTTTCTTTTCATTTTTTAAGAGTAGGTTGTGGTCAGTGGGACCACTGCCTGCTCTTAAAAAATGCTCCCCCTTACATTAACAAAGGGGAAGGGGTCCCTTGGGGTTTCCCTTCCCATTTGAGAAGGGGTTATGGCCAACTCGGAGTGGGTAGTAAAATGTGAATGCTTTGTGACCGCATTTCAGTCGCATATTTTTCACACATACTAGTGAGATTCTATACTAGGAGGGGGCGCCCTTAACACGCCCCTTTCTAATACCGAATAGCAAACACTATTTGCGATTCGGTTATAGGTCACCAAATCGCAAATAGGGCCTTTGCACATTTTAAAATTATTTTTTCCCATCACAAACGGCCCGATTCTGCAAATTGGACCATTTGCAGCATAAAAAAAGCTTTGTACATCTGGTCCAGCGAGTTCTGGCGGCATTGATCCTGACACTAATCACTTATGCAAGGCCCCCTCTGCCCCCAATAGCAGGTCAGTAGATGCTGAGCGCCCAATTCACAAAGGTGACTTAAACGTTTGAGTAGTTTTACACCGTTGAGTAAGTTTACTACTTTTCAGTATTCACAAATTCAAAATTTTAGGTTACTACTAAAACAAAACACATTACTAAATCAAGCACTGCCCATGGCCAATCCCTGGTGCAGGACACCCTCCCATAGAAAACAATAGGGGTAGGGACTGATAGGAAGTAAGGTTGAATTAAATTACATTATTTTAAAAGATTTAAAATATAAGGAAATGTAAATTAATATTAAATATATAAATATATATAAATACATATTTCTTATTTATTTACAACATATTTAAATACACTTTTCAAATGTATAAATATTGTAACAATTACGTTTATTAAAATTAATGAAATTAGTTCTATCCATTACTTTTAATAGTTAATAATGCACATTAATATCGTTGTCTGACTTGTCATGCCAGTACAGTACACTGTATTCTACCATGGTTGTCCCTTCACTTCGAACCTATGTAATGTTTTCATTTCAGGGTAGATTCAGCAAGTCACAGAATTCAAGGGGCTGAATCTCTGACTCCCTCTGTCCAGCCCCCAAAGGATGCTAGATGCTAATTCACTGGATAAACAAATATGTCTAGTTAATGATTTTGTGATTAATACCAAAACCGTTATTGTAAAATATGGCAAAACAGTTCCAAATGTTGCAGTTTTTTTTTTTTTTTAAGTTTGAAAAAAATAATTTATGATTGAAACAAAGTACATAGAATATCATAATATCTGTAATGTATACTGATTATTGTGGAAAAAAAAATAACAAACTATTTTATACACATTGATATCATTAGGAAATTAGACAATAAGCTATAAACAGGGCCACTGGAATTAAGCAGCAGAAGAGGGCCAAATTATGCTGCAGGGTTGAGTAAATTATGTGGCAAGAAAAGCCAAATTATGCGGCATAATGCAGCACATTTTGTATTAGTATTACTTCCTAATTTCATCATTTTTAAACTTGGCGACACTCTATGGGCATTGGTTGCACCTCAATAGTACCATTTTAACATCAAAATATAGCAAAAAGCAGCAGAAAGGTGACCAGTCCAGCTTTGCAAAGGGCCTCCTACTGCGCAGCAACTATTTTTGTCGCATTTTAGCAACTTTTGAGCCGTTTGAGCTAGCAACAATTATGTGGGCAAATGCGGCAAATCTATATTGATGCGAAAATCGCTGTTGCTGTACAATTACAATTGCATAATTCCATAAAATATAACTTGTTTTGATTAACATATCACGAGGAAGAAGAAACAAAGAGAAAAAATAGATAAAAAGAAAAAGAAAAAAGAATGAAAAGAGGAAAAAATGGAACAATGATCCAGTTGCTGTGCGGGCAACGGGGGTGCCTTTGGGGTGATGTGGGGCGTCTTTGGCCACAGAGGTAGGTGTCCCACAAAGACCAGAAAAGTAGCTGCTGCTGGGCTACTGGTCTCCAAGCACAATGCTTGGTGTGTGGTCCTTTGGTGGAGGCTGGTGTCCCTCTTGGGTGACCAATCCAGACCTTACCAACCTGCCAATTTGAGCTTCTTCAGCTACGTTCTCCCTGGAGCTTGTCCCAGAAGGATCAGCCAACTGATCCTTGATGTCACTGCTGTTGGCTGGGACATGGCTTTTCCTCAGGCCAGGAGCCACAGTTACAGTCCCAACTTTGCTAGCCGAAAGTGCAGCAGCTTCTCTTTGTGCAGGCCCAAGGGCAGCAGGGCAGTCCTTCTTCAGTCCTTGTTCCAGGTCTAGTGTGATCTGAGATTCAGGGTGCCAGGGGTGCCATATTTATCTCAGGTAAGTGCACAGAGGATCCACATGGTCACTAGCCAATGGGCTGACAGGTCCCCAACCTCTGGGTTACAAATTTCCAGTGAAGTGTGGCATCTGGCTATCCCAGGGGGCACTATTCTAGCCACCCTCAAGATGTCTGAATCTTCGATCGACTGTGAGGAGCTTGGTAGCCCACCCTAGAGGCATGGCTACCTGGAGGCTACATGCCCATGGGAAAACCAGTTTGGGGACGGATTTTCCCTCTTCGGCCCTGTCTCCAGCTAGTCTACATGAACAAAAGGCAGTCTGCTCAGGAGTGCTATCACCATGTGCCCATCGAAGGTAGCTTCCTCCGTGAAGCGCATTTTTTGGGCTAACACCCGAGTGGTCTCCTGAGAAGGGGAGCTAACACCTCGCCGTGTAATGCCTGTCTTTGTTCCTAAGCCTAGGAGTCATTCACGTGTCTCCCCAGGGAGGCAGAAAGCTGTCTGTTGATCACGGCCCTGTGTGAGCCCACTGGCCCATCTGGGTCACAGAGTGGAAACTTTCTAAAAGTTGCATTACTTTAATAGTGACATTAAATTAGACCTAGGCATTAGGCGGGGTATTTGCCACAATTAATTTGATGCCTTGCAGTATCCAGTTAGTTAGCTAGTCCCATTTATAAGATAGCCAGGCTGGGGTGCCAGCCGGTAACCCAGTACTAGCCAATGGGACTACTAACTTTTCCACTGCAAAGCAACAATTTGGAATGTGTTGCTGCGGAGACATATGAAAAATATATGTCTCACTTAATATACAACTCCCTGCCCTGGGGCTCCATAGGCTTTCCTTAGGGCAGACTAACATATACTGTTAAGGGAAGGGATGGCTTTGCCATTGGTTTAAATGCAAAGGTGAACTAGCAGTGTAAACACTGTTTTTCCAGCATGCAGTGGCAGGATGGGAGCCATCTTGTACTTTGGCCCACACAGGGTGGCACAATCTGTGCTGCAGCACTGGGTGGACACTCTTACCTTAGATGCCCTTGGTACCCTGGGTGTCATATACTAGGGACTTATAGGTGAGTCAGTACTTGTCAATTGGGTATAGCCAATTTCACATACTTTCTGTACTGGGTCAGAACACTGGCACCAAGGTATGTTTAGCAGGCCTCAGTGCACTCTCAAAGTCGAAAAAATCAGCAGGTAGTTACCCCAAATGTGGGCAAATACTTTCCCTACACTTTTTTATGTAGTACCCAAACTCATAAATGGGGATTCCCCCCCACCAGGCTGTCCCAATATTGCTGGAATTAATTTGATATTTTAACAGATGCCTACTTTCCCACCAGTGACCCCCCCACCAGTGGTATTATGACCACTTAGTGTGCCGCACCAATCACACACAGATATAATTAGCAGCCAATGTATGGATAGATGCAAACACTGGTCCTAACACCATTGTTTTTGGAGAATCATACATTTGTGCTGCATTACAATTGTGTGTATACTAGGTCACATTGTATGGGTGATTATAAATGTGTAATATTTTTCATGTTTTAATCTTTTGATTTATATGTAAACTATATTTGCCATCCTTGAAAAAGCCCCAGGCCATGCACTGCGATGAGCAAAACGCATGTTGGCTGTTCCGCTTCAGGATGTTCTGTTACTATTGCGAAGAATCAAGCAATAAATATTTTTCATCACTAAGTCATTGGCCTTCTACAGCTTTCTTCTTTTTGATTTAAATATATTCAAAGGGGGTGCACTTTGAACATCTGTGAGAGGAGGGGACTCGAAGTCCCAGCAGTCCTAGCAGGCCCTCGGGAGAGGGTGGAGCACCGTCACCTACACCGTGAGGCAGTGCTTCACAAGCACTGAGAGAGCCCCAATGCGTGGGACATACTTTGAGCAGCCGTGAGAGGAGGGACTTGAAGTCCCAGCAGGCCTAGCAGGCCTAGCAGGCCCTTGGGAGAGGGCGAAGCACCGTTACCTACACTGTGAGGCAGTGCTTCAAAAGCACTGAGAGAGCCCCACTGCACGGGACACACTTTGAGCAGCCGTGAGAGGAGGGGACTCAAAGTCCCAGCAGTCCTAGCAGGCCCTCTGGAGAGGGTGGAGCACCGTCACCTACACCGTCGGGCAGTGCTTCAAAAGCACTGAGAGAGCCCTGTTGCGCTGGATGCACTTTGAGCAGCCGTGAGAGGAGGGGACTCAAAGTCCCAGGAGGCCTAGCAGGCCCTCGGGAGAGGCGGAGCACTGTTACCTACATCGTTAGGCAGTGGTTCAAAAGCACTGAGAGAGCACCGCTGCACGGGATGCACTTTGAGCAGCCATGAGAGGAGGAGACTCGAAGTCCCAGCAGGCCTAGCAGGCCCTCGGGAGAGGCGGAGTGTCAACATCAGGGCAGTGTGCGCTCTACGGGCGACTGGAATGCAAAAACCCAGCACTTATGAGATAACGTAGTTCATGCATTATGTTGATATGCTGTTGTTTAACCTTTTGCATTGCAGAGTTTAATCCTGAAGACTTATATTTAAGGTGCTTATAAATACTGTTCATTTGCAATGTATTACTGCAGGCTTTCAGAGTGTGTCAGGGTGTGGTCCATTTCCAGGGCTTTCTAGAAGTTTTCTCTGCAGCATGACTTGGTGTGGTTTGTGGGCTGGGCCAGACTCTATATAAGGGAGCCAGCCCAGCTCCACGTGCTCACTATTCAGAGGTCCCGGTGCAGAGCAGCAGCCACTTCCTGAGCTCCTGTTCCGGAGGCCTACTTTGGTTTTCCAGGCCTTTGCCCTTCATTATATTGGTGATCCTTGATCAGGGCGGTAAGACGGAGGTCGGGCTGGGCCCCCGATCCCGTTTTCGAAGGCATCCGAGTTCTTGGGTCTAATTTTCAGGTTGAGAGATTTTGGCTTATACGTGTGAATGTGCTCTTGGGTTTTTCTGGCATTTACATGTTGATATTCGAATCGGCAAGATGCGCGTTTCATTCCTCGGGTTTAACCCTTGATATTCATTGTACGCTACTATTTCTTGGCAGTTACATGGTGGCATTCGAACCGGCAGGACGCGCGATTCATTCCTTGTGTATTTACATGTTGATATTCGAATCTGCAAGACGTACGATTCATTCCTCGTGTTTAACCTTGATATTCATTGTGCGCTGCCATTTCTTGGCAGTTGCATGGTGGCATTAGAATCGGCAAGACACGTGATTCATTTCTCATGTTTAACCCTTGATATTCATTGTGTGCTACCATTTCTTGGCAGTTACATGGTGGCATTCGAATCGGCAAGACACGCGATTCATTCCTTGTGCATTTACATGTTGATATTCGAATTGGCAAGACGCGCGATTCATTCCTCGTGTTTAACCCTTGATATTCATTGTGCGCTACCATTTCTTGGCAGTTACATGGTGGCATTCGAATCGGCAAGACGCGCGATTCATTCCTTGTGCATTTACATGTTGATATTCGAATTGGCAAGACGCGCGATTCATTCCTCGTGTTTAACCCTTGATATTCATTGTGCGCTACCATTTCTTGGCAGTTACATGGTGGCAGTCGAATAGCCAAGACGCGCGATTCATTCCTTGTGCAGTTACATGTTGATTTTCAAATCGGCAAGATGCGCAATTCATTTCTCGTGTTTAACCCTTGATATTCATTGTGCGCTACCATTACTTGGCAGTTACATGGTGGCATTCGAATCGGCAAGACGCGCAATTCATTCCTTGTGCATTTACATGTTGAGATACGAATCGGCAAGACGCGCGATTCATTCCTCGTGTTTAACTCTTGATATTCATTGTGCGTTATCATTTCTTGGCAGTTACATGGTGGCATTCGACTCGGCATGACATGCAATTCATTCCTTGTGCATTTACATGTTGATATACGAATCGGCAAGACGCGCGATTCATTCCTTGTGTTTAACTCTTGATATTCATTGTGTGCTACCATTTCTTGGCATTTGCATGGTGACATTCGAATCAGCAAGACTCGCGATTCATTTCCCGCTTTTAAAACCTTGGTGTACAGATTGCTTACAGTGTGTGCAATCATTTCATGGCAATAGCATGTACCTGTGAGAATCAGCAGTGTGCGCGATTCTTTTCCCCCATTTAAAAACTTGATGTTCAGATCGCTGACAATGTGCGCGATCATTTTATGGCAATCAAAAACATTGATGTGTAGTGTTTCCTGAAGTACACACAATTATCCAGGGCCCTTGAATTTTCTGCAGAGGTGCTAAATTCAAAATGTTATATTCTATGTGCATGTTAAGTTTTTAGTACAATTCCTATTGTTTTCAAGGGAATGTTTGGATGGCCTTTTGTCCTCACGTAATGAGGCAGTGTTTGTACTGGGACATTGTTCTAGAAGGTTCTTGTATTGCTAGACAGTATGTTACAACTCATGAAAAGTCCATATGAAACATTATTCTAACCATTCCTGATTCTTTTCCAGGTACCTAGATTTCTTGAGGCATAATTAGAGTCTAGTTCTAGGCCATTCATGTTTCCTCAGTCTAAGTGTTATTTCATGTTCCGAGTATCACTGAACTCTAGACTCAAATGAGTGTTATTTCATGTTCCGAGTATCACAGAACTCTAGACTCAACAGAGTGTTATTTCATGTTCCGAGTATCACTGAACTCTAGACTCAACATAGTGTGATTTCATGTTCCGAGTATCATTGAACTCTAGACTCAACAGAGTGTTATTTCATGTTCTGAGTGTCACTGAACTCTAGACTCAACAGAGTGTTATTTCATGTTCCGAGAATCACAGAACTCTAGACTCAACTGAGTGTTATTTCATGTTCCAAGTATCACAGAACTCTAGACTCAACTGAGTGTTATTTCATGTTCCGAGTATCACAGAACTCCAGACTCAGTCTGTATTATTTCATGTTCCAAGTATCATTGAATCCTAGATTCAACAGAGAGTTTTTATAAATCTAAATGTGATTTTATTCTGATGTTGTGTTGTTCAACCTTTTGTTTCCTACAGGTCTCCTTCCCAGCTGTTCCCTACCTAATCCCCTTTTCCCCACTTGGACTCTCTTAGACTCTGTGACATTCTAATCAGAGTAGTGGAGCTGTCTTAGGGTGGATATGTTGGGAACGTGCGCAGACCCCGAGGATCTGGTGACTCTGACAGAAGAGTGAGCCCAAAAATTAATTATCCTCCTGGTTTGCATGTGTTCTCAGCATGGCCACATTGGACGAGCTAGTCAAGGTTATCATGCAGCTCCAAGCAGAGGTAGTGTCATCAAAAGATATGGCAGCCAGTTTAGCTGAGCGAGTGAGTCAGTTGCAGGAAAGAGTGGGAAAGATGGAGCAAGGTCCTTTGGGTGCGGGTTGGCTTTGTCCTCCTCCTCAAGGTACAAGAGGTAACCCTCCAACTAACATTTCTCTCAACGTTCCCTCAGCCATTCCTCTGGCTCCTCCAGAATGGTTCTCAGGTGATCCTTTGAAAGCGCAATCCTTTTTGATGCAAGTAGAATTGCACTTTACCTGTCGATCAAGTGTTTTCCCTGATGCCCAATCCAGGGTGGCCTTCTTGTTATCATACCTGACTGGAGATGCAGCCACCTGGGCAATTCCTCTTGTGCTTAAAGACAATCCCCTGCTTTACAATTGGAGAAATGTTGTTTGTGAGTTTGAACGAGTGTTTGATTGTAGAACTGTGACATTATCGGCAGATCGTGAACTATTAGACTTGCAACAAGGTAACCAAGATCTAGTTTCTTACTTAGCTAATTTTAATCGGCTGGTAGCCGAAACAAGAGAAGCAAGCAGCCTTTTTCTACCCAGGACTCAAGGATGAGTTAAAAGACATTCTTGCTCAGATAGACCCGTAGCCTAGTGATTGTCAAGATCTAATAAACCTTGTTTTGAGATTGGATCATCGTCTGTCAGAATGAAGGGGAACACGCAAAAAAACTGAGAAATATTCCTGGCGTGTTCATGATAACAGAGAATCACAAGTTCAGAAAGAAAACTATGAGGAACCAATGGAAATTGGAACTATCAGACAGTCCATAACGACTGCAGAGAAAGACCTACGCCAGAAAAAAGAGACAATGCTTGTATTGTGGCCAAAAAGGTCATTTTGTTAAAAGAGTGTCCATTAAAACCAAAGAGCAAATTGGCTGTTGCCAAAAAGGTTGTGACAAAACTAAAATCCCCAGAGTGCAAGGAAAGTTTAGTCTTGGGAGTCACCTCAGACGCTTCTCAGGAAGAGACACCACCATTAAGAAAATCACGGTATTTGAAATTGGATCTAGAAATTCAAGTAAAAGGACACACCTACCTAAGAGAAGCTTTAATGGACTCAGGTGCTACTGAGAATTTCATAGACACTCAATTGGTGGAAGCATGGGGAATCCTGTGTGAGAAAAAGAAAACACCGGGGTTAGTGGAATCCGCAGATGGCAAACTCTTGACTGGAGGTCCAGTGACTCTACAGACCCTGCCCTTGTCAATAACTTGTGATGGACAAACTTATGACGCTAAACACGTCGAGTCGGTAACCTTTGATGTTATTCATGCTCCTCAGTATGGAATCATCCTCGGAATGCCCTGGTTGAGTTACCAAAATCCTTAGATAGACTGGGAGGAGAGAAAGATAATATTCCAGTCATCCCTTTGTAAGACAAGATGTCTTAAAACTTTGAATGTTCTAAATCTGAGTGAATCTCCGTTAGCTATAGTTGCTACAAAGGAAATGACGTTGCCTTCCCAAAACGTATCATGTACTGGTGTGGAAGGGGCAAGGAAGAACGGAGAGCCTTTCTTGAGGCCCCCAGAAGCCGAGAAAGCCTTTTCAATTTCAAAAAAAGTATTTTCCAGTACTCCTATCCTGACTCATTTAGGGGTTGAAAGTTTTATTGTCACAGAAAACTGTCTCCGGACATCCAGTGGTACAGATCCTCCACAAGCTCACACAACCAAGGATGCTGAAAAAGAAGACTTCTCCACCGTCCCAGTCTTGACTCATCCTGATCTTGACCGTCCAGTCACAGTAGAAACAGGTGCTTCAGATAGAACAAGTGGTGGCGTGTTATTGCACCGCAATAAAGACAGACAAAAGCATGCAGAGCATCATGACAAGAAACACTGTGAAGGACCTCAATATAAAACAGATGATAGAATGAGGCTTTCTACACGACATATTGACTTCAAGAAAAGACACATGTTTAGTCCCAAGTTCACCAATCCTTACACCGTCTTTCAACAAGGCATCCCAATAACCTATGAAGTGCAGCTCTCTCGGGAAAATTACGGTTCTAAGAGAGACTCATGGGACTCCACTTTTGACATTCATGCTCTACGATTAGTGAGGCGTTTTCATCGCCTAAAATCAGGCAAACCAGGCCCTAGAGCGCGCTTGGGAGAGGGGAGTACTGTCAACATCAGGGCAGTGCGCGCTCTACGGGCGACTGGAATGCAAAAACCCAGCACTTATGAGATAACGTAGTTCATGCATTATGTTGATATGCTGTTGTTTAGCCTTTTGCATTGCAGAGTTTAATCCTGAAGACTTATCTTAAGGGGCTTATAAATACTGTTCATTTGCAATGTATTGCTGCAGGCTTTCAGAGTGTGTCAGGGTGTGGTCCCTTTCCAGGGCCTTCTAGAAGCTTTCCCTGCAGCATGCCTGGGTGTGGTTTATGGGCTGGGCCAAGACTCTATATAAGGGAGCCAGCCCAGCTCCATGTGCTCACTATTCAGAGGTCCCGGTGCAGAGCAGCAGCCACTTCCTGAGCTCCTGTTCCGGAGGCCTACTTTGGTTTTCCAGGCCTTTGCCCTTCATTATATTGGTGATCCTTGATCAGGGCGGTAAGACGGAGGTCGGGCTGGGCCCGATCCCGTTTTCGAAGGCATCCGAGTTTTTGGGCCTAATTTTCATATTGAGAGATTTTGCCTTATGCGTGTGAATGTGCTCTTGGGTTTTTCTGGCATTTACATGTTGATATTCGAATCGGCAAGACGTGCGATTCATTCCTCATGTTTAACCCTCGATATTCATTATGCGCTACCATTTCTTGGCAGTTACATGGTGGCATTCGAACCGACAGGACGCGCGATTCATTCCTTGTGCATTTACATGTTGATATTCGAATCAGCAAGACGCGCAATACATTCCTCTTGTTTAACCCTGGATATTCATTTTGCGCTACCATTTCTTGGCAGTTACATGGTGGGATTCGAATCGGCAAGACGAGCGATTCATTCCTTGTGCATTTACATGTTGATATTCGAATCGGCAAGACACGCGATTCATTCCTCGTGTTTAACCCTTGATATTCATTGTGCGCTACCATTTCTTGGCAGTTACATGGTGGCATTCGAATCAGCAAGACGCGCAATTCATTCCTTGTGCATTTACATGTTGATATTCGAATCGGCAAGACGCGCAATTCATTCCTCGTGTTTAACCCTTGATATTCATTGTGCGCTACCATTTCTTGGCAGTTACATGGTGGCATTCGAATCGGCAAGACGCGCGATTCATTCCTTGTACATTTACATGTTGATATTCAAATCGGCAAGACGCACGATTCATTCCTCGTGTTTAACTCTTCATATTCATTGTGCGATACCATTTCTTGGCATTTGCTTGGTGACATTCGAATCGGCAAGACTCGCAATTCATTTCCTGCTTCTAAAACCTTGATGTACAGATCGCTTACAGTGTGTGCGATCATTTCATGGCATTAGCATGTACCTGTGAGAATTGGCAGTGTGCGCAATTCTTTTCCCGCATTTAAAAACTTGATGTTCAGATCGCTGACAATGTGCACGATCATTTGATGGCAATCAAAAACTTCGATGTGTAGTGTTTCTTGAAGGGCACACAATTATCCAGGGCCCTTGAATTTTCTGCAGAGGTGCTAAATTCAAAATTTTATGTTCTATGTGCATGTTAAGTTTTTAGTACAATTCCTATTGTTTTCCAGGGAATGTTTGGATGGCCTTTTGTCCTCATGTAATGAGGCAGTGTTTGTTCTGGGACATTGTTCTAGAAGGTTCTTGTATTCGTAGACAGTATATTACAACTCATGAAAAGTCCATATGAAACATTGTACTAACCATTCTTGATTCTTTTCCAGGTACATAGATTTCTTTAGGCCTAAGTAGAGTCTAGTTCTAGGCCATTCATGTTTCCTCAGTCTAAGTGTTATTTCATGTTCTGAGTATCACTGAACTCTAGACTCAACTGAGTGTTATTTCATGTTCTGAGTATCATTGAACTCTAGACTCAACAGAGTGTGATTTCATGTTCCGAGTATCATTGAACTCTAGACTCAACAGAGTGTGATTTCATGTTCCGAGTATCATTGAACTCTAGACTCAACAGTGTTATTTCATGTTCTGAGTATCACAGAACTTGAGACTCAACTGAGTGTTATATCATGTTCCGAGAATCACAGAACTCTAGACTCAACTGAGTGTTATTTCATGTTCCGAGAATCACAGAACTCTAGACTCAACAGAGTGTGATTTCATGTTCCGAGTGTCACAGAACTCTAGACTCAACTGAGTGTTATTTCATGTTCTGAGTATCACAGAACTCGAGACCCAACTGAGTGTTATTTCATGTTCCGAGTATCACAGAACTCTAGACTCAGTCTAAGTGTTATTTCATGTTCCAAGTATCATTGAATCCTAGATTCAACAGAGAGTGTTTATTAATCTAAATGTGATTTTATTCTGATGTTGTGTTGTTTAACCTTTTGTTTCCTACAGGTCTCCTTCCCAGCTGTTCCGTGCCTAATCCCCTTTTCCCTACTTGGACTCTCTTAGACTCTATGACATTCTAACCAGAGTAGTGGAGCTGTCTTGTGGTGGACATGTTGGGAACGTGCGCAGACCCCGAGGATCTGATGACTCTGACAGAATAGTGAGCCCACAAATTAATTATCCTCCTGGTTTGCGTGTGTTCTCAGCATGGCCACATTGGACAAGCTAGTCAAGGTTATCACGCAGCTCCAAGCAGAGGTAGTGTCATCAAAAGATATGCCAGTTTAGCTGAGCGAGTGAGTCAGTTGCAGGAAAAAGTGGGAAAGATGGAGCAAGGTCCTTTGGGTGCGGGTTGGCTTGGTCCTCCAGAGCACCGTCACTTACACCGTGAGGCAGTGCTTCAAAAGCACTGAGAGAGCCCCGCTGCGCCGGACGCGCCCTGGCAAAGCCCGGGCCAAGGGCACGCCCATCCTTGCCCATCAGTGGCCGGAAGAGGCTGAGCTGGGCTGGGCTACCCCTCTGAAGCCTGGCAAAGCAGGGTGAGTGTCAAAGCTACTATTCCCACTCTAATTCTATGCTGAGGTGGTGGTTAGTCCCTCCTAAAACTAAACAGTGGATTAGATACATCTGAGACACATCATAGAGGCAGTCTGGCATCCAATAGGATGGGGAGGAAGAGGGCCTAGCAGAATGGGGACCAATGTGTGGGTGGAAGGGGCCAACTAACTCAACACTAGACTCCTTTCTTGCCCAAGCGGTTGGGGTAGCTGCAAAGGAAATAGATTTGGCAGAGCAGCGTCTCTCGATGGAACTGAGTGACTGTCAGCGAGTCCCGCCAAATGTTGGGGCCTTGGAGCCTTTTTGTAATGAAGATCTGCAGCCACTGGCAGGGCAGCGGGGGTGAAGGGATTGGAGGATCGATCAAGAAAGAGCAAGAGGGTCCAGTCGGTTTCCCCTCCCAGCTGTATTAGCCCCCCCTTAAAAGGAAAAAACCTCTGAAGAAGCCAGGGAAAAACCCAAATTGACCTTGTCTGAAAATCCGAGCTGCTCTGGTACTTGGGAAGGCACTGATGCCAGCTAGTGCCCAGTACCAGGTGCTGGAAATCTTTTGGCAAAACTTAAGGAGGTGATTGAGGCAAGCTTGGTCCCGAGAATGGAAAAATTGCAGGCCCTGGAGGTGGCAGTTTCCCTGTTGAGTGGTTGGGGGGGGTCCGTTACAGTTCTGTGTGCCAAAGCTCAAAAGATGGGGGGGTGTCCCTACTGGGGAAAAATCCCATAGCCCTGGAAAGAGATGCTCAGCAGCCCCCATACCACTCTATCTCAGGGATTCCGGACAGAAGCACAGAGTTAGCTCTTGCTAATCCGCCTGCAGTTGTAAGGGATATTGGCAGGTCTGGAGATGGAGAATAACTCAGGAGCGGGTCCAGGGGGAAGGCAGAGATGTCTCAAGAACAGAGGAGGGGACAAACTTTGCACCTGGAAAATGGCCTTCCATTTGTCCGCTTGGAGCTCCGTCCGGACTGTGCCCCTTATGTGGTGGTGCTTACAAATGTCCCACCTTTAGTGCTGGGAGCAAGTGAATCCACAGACCAACTGAAAAACAAAACATGCCACTGGTTGGGAAAGAATTGTGATTGTATGTGTGAAGATTTTAAGGACGTCTTGTTGGTCAGAAGGATTGGGTGCGTTGGGCCTCGGGAAAAGGAACCAAAAAGGGATTGTATTATTGTGAATTGTAGATATCCAGGTTTCGCCCAACGGTTTCTCTTGACACAATGTTTGGCACCCCAGGTGAAGGAAAAGATTGGTATGGTCCCCCTGGGCTATTTCTGTAAGCATACTTGGTCCATGGGTGGTTTCCGAGCCAGGAATTCCACCTACGTGCAGGTAGAACCGCAACAATCTAGATTAGGAAATAAACTTACTACACATTCTGTTCTGGAGGAGATTGATTGATGCCGTATATGGGGGCTCCCGATACGGTTGGAGGACAGTTTTTTGTGGCTCCTTTGTGGACCTCAAATATATGTATGGGCTTGAGAGGTCAGGCAGGGAAGACTTCTCAGTCCCGTCTAATTTCTTGGAATGTGGCAGGGCATGATACCAAGCTTCAGGATGGGCAATGGTTACAGTTTATGGTAGATCTTGACTTCATCTTACTCCAGGAAACTTGGTCTAAGGGGAATGCAGTGTGGGATGGCTACCAAAGGTTTGCAATTCCGGCTGAGCAACTACTAGGTGGCCACCCAAAAGGGGGTTTAGTCACTTTGATCCGGTCTTCTAAGATATCTAGAGCATACCAAATAAACTGCAATCACCAGGGTTTCCTTATTACATGAGTAGTCTTCCCAAATAAGTTTAATGTCCTTCTGGTAAATTATTACAATGCAGTATGGGATTCTGGATGCCAAATTGGGGCCCTCTTTTCAGTGTTGCAGACATTGAAGTGTAGATTGGAGGTGTGTGGCATGGAATTCTGTGCTGTTGTATCAGGGGACTTTAATGCGACAATAGGGGGCACTGTACTGTGGTGAACCCCTGTGAGCAGGATTTTAGGGCAGATGTATCTGAGGAAATACAGGATGCAAGGGGAAGGTCCCCTACTAAGGGACTGCTGAACTTGGGTCTGTTGAATATATGTGATCTTGAAGAGGTAGGTGATTTTCAGGTCCCAACTTTTGTTGGAAGAGGGGCTGGGTCGATAAGTGATTTTAGCTGTGTGTCCCCAGCCTTGAAAAACTTGGTCCTGTCTGGTAAGTTAGTAGAGCAGCAACCTAGTGACCATAACCAGTGGTTGGACGGCTGGCTTCCTTGAGAATAAAAGATCAGGAAAGGAGAGTTGGATGGAGACAGGCAAACATCCCGCAAATAGTGGAGAGGGTTGTAGCCAAGATTTAAAGTTAATAATAGGGACCCTCCTGGCCAAATACCCCCTACTGGGGGATGTTATGGATGCAATGCTCAGTGTTAATGGAGCCATTAAGGATTGTATGACCACTGTTGTAAAGCCCATTGCTAAGCACCAGGGAGGTTGGGTTAGTAAGCCCTGCTGTGAGGCGAGGAAATCCCTGAAGAAGGCACTAAAGGCACAGCCGAGAGACAAGGCCCATGTAAGTAAAGCACAAGCTCACCATAAATCTGTTTTGAAGGGAAGGAAACAGCAGCTTAAGGAGCAGGCCTGGGAAGACTTGGAACGCGCGTCACGCACCAAGGACACAAGTCTGTTCTGGAAAATTGTAAGGGGCACCTTTGGGCACCTTTGAGACAGAAACGTTGGGTTGGGCTGTAATATCGTGCCTGAGGTCTGGGTGAGCCATTTTCATAGGCTCTTTTTGGGGGGCACAGAAGGGGAGGAAATGGATGAGATGTATGTTCACACCCCAAATCTGGCTATCAGGTCTACACTCGATGAGATGATGGAGGCCATGCAGGGTAGTGCCAGCCACAAGGCACTGGGCCCTGATGCCATTCCAATGGATTTATATAAAAGTTGCCCTCAGCTGTGAGCACCTATTTTGCTTAATGTTTTAAATGCAGCAGTTAGTACAGGGATCCCTACTTCTTGGAAATCTGTGTGTATTGTCTCTGTCTAAAAAAGGGAAATCGTAGTGACCCAAAATTCCACCGCCCAATCTCACTCCTTGATTCCTCAGTGAAAATTCTGGGGCGAATTGTGTTAAGGCATATTGGGGATTGGATGAGTGAAAATGAGGTACTGAGCAGGGTGCATTATGGTTTTAGAGAAGGGTTTGGAACTCAAGAGCAATGTTTATATTTGCTCATGCTGATTGGTAAATATACGCAGGGAAAGAAGGGTACCCTGTATCTTGCTTTTATGGATCTTAGCTGCGCTTTTGACAAAGTGAATTGAAGCAAGTGATGCAAAAGTTAACCCTGATGGGTTTGGAGCCCCAAATTGTGGATTTGCTCCGCTATCTCCACTTAAGAACAAATGCAACTGTGAGGTGTGGGTCGAAGGGGGAATGCACAGAATCTTTTGGGCTCAGCAGGGGTGTTAGACAGGGGTGTGTTTTGGCCCCACCCTTGTTCTTTTATACACAAATGGGCTGTATGATTTTTTAGTGGAAAAATGTAAGGATGTTTCCATAATAAATGGAAAGAGTGTCGGGTCTTGATCTATGCAGATAATACGGTCTTTATTGCTCGCACCATGAATGGTCTCCGCGAGGTGGTTAAAGCGTATGGAGATTTTATGTCTGACCTAGAGTTAGAGATTAATAGTAGTAAATCACACTTTATGGTTTGTGGTAAACCTCTGAGTAGGGTGGGTGTGCAGAAGATTAACCACCAATCAATAAGCCATGTACAGGAATTCCCCTACTTAGGGGTAACTTTTGATGATAAGGGAACTTGGAAACCCTGTATTTCTAGAAGATGTGTGCGTTTTAATGCCACAGTAGGAACCACCTTTGAGTTTGCCTCAAGAGTGGGTAATAAACCAATAAAGCCCCTGCTGGAAGTGTACTGGCGTAAATGTCTCCCAGTTCTAATGTTTGGAGCTACTCTGCTAGTAGGGAACCTATGACAGAGGAAAATCGTTTTTGTAGAAGGTTGCTAAGGGTGGGACAAAACACCTCTGCCTTTTGCACACATGTGGAATTGGATTTGGATTTTATAGAGGATGCTTTTAAGATTGCCCCCTTTTTGTTACGGATCTCCATCTGGTCAAACAAGTGTGCTTCCCTAAATAGAGAGTTCCTAAGTGACTGTATGGCATGTGATCACGCCCTGGATTTTCCCTGGCTGTCATAGATAAGAGAAGTTGCTATATCCCTTGGTCGCCCTGTTATGTTCAATGCCCCAGAGTGTCTAACACGTTCTGGTAAACGCTGGGCAAAGGAGAATCTTCTTAACATGTAAGGAGCCAAGAGGGAGGCAGAGGAATTAAGGAAGAAATCGGTGAGGGACTCCCAAATGTTAAAAACTTTGGCTGGTCCAGACGTACCTCTTGGTGATACAGAACGTTTGGGAAAGGACACTCATCTCGCGATTTCGGTTAAGTGTAATTAGAAGCAATTTGTGGGTCCTGCTGGGACTGTTTGACCCAAATTCTATACAGATCTGTCCATGTGATGGGGTGGGAGACAAAGAGACACTGGCTGCCATCAGAGTGGAGGCCAGAGCCTGAAAGGATCTCTGTAGGCCATCCATGGCACCATGAATGCACTCCAGGAATGCATTACTCTCTTTGACTTGAGCTGTCAGCCCATGGATGGCATTCACAATGGTCTACTGACCCACAGAGATGGACCTCAGGTGGTCAATAGCCTCCTCACTGAGGGCATCAGGGCTGACTGGGGCAGGGGCATAGGTGCCTGTGGTGAAGGAGATGCCCACCCTCCTGGGTGAGCGGGCACAGGCAACTGTGTGGGGAGCTACAGGGAGGGTGGTGGTAGGAAGGGGGGTGGCAGACAATGATGGTGCTGGTGTGGTCCCAGATGGGTCCCCCACCGCAAGGGAGTGTCCACCGGAGGACCATTCCGAAGACGAGGTGGTAGATCCAGACTCTCCCGTGACACTCCCTTCGCCCACTAGGTCCCTTGCTCTCGCTGGTGGCAGCTTCCTGGGTCCCGTGGGCTGCTGCTTCCCCACTCGCGTGTTCTCCTTCTCCTTTGCCAAACAATGCTGATGCACACAAAGAGAGAGAGAGGGAGGGGGACAGAGACAGATGGGGGGAAAGGGTCAGCATATATCTCCCATAGGCACAGCTAAACATGATAATCTGTGACAATACATATCATAGCTAGCCAATGGCATTTGCCATCACATATTATCTACATCATGTCATTACATGTCACTTCTACCCATGGTTGCATGCCACCCCTTCACACCAACAGCAACACCTAAGTAGAACAGCACTACTAGAGTCATCTCCATGATGCCAATCAAAGCCCTTTTAGCTGGTACAGCATGCCCTGGATGCTGTATCAATAATATGCCTCAATACACATCTTACCTCTCCATAACCCTTTCACCCATTGGGTGTGCAGCTCACTGAACACAACACACCAGGCCTCTACAGTAACAACATCTGATAAGTCCATGTCCTCTGTGACATGTCAATCACAGTGAAGACAGCTCCACTCACAGACCACACATAACCTACCTGTCATATTACATGGTTGGACACTCAGTACAGTGATGCCATAATGGAGAACAACTCTGAGTTAGCCAATACAAGTCAGACACCCAAACAGTTCACATCTGATGTGTACTATGTGAATCAGTGGTATAGCCATGTGATCAGTCAGACCCTATCACTGAGTCAATGCAGCTGACACCCAACATATATAACATTACTCAGCACACTGCTAAGTGCAGCAACAATGGGCCATGTACCACATATAACACATCCAAACACATCCATTGAATGAAGTATCAGATGTACCTCTGGAACACACATATCACATTATCGACCACTTCCAATGCCACCACCCATGCAAGTACACCAGTTGGAATACACACCATGACAACTCCAGCCTCACACACCATTCTACAAATGGCAAAACCTTTCACAGAGGCCGACAACACATATCTCAGAGAGGAAGGTTTAGCATTTATTCAGCACACATGGACATACACCACTGGCTGTACAGCAATTATGCATCCCACTAACACAGAAGGCAGTCTGAGGAGACTGAATCCAAATATTGAATCACAATCAACACTGCATGTGCCATGCAAACTCAAACCACTCATTATCTGCCACTACCAATTGCCCAAGTCAAGCTGTAATAGTCACAGGCCATCAGATGTGCCCCCAAATATCCATTTTGACATGATGTAGGTAGTTACTCAGCATTGTAGCATAGGAATTGCTATGGCTTTGTCATACATAACATGTACACACCATGGTGAGAAATAAGGGATCTCCCAGGGCACTTACCACCTCTAGTAGCAACCCATAGATTTGAAGGCCATATCCCCCAAAGTATAGCTCCTAGGAATGCACTATCTGTGCAATCAGGAATTATATATTCTACATATTGCAGTATCCCAGTTCTGGCTAGCTACACATACCCTACAGTCATCAGATCACTCATATTTGCCTAGTCAGCTATCAGGTCTATACTCCTGTCCCATGAGGGCCATTTCTGAGGTGGAACTGTATTGGCAGCCCCACAACCTGTCAATACCAGATACAGTACACAATGTACATTGTTGCATTGATAAAAGGAGTTACACAGTAGCATATGCAGGTAGGCTACACAGATTGGAGTGGCCTGACACCTCAGAGCCGCTGATGTGGATGGATGGAGCTGGTCATACACAATGCTTAGGGTTATCCAAACACTCACATCCATTGTATGGCCAGGATGGAGTCAGACATGTGCCTATGTCATCAGTGCAACTCCACATTACAGACATGGGAAGGTATGGAAACGTGAAATGTACATCCACTGACAGTACAGCATGGAAACACATCTACTAAAGAAAGTCTGCCATAGTGCCTAATAACCATTACCAATTGACGATAAACATGTAGCATAAACGACAATGTCACATTGCCTGCAGTAAGGCACCCAATCACATTTAAGGCCAGCCAAGGATACAATCAGTACTCACCTCCTAGTGGCTGCTGTGCTGCCCTTAAATGCCCATCCACCTCAGGGTAGGCCACCGCCAAAATGCAGGCCATTAGAGGGGTCAGGGTCCGGGCCCGACGGGCACCCCTCCCTCACTGGGAGGACATTCCCAGCTGGGCCTCAGTGGTCTTCCGGGCCCAGTGTCTAAAGTCCTCCCACCGCTTGCGACACTGATTGCTCCGCTGGCTATGGATCCCCAAGGTCCACACTTGCGTGGGGATGGCACGCCAGATCCCCTTCTTCTAATGTGCATTGATCTGCATGGGTGACACAGACAGAAGGAGAAAGTAATGAAGACTGTCACCATATCAAGAGCAGTGGACTACACACATTAGACACACCAAATGCCCACACAAACCCATTGTTATGGTTCACACGCCTTAACTCCATGCCCCCTGCATGCATGTACTCCCTGACTGGAACACCCATGCCATTCACCCTCACACACACCCCTATCACACATTACTATGGCATTGATCTCACCTGCTCCTCTGGTGACTCACACAGCTTTTCATGCAGGGGTAGGACCCCTTCCAACAGCTTCTCCAGCCCTTCTTGGGTGAAGGCAGGGGTCCTGCAGGACGTGGCATGATGGCTCCCAGTGGTCTTGCTTGCAAGAGTGTTAGGAGTCAAGTGAGCAAGGCTGCGAAACACGGTGGTCATGGCCGCCACGTACAGGACCGTCACCACTGGTGGTGATCGCCATTGGCCCCAGTCCCCCGGAGGCAGCAATGTTTACCAATGAGAAGTTGCACGGCGGTTGCGACCACCATGATGACATACGCTGGCAGACTTAGGTCACTTCCAACTGTCCTGTGTAGCAGGGCAGGCGACTGCCATTTTATGCTCATATCATGCTTTGTTGCAGCTAAATAAGTGCCCCATAAACATTTTTACCCAAACTGTGGCGTAGGCCTATGTTGTGTCATCATGGTTAGGGTGATACATGTGACATGCATGACACAGTGATGTCATATGGCCAGATGTGAGATAACCTTCATGTCCAGATACTTGGAGCCTCATAGGCGTTGTGACCATATACTGTAGATATATAGCACGAGTACATACATGCTCAGTGCAGGACAGCTCAGTGCACCAAATATGGAACATTACAAATGTGAGGAGTGTCATAAACTAAGGATCAGGGGAAGTAACGTGCAGCAAGGATGGTGTCCATGCCGCTTCAGCATGCCCAATTTAGTGTGTGTCAGCAGTGTGAGGCATGGCTACGGTGTTTTGCATATGCAATGAGGACATGTACAGCTGACATGTGAGGAGTGCTTTCAGTTTGTACATTCTCTCATCTCTATCCTAGATGCCCTGACAGGAGGAGAATGAGACATGCACCAGTATACTGTCCGCTAGTCAACCTTGCAACCCTGGAGGACAGGTGTATCATCCTGACCTATTGTCTGAATTGTCAGACCATCAAGGATCTTTGTACCCAGTTGGAGCTAGATCTATTGCCTGCCATATGTAATCCCTATGCCATCCCTCCCGCAGTCCAAGTCCTGTCAGTGCTACTCTTTCTTTTTTGCCACAGCCTCCCTTCAGAATACAGTGGGCTTGGCAGCAGAGATGTCGCAGCTCATGTTCAGTCTTATGTTGAAGGATGTACTGTGCTTTCTTGAAACACCTGGACAGCTACATCAGGTTCCACCAACGTGCGGATTTGGCCTATGTCAAGGCAGACCTCTTTGAGATGGGACACATCCCTCATGTGATAGGGGCCGTAGATGGCACCCATATGGCTTTGGTCCCTCCCAGTGCCGAAGAACAGGTGCATAGGAACAGGAACAACTACCACTCCATCAATGTGCAGGTGGTGTGTGTGGCAGAGCAATACATCTCCCAAGTGACAGCCAGGTTTCCTGAATCTGTGCATGACTCCTACATCCTGAGGAACAGCAATGTCCCCTACATGATGGCACGACTACAGAGCAAGAGGGCTTGGCTCATTGGTATAAATGCATTTGGATGTGTGTTTCTGTAATGCCAACCGTCATTACATTCTTTCCTCTGTCTGTACCTGTATTGTAACAGGTCCCACCTCTGTTCACACAGGTGACTCTGGCTATCATAACCTTCCGTGGCTGTTGCCACCAGTGAGGTACCCTGCCACGGAAGGGGAACTCAGTTTCAAAGAGGGCCATGGCAGGCCGAGGCGTATAATTGAAAGGTCGTTTGGCCTCCTGAAGGCCAGATTCAGGTGCCTGGACGTCTCTGGAGGCACCCTCTTCTACAGTTCCCAAAAGGTATGCCAGATCATAGTTGCCTGCTGCATGCTCCACAATCTGGCTTTGAGACATCAGATTCCCTTACTAGCTGAAGATGAGGGGGAGGCAGCTGGACTAGTGGCTGGTGATGCAGAAGTGGAGAGTGATGAGGAGGCAGATGAGGAAGGTGCAGCTGACTCTAGGTCTGAGCTCATCAATCAGTACTTCCAGTAACATACAGGTATGTTGCGTGGGTATTTGGAAGTGTTGTATTTCCACGTTGATTGGTGTCAATGGTCCTCCTGATTTGAACTATCAGTGGTGGTGTAATGTTTTCCTATCCATGTGTGTGTTGTGGGAGGTGACTGATTGCATGTAAGGTGCAGAGTTAAAATGTATCATCTCTAGCGTGTACCCCATGCAGGTTGCAAGTCTCACATCCCCTATGGACAGGCCTGTATTGTGCTGTGTTCAGCATCCTCCTGTTCTCATGTCAATACAGCAAGTAACAGTGTACTGTGAATCTTTGCCTCTCCTACATATTGTTTGAGGCATTCATGTTCATTAGCCTTCGCTAACTGATTGCAGAGTAGAGTTATGCCCAAGGCACATGTCAGCTACAGTCTTCTGTGATGCATTTACTGAGACTGCTGATGTATAAGTGACATCTGGTGTGCCCTGCTTAGTTGGCAATCCACATTGGGCTCGACAACTATGAACTACATGCCTACTATCCTGATGGAAGTGTCTGTGATGGTCCTTTTCCAGGTTGGATCAGTGGATATACTCTGTTGTGTGCCTGGACTGGTGACTCCCTTACATCTGCCCTGCGACATGTCTGTTGTCATGTGTCTCCTGCTGAGGATGCCTCCCTCTGCTCTCCATTACACTGCCTCTTGGTTTAGGGGGCCATACTCACATAACATATTGCTGACCATACTTTTGTATATGTACAAATAAAGACACATATGCATTTACTGTGATCTACAATGTGTATTGTGCATTTATTGTCCAACAAGGGATGAGTGGGGTCATGGTGGTTTAAAATTCTCAGAGTAGGTGGCACAGCTGTAGGTCCAGTGTCCAAGGGCCATGGGAAAATGGAGAAATGTCATTGAACAGTCAACAGGGTGTCTCGGTGGCACACAAGGGAGACAAATCAGAAGAGGATCACTTCCTGGCAGTGAGTTTTGTCTAGGCATCTGCTGCAGCCGGATGTCTGGCTGGATGTCTACATTTGCAGGGGGGGTGGTCCTTCGGCTACAGAGGGAGAGGTGCCTGAGGACTGTGCTTCCCCTGGCAGGGCCTCCATTCCATTAGCTGCTGCAGATGTTGAGGGCTCAGATGCGATGTGGCTAGTGGAAGGGGCCTACTGGTGGGTGGAGGACGCACGCAGGTGGTGTTAATGTCCCTGAGCACCCCTGCAATGGAGGCCATGGTGGCATTGTGGGCCTGCGACTGCTGCATGACCTCCTGGTTGTATTCCCTCTGCAGCCTTCGGTTTTCTCCAAACTGTGACTACAGTTTGACACCCCAGAGAGACAGCACCTCATACGTATGACATATTTATTCTCATTTCATTGGATATTTCCTTCTTCAAATATCTGTTCCCTAAACTGCTTGTGTCGTCTCCAGCTGCCAGTAGTGTTGGGAGTTGTATTTGACTAAGGTGAACTTCTCCCAATTCCCACCACCCTGCAACCCCCAACTATCAGTGGTGTCACCTACTCTCATCTTAACTATCCACCTGTTCTATTCAGCTAAAGAGCAGTGATCAACCAGCAGAAGTACCAACCTCGCCTTGCCCCCCAGCCTGCCGGCTACACGATCCCCCCTCTGCATATTACTATAGCATAGACCTGCGTGGAAAGCCTGATCGTACGACACCAGCTTAAATAACAATTTCCATCTGCGTGAATCTTACTAGTAAAATTAAGGTATGATTCTCCCAACATCAGCAACGAGCCCTAAATATTGTTCAACAACTTGAGTATCGATAACATACAGCCTTAAGATCTGTCTGACTTCAAGTATAGTAAAATCTCCTGTTCCTATGCCTTGTGTCAATCATTGTTATTTACAACAAGTAGTATCGGTAACCTAGGTTCTCAGGAGTGTCGAAACGAGGTTTGTTTTGCAACAGATTGCAAGGGCACCACTGCTTTTGGGTTTGTGAAGAAAAGGGAATCGCCGCTGTGACTGACCCTCAGCTCGGCCAGATATAACATAGCATATTCCAACACTCACTGTTTTTTCTTGACCACCACAAACACCCTGTGTGCCTCCATCGTGAAGTCAAGGAAACAACAAAATTGAGAACCACTCATAGATTAGACCTCTCTTCTCTCCGGCAAGTCATCAAGTAGTCTCCTGGTCACAATAGTTCAGCAACCTTATAATGACTGATGAGTATAGGACGGGCGCTGGGTGGGGGCCCAGGCGATAGGGCATCATGACCATGCTCTACTACAAGTAGAGAAACTACTGGGTCTCTATAGTTCTTTCAACATATTGTAAATAAACTGAGCCATCTGACCAGTGTGAGTGGGTTCGGGGACCCCTACAATGCATAGGTTATTTTGTCGAGATCTCACCTCAAGGTCTACATTTTTCATGTGAGTGGCTTCAGGGTCTTTCTCTAGTTTCTGCAGTATCCCCCTTTCTCATTAGCATCATCCTCAATGCCAGAGATGCGCTGCTCAGACATTTCTAGTTATTCAGCTCAGCTGCCTCATCTCTCCTTCATTTTAGCTACGCCAGCAGTTAAAATATCGATCTTCATTAGATGCGTTGAAGGTTCCACTCCTGGGTTGGCAGATGAGCCAATGCCTAAGTTTGATGTGAAGCATACAGAACCAGGAGGCTGTTTACAATGAGGTGAGGAGCGCTGGAAAGCTGGATATGGCCCTGTGGTTGGTGAAGGGGCACAGTGTGGTGGTTTGACACAACAGCACAATACTACCGACAAAGGACCGCACCATCCCACCCAGAGCCTGACGGCGGAGTACATGAAGACAGGAGGCGGTCACTTCTCTCTGATTTTCATTGCATTCTGATAAATTATCATTATTTTCACAAGCTTCCGCAGAAAGCCAGTGACTGATAGAAGGCCCACAACCCTACACAGCTCTTTGACAGCGTGGCAGGAGAGGTATAGGCATCTTCTCGGCTAGGGCTCTAAGCACTGCAGGCGGGTGTTTGCAGGCTGCACTGTGCGCTTGCAGTGAGGAGTGTTCGAGGGGAAGGGATGAGCACTTCACATCACAGCACGAGGGGGAATAGGCAGCTCCTCAGCTAGGTTTCTACACACTGCAGGCAGCCGTCCTCGCGCTGCATTGTGCGCTTGCAGTTAGGTGGGATCTTGGGGCATGGGATGTGGGCACAGTCAAGCTGCAGACTGCAGTTACAGATGCAGCGTCGGTGTCCAAAATCTGCGTCCATGCTCTCCCCCGGAGGAACCAGGTCGTTACTAAACTGGATACATTCTGCGTCCCTCTGCTGATCGCAGGGGCAGCCGACATACTCCTTGCAGCACTGCTCATTCGCTTCTTGGCACCTGAGTGTCTCAAGAGCGCAGCTCCTCTGAGCGGACCTGAGGGACCAGGACGGTGGCCAACCAGAGGCAGAGCCAGGGCACCGCCAGCGCTTGAACCAGTTTCTGAAAAAAGAAGACGAGGCATCGTTAGCAGAGGTGTCCTGGCACTAATACCACATCTGTTGTGAGTATGTGCAGTACCGACATCTGTTGCATATGAAAAATCTACAGTACAAAGATGAAGCGGCCACATAGGACATGCATGTAATACATCTAAATGTCACATACAGTATGTCTTCATCATAACATTTCCTATTGAATCATTATTTACGTGTGATGTGTAAGCAAAAAGAGTGAACCTACCTGGAGGAAATCATCTACCATGCCAAAGCTCAAACTCTGCCAAAACATCTCCCTGTAACATCACCCAATTCGCTTATCAGCAAAGAACCATTGTTACCTCCTTATCTTGTTAGCAAAGAAACATTACATTACCTCCAAGATCACCAAAGCAACAAGACACCCAGGGGCAGATTTACCAACATTTTGCACAGGTTTGTGTCGCAAGAGTTATGCAAATATGCATAAAACGTGTCCTTCACATTTATTTTCCAGAGTACAACTTGTTTCCTTTGCCTTGGGGTGTCACAAAGGAGGGACATGGGCATTCCCAAGCCACCACCAACGTGTTTGACACAAAGCCATATCTACAAATAAGGATACACAAAATATTGTGCCAAACGATGTCTCGCTGAGGCATGGATTAAAAACGAGAAATGTTTTAACTCCTTCAAACTGAGTGTGTGTGTGTGTGTGAGCAGGGAGTGACAAGAAGGTACTGAAGTGGAAAATGAGGAGGTGTGAGATGGTTATGGAGATGAGGATTTCAGAAAGATGGGGGGAGAAAAATGGTGCCACCGTCTAAGAGAGGCTGCAGAAAAAAGTGGTCTGAAGAAACGAATGTGGCGACTGAGCTACCCTAAAAGACCACTACCCTTTCCAGAGACCTTAGTGACGTTGAATACACAGTCCCGTATTTCCACAATTGAAGCATTTTCAATTCGAATTATTCAAAACAAAATTGCTGTTTAGCTGATACTGGTGCCGCGCACATTGTCAAGGCAATACCTCTGCCCGTTTCACTTGCATGTCTGTTACTATGTGAAATGTTGGTATTTGGATAAAATATCGAAAAAACATACATATCGTGGGACAGAAAATCGTGTCAAAAATATCGAGGACAAGAATAGTGTGAAGGTCAATTTTCTATAGGTAAGTAAAGTTTATATGACTCCACATATATGTACCTTGAAGATATCTATATGTCTTCAAGGTATGTAGATCTGGAGTTAAGAATAGTAAATCTATACTTTTCTATTTGCACGGACCTTCTCAATATTATTGTCCTTGATATGTTTGACACATTATTCTGTCCACACGATATTTGTGTTTCCGATATTCTGTCAGTTATCGAATATGTCTGGATGTTTTAACACAAAGATGACAAAGTAAACAACAGTACTGGTTGGGTGGCACACTATGGGAAGCATAGGGTTTTAGTTTTAATGTTTTAAGTTGCATCCTTAATTGCGTAGGCCATGCCTCTTGGAAAGGATCCCTAATTACGCTTCCTAGGATACACCCCTTTTAGGGACCCCCTTTTTTCATTCCACTTAAAGCTCTGCCCAAACACACCTAGAAGTCCAGCCTATGAGATGATGCGCCCACCTGGAAATTCTGGCAGAATCTGCCATGTGTAGGACAGAATCCCACAATTCATGATTAACTTCTCTTCAGCAGCGCTGTTCTGGTGGGGGGGTCAATCTAACAGCAGATCCTTCACCTTAGAATATTCCCCAGGCACCAGACTGGATCCAGACATGTTCCTCAGCATTGGTCTTGCATGAAAACTGGTGGTGCCATGTGGCTTCTGTCAAATCCATCCCACCCTGGAAATGACTACAGAGCCACCTATAAGCAACACCCCTGCACGCAGATGTCAGCTTATTTCTTGGCTCTGTATGTGCCGTCAGTGGTAGATCTCAACAAGTGATCGGATGTGACAGACTGCAGGTTTTAAAACTGGGACCTTTGTGTAGACGGAGAAAGGATCCCACTCCACAGAATAGGGAGGAGTGAGGGTGGTCAGGAATCTGTGATTCGGTAGAATATCCGTCAGAAAGAGCTTTACCGAAAGTAAATCACTTGTTTTTCTGATAGAGACTTCTAACCACCGATTCCTCACCTTGTGTAAAGATACCAGGTCAGTTCCTCCAACAGTGGTTGATCTGTGGAATGACTCAAATCAGAAAATCCTGCATGACCCAATGGGAAAAGCACTCTTCCCACTTGACTTGGCTTGAATGGTCTGAGCCAAATTGGTCTTGAACTCTTCGGGACTACCGGCAAATTTCAGCGAGAGTCCCATAATACATGGAAAGCAAGAGGCATCTGTCTCTTGGAAACACCCACCCTCATGGAAGCCCCGCCTGGTGCTGGGGGTCCATCTGTGACCCCCTTCTCTCTCACCATTTGTATTTTTCATTATAACCTCATTAACGAGAAGGCCTCTCATTGGCTGTCAGAATGCTCAGGGGATGCCCAATTAGGGGGGTGGAAGGTAGGACCTCCTTCTCCTCCCAGGAGCTCCTCTAAGTTCTTCTGTCACTGGTGCAGACACACTGCATCATGTTGACTACACCTGCCCTCCTCTATCAGTGATAAGACACTCAGTGCACTCACAGTTCACCCTGTAGAGGACTGAGTGCACCACACGTGACACCCAGATCACGAGCACCTGCGAAGAACACTTTGTGTACATCCAGGACACTGTCCCAGGCACTGGGATTCACCTGACTGCACACTCAGAGCACGCGCACCCTGAGCACTGTGCGTGCATCCGGGACACTGTCCCTAGCTATGGGATTCACCTGTGTGCACACTCAGAGCACACACACCCTGGAAGAGCACTGTGTGTACATCCAGGACACTGTCCCTAGAACTGGGATTCACCTGTCTGCACACTCAGAGCACGTGCACTCTGACAGGAAGCACTGTGTGTACATCCGGGACACTGTCCATAGCACTGCAATTCACCTGTCTGCACACTCAGAGCAAGTGCACCTGGCGATGAGCACTGTGTGTACATCCGGGACACTGTCCCTAGCGCTGGGATTCACCTGTCCGCACACTCAGAGCACATGCACCCTGCGAAGAGCAGTGTGTGTACATCCGGCACACTGTGCCTAGCACTGGAATTCACCTGTCTGCACACTCACAGCAGGAGTGGGCACCTCACAGGAAAAAGCCAGGAGGGGTTCCATAGCGGTATGAGTACAGCGCCTTGAGACCCTAACTGGTGAGTAGTGCGCTATACAAGTGCAAAGTTTACAGTTTAGTTTATAGTTTATGGAGATTTTAATACGGAGGGGATATCCGTCACGTTTGTGATGGAGTATTCCTTCCGCCAAGAACTTGGGGCCTGATATTGACTGATATTAACAGTGACGGAGATCTCATCCACCTAAATCTAAATCCCATAGGATACAATGGAGTTGTATTAGGGTGGGATTTCCATTACCATTGTGATGGAGTAACTTGTCCGCCAATATCTAAATCAGGCCGTTAGTGTTTTGCCTAGAATCCCAGGATGGCGCTGGGACCTCAACGTAGTTGTTGTAATCAATGATGGATGCTCGTAGGTCATAAAAGAAGTAGGTTTATTAGTTTAGTTGTAGGTTACAGATAAAGCCCCACCAGGAGGAGCATCCTGCCGCTCAGCCCTTCTCACTCCCACTGTCCACTCGCCCAAGCACAAACACTGTCAAAATTCAACCATACAATGACCTCACTCACTGGCTGAGCAGCAGGGAACATTAAGGTAGTGGGGAGAATGCATAAGACAGAAAGAGGCCACAACAGTTGTTTAGAACCTCTCAAAATGTTTTTTTGTGGGAAAGGTGGGCTCATAGCAAGGCCTATGCAAAGGTACCCACCCCCGCCCCTTCACCAAGGCCTAAATTACACTGGGGTCGAGGTGAGAACACCTGGCCTCCAGCAAAGACGCTACATACTGCTCTGCAAACCATGGGCTGTCGTGGTGGCCTGGCCAGAAGGGGTCAGAGTTAAAAGCACAGCTGGTGTGATGAATCGGATTCCAGGTTCCATATTTCATATAATTTTCTCAAATATGTATGGGTTTTTTATTGGGATTTCACAGCCATGGTAATGGAAACATCTCCTGCAAGGCTCCAGAAAGTGTGGGCCCTGCTCTTTGTTTGGCTGCTAGGGAAGTCACTGAATGTCTCTGTCTCTGTTAGAATTTTCACTTCAATGAGAAGAGCAAGACAAAAGGTGCACTCAGAACCCCCACTTAATAGTGTGAGACTCCAGAGCATTGCTCTGCTGTGAGCAGGGTCACTCAAGGTGCACCCCCTCTTGTGAGTGACTACTGCCCTCTCACCAGGCTGTCAGGGACTGGCAGGTGTGGCAGCATGGCTCCAGAGCCCTGTGGGAGACATTTGCGGGATCTCTCAAGAACATTGAAGCAGGGAGTCTTGTGATGTCTCAGGTTTCTCGGGGTGACTCGGGGTGCACTTTCAGAGTCTGGAATTCTGTCCCTCTAGCTATACATACAAGGCCCAGCCTAAGAAAACTTCTGGTGCTTTTCCTTTTTGACCATCATTTCCAGATTTTATAGTCCCACAGTGCCTTCTTTTACTATGTCTGAGTTTCCGAGATATTTGATCTTTTCTCTTTGACCTTGTTTGAGACGGCCTCAGGTTCTTTTGCTGTTTATTCTGCGGTTACTGTCTCTCAATGAGTGTCATGATCTTTGATTCCAGTCCCTTTCACTGTAACCCTTTAATCTCCTTCAGGAACTCCCTGATCACAGGTGCTGTTCTTTAGATGAGCGTGTCTCTTTCTTCAAAGTGAGCCCTGAACTCGTTCAATCCTGAGTCCCGATTATACTTTCCTTAGACTTATATTTACTGTGAGAAAGTCATCCTTTTTGCCCTGATCACCCACATTTTGTGACTGATACTGATGGTTACTGACTCTGACTGTGCCCTGGGCTCCACTAACCAGACCCAGGGCCAGTGCTCTGCGTAAAAGGAATATGCAAATTAGGCATAGTTATAGTTGGCTATGACAGCCTACTCATGAGTCCCTAGTATATAACAGAGCATGGAAGATTAGAGGCCCAGTGGATTTAATGCACTCTAGAGTGCACTGATGTGGTACCTGTTGTCATTTTAAAGGCAGCACTACCTTGAAGGCTGTTTTTAAAAGTAAATTATATGAATTATATGCAAGTTTGACTTTGGAATTAAAAGTATTTCCTAAGCCTCAAACTCCCCTATTTTAACATATAAGTCACCCTTAGTGTCTTTCCTAAGTGCCACAGGGGCAGGGTGACTTGTAACTGTAAGCAGGGACATGATAAAGATGTTTTATATGCCCTGGTGAGGAAAAGAACTGCCAATGTTATTTTCCCCATTGTAGTACAGTAGCTCCATAGGCTAAAATTGAGAAACTTTAATAAAGTATAACTTTCTCTAGGAATGGGCTACAATTTCCATTCTTGGACTCAAAATGGTAGTTAGAATAAATCCAACAATTTGCCACTGTTAGATTTGTTATAACTATCACAGAAAAGAAGTTATAAAACTTGCTTTTCTGTTAAGCCAAAATCTAGCTCCCCAGCTGCTCTTCTCTGACTGGCCAGACTCTGCCAGGCTGAACCAACCTGCCTTAACGAGGAGTGAAGTGGCCTGCATCGAGAATGTGGGACATCTGGTGAGGGAAGTTCTGCACGCTGCAGAGTAACAGGCAGGAAGGGAGCTGGGTAGCAAAACTGGCCTTCAAAGGGAAACTGACACTTAAACAGAAGACAGGCTCACCCCTCTTCCTGCCACCGCAGCTAGATGGGAGCCTCAGTAATGAGATTAGCTGGAGGACTGGAGGGAGAGTGTTTGGGGAAATACGCCACACCAGTGGGATGACTCAGCCAGATCTTAACTCCAAGGAGGGACTTCCTCCATCTTGGACTTTGAAAGAATAGGGCTTCCTGGGATTGATTTTTGCCACACTTCACAGGAAGTGGTCACCCCAGACGGTGGCACCCTGCACCCAATTGGTCAGGGTTAACCCCCTGCTTGCCAGCCCAGGAACACAGTATGGGAGAGTTGCCCAGCAACTCAGATCACTGCCTGAACTACAGAAGAAGCACTGCCCTGCTGCAACCTTGGTCTGCACCCCAAAGGACTGCACTGATTATGACTGCACCTGCTGCACACTGAGGAATTACAGGTCTGAGGACTTTGCCTGACTACAAGAGGGGGAAGGAGTGGGCTCCTTGACAGCAAAAGGTTAAAAGAGCTTCACCAGCAACATCCCTCCCAAGGACGACCCAGCTGACCACCTTCAGACGGACTTTTGAGGATTCACCAGGTGCATTCTGGGAAACATAGTTCCAACATCTCAAGGACCATCTCAGAGCTTCTAGACCCTTGGATTGGTGTTGTGGACCAATGGATACCCAAAGGAGGTCTTCTGGACAGAGATCCAGAAATTTAGAGAAGATTGGAGAACTTTTGGAAAAAAGCTCAATAAGATGACGACCCGTCGACGTGAGTCAAGCCACTGACATCGAAATGCAACTAGCCCTGAATTTCAGGTTTGTCCCACCAAAGTTCCAGAGCTTTTCCCCATCGACAAGGCTTTAAGAGTTGACCCCGAGCTCATGCTGAGCCAAGCCGACAAGATTGCATGGAAGCCCAGCCTGACGAGGAGCCTTGCCCGATGACAAGTCTTAGTCAGAAGGTAAATGTTTGACCAATGCCTCCAGCTCAGTGTATCCGAGCAGATGTCCCCAGTTAGTGCTATTCATTTTTAAGCACTAGAAAGACCACTTTTAGATTTAGGGGGTTATTCTAACTTTGGAGGAGTGTTAATCCGTCCCAAAAGTGACGGTAAAGTGACGGATATACCACCAGCCGTATTACGAGTTCCATAGGATATAATGGACTCGTAATACGGCTGGTGGTAAATCCGTCACTTTTCCGTCACTTTTGGGACGGATTAACACCTCCTCCAAAGTTAGAATAACCCCCTTATTGTTTAAAAATTCATATTTCCTGTTCCCTACATTGGATTTTAATAATTTATTTTCACATTTTAAAGATAAAATTATTTCCACTGCTTATAAATTGGTGTAAGATTTTTATTGTGTGCTGTGTCTTACTTATTTATTGTATTGGTGTTTTTAAATGCTTTACACATCTGTCTCTAACATAAGCCTACTGCACATTGCCAGCTACCAGGGGTTGAGCACGGGATTCATTTACTGAGACCTTGATTGGACCTGACATTGTGACTGTGGCCTGATTACTAATGGTAGGTCCCTATTTCTCACTACTAATAACCCACTTTGCCAACATTTACCTGTCAAGCAAATTGTATTAAGGCTTTCACTGGTGTTTGTGAATCTATATTGTGCTGGGTTTTGCTCGCACTATGTAAGATTGCAAATAAATAAGAGTTGGAGCAAAAGGTCCTGTTTGCTGTTCTTCCTCAGAGGAGAGATGGCTACAAGTCTCTCCTAGTAATAGGTCTGCTAGTTCCCTCAAATAGGTCCTTTCGACATGCATGAAGAGTGCACGCTTGCTGTCCTTCCAGGCGGTAGAATCAGTGTGACGGTTGTGCTTCACTGGACAGGAGCATAAGGCCATCTATGAACTCCCTGTGTGAGGATTGATCACAAGACGGGAGATGGAGGTGAGCCTGCTTGGATTATTTAATGGATTGAGGGAAGCCTTAGAACAGTCCACAGTCTGGCCTTTAAAATTCGTCAGCCTCAGGTATTTGCAGAATATGTGAAAAGTTCACCTCTGACCCTTCCTGATCCCTTTAACACAAAATATGAAACATGTTCCCTTTACTCAGTGTGGAACACCTATTTTGCGGCATAAAGTATGCAAGACTTGATCAGGTGATTTATGGAATTTTTGTTGACCCATCAAAACATTTTTCAAATAAATTGTTTTTTAGATTATTGTAATTGCAACATCATTCCAATTGAGAAGATATAATCAAGTTACACAAATACCAAAATCAAATTATGAAGTAAAAACTGATAAAGCCTTACAACCACCAAACTAATGAACCATAGGGTCCAATACAAAGTTGAAAAGAAGGCTCCTGTTGTCTCACAGCCACCTAGAATTTGCTGAAGGTGCTAGTCGTGTTCCCACATCCTCCTTGAATGGCATACAACTGTGGACCAACTAAAACCTTCAACAAACTACTCTCAGCTATACAGCAACAGTTCCGGCCTTTGAAGAGGTTAAAAAGACACTGAATGGAGGATGGGTTATTATTTTGGGGTCCCCACTAACCTAGTGTGGGGACCCAGAGATGATCTAGACAGAAATAGCAGGTTGTGGTGAATGTTTTGAAGGTGGTCCAGTTGTCATAGGACCACCACAGGCTGAGTTATGAGCAAAAATGTTTTGTAAAAGAATACCATGCAAAGCATTATGGACGACCGAGTGCAGCAAATATTGTAGTGTATCGACTGTAATGCTCAGAAGAGCCCCTAGAGAACACCACAATAAAAATATCATTTGTAAGAAACAAGATCATGTAGCCATATAATTAGTCCCATCACCACATGAAAACAGAATAACACAAAGTAATGTAGTGCAGCCATATACTTAGGCCTTAGAGAACATAGGCCCTCATTACAACCTTGGAGAGCCGCGGAGGCCGCCCACCAAGGTTGGACCGCCAAGTGGCCGCCATTGCGGGCGCAAACCCGCTGGCCACATTACAACATCCCCGCTGGGCCCCGCTGAGATGTCGGCCGTAACATTGGAGCCGGCTCCTAATGGAGCCGGCGGTGTTGCGGCCGCGCGACGGGTGTAGCTGCACCTGTCGTGCTTTTCCCTGTCTGCTGTGCAGACAGTGAAAAGCAGGGTGGGGCTGTGCCTGTGGGCCCCTGCACTGCCTATGCCAAGTGCATGGGCAGTGCAGGGGGCCCCAAAGGCCCCGCGACTCCCCTTCCCACCAACCTTTCCATGGCGGTCTCTACTGCCATGGAAAGGCTGGCGGGAAGGGGAGCCATAATCCCCTGGGCAGTGCTGCCCTGGCGGATTATAACCACCGGGACAACGATGGCGGGAAACCGCCGGGACAACGATGGCAGGAAACCGCCGGTCCTGGCGGTGCGACTGCGGCGCTACCGACGCAGTCATAATATGGCGATTTGTACCGCCAGCCTGTTGGTGGTTCGATCGCCAAAACAACCCTGGAGGTCTTTGGCCGCCAGGGCCGTAATGAGGGCTATAGTGCCATACACATTTTTAGGCCTACTGCAATACAAAGACCCCTAGAACACAAACTACTCCAAGCTGTAAAACAAAAGTTCCAGCCATAAGAGAGCTTTAAAAGGAGCTGAATGGTGGGAGGGGTTATTCATTTGAGGTCCCCAATAACCTAGTGTGAGGACCTAGAGATTACATAGATAGAAAGAGTGGTCATACTGAACGTTGTGGTGGTGGTCCTATTGACCTAGGGCCACCACAGGCTGAGTTATGAGCAAAAATGTTTTTAAAACAATGCTGGCGAAGTATTAGGGGTGAGTTTTCCAGAGTGCAGTGTATATTGTAGTATCGGCTCTCCCTCTGTGCTGGGAGAGCTTTGTTGTGGATTTCTGTGTTTTTTAGTAAAGCATTTATTGATTTGTTAAATATGTTTTTGGCAAAGCTGTGAAGCGTGAAGGGGAGAGCCAAAACAAATGACTCTGATTAGGTAACAGTGTGACCAGTGCTCCAATATCCCAAATGGAGTTTGCACTGTTCACGCTGTGAGGGCCATGGCTGCCATAGAGTATGAAGGGGAGAGCCAAAGGAAACAAATAGTTCACCCACACTGAAGTATATCCGCAATCATGCAGTTATCCATGTAACAGGGTCAGTCTGCAAGGCGGTAACAAATCTGCCCCAAGGCGAGACAAACATAAAGCAATTATCAATGACATCAAGGGATTTTTTAAAGGCAAGCCCACGCATAAGTGAAAGTGATGGGCGTGATGTGACTGTGGTTAAAAGCCCCGCATTCTTACAACAGGTCAAAGCAATTGCGCCTTCGACCCAAAAAGGGCAAAAACTGATACCCAGAAAATCTTGGCGTAGTCTATAGTGCAACCATTCTTTGTCATAAGCTTGGGTGCTTCAGTGAATCACATTGGTTCAACTCAGTCACACAAAAAGTGTTCTTGCTCCTGCTGTGGCCAGCTGCCTGTTATCTCCATTCTCTGCCACCACCCTGATCCCAGCTCCATGACAGTCAACACAGAAAGGTTTGTGCAGCGGACCGTTAGAATGCTTCTCCCTTTGGCACAACAAACTTCACCTACTGATTATTCAAGACAAAGAATGTAGCTAGAGGAGCTTGTATGGAAGTTTTCAGCACTCTGGAAACGAGGCATAACCCAAGAGAGGGGCCCTGCAATTCTGCATCTGCCAGCCAGGACCAAATGTCCAAGGTCAGTTTTCCAGGGATTTCTCACAGATCAGGGTCCAGGCTTGCTCCAGTGCAGGAGAGAAGATTCCTGAGTTCCAGGGCTGGTGTCTTTGACTGCAAGATTCCTTGCCAACTTAGGAACAGAAGCTGAATTGGTGTATCCTACTAGAAATTCTACTCTGGGTTAAAAATCACTGCCACTTGCCCTAAAGAAAAGGGTTCTGGACAGTCCCCTACAGACATTGGCTGAGTCGAAGAAGAGCCCATACGACTACTTGCCTAGAGTGAAGGCGCTATGCAGGAAGAACAAGAAACCACCACATTTAAGGTCTGTGCAGTGCCCAGGGGAACGGCCAGGTGAGCCCCATTCATCCTCAACCCTGCACACTGCACCCCAAGCTGCCTAATTGATTGTACTACTAAATATCGACATAAAGTATATCCACTTACAAGAGAATCAAGGACGGAATATCGAAGGACTAAATATTGGTAGGTAAGTCCATTAAGGAAAGTATAGAATTACTATTCCTAACTCCACATCTGCATACCTTAAAAATGTATGTACCGCATAGGTATATTTGTGTGAAGTTTGGTGTAGAAAATCTAGACTTACTTACCTGTACATATTTTTTCAATATTTTGTCCTCCAATTTTAGCATTGTCCATATTCTGACTTTGATATTTATTATACCCACTGCTTAGTTTGCTTTTTTGACTCCTTGTCCCAGTATTAGCAGTCCTCCTCACCTCACTATTCTGTGTGTCCCTAACCACAGGCCTAGTGTTGTCTGCCCTCAAGGAAGGTACAATGAGGCCTCTTCTGAAGAAACCTGGACTGGATCTCTACCACTCCCAGTAAATTCAGGCCTATTATCCTGTTTTTGCAGTCCTCTGAATCTTGCAATAGGTAAAAAACAGGCCCTTCAGGACTTCACAATTCACAAACAAAGTGCAAAATTTGCAGTTTTGTAAAAAGCCTGTGCTTTTCACAAAAGTGCCCATGAAATTTGACAAAATGCACCCTGGACCTCCAGCTTGTCCCATGGGCCCAAAACTTGATACAAAGTAATGCCCCCCTTGGCGAACCACTCACAAGGCACCTGGGGGAGGGGGAATTTGTTTATATGAAGCTTTGGGCCCACGGGCATGGGGGTGGCCAAGGGGGCATTTATTTTATTAAATGCTTAGGGCCCTCGCCTACAGGTAATGAGGTGGGCCTCGGGGATTTTTTTTTTTTTTTAATGACTAGAGACTGCCGCTCATGGGGCATGCAGTGGGATAAGGGGGCATTTATTATTATAAAGATAGCAAAATTAAGTGCTGCAAAAATGCTGCAAAATGTTTATATTTGTGCCACTAAAGTTCCATATTTGTGTCACAAAATTTGGTAATCTATGCCGCAATATCCAGCGGTTTGAAAAAACTTAACAATTAGGTACAAAAGTATATAGTACTTGTAAAAGACCAATTGTCTCAATGATGCCTATCAAAGATCCAGACTGAGCCAGGGTACCGAATTAGCCTTATAGCTGCTACTGATGACTTTATAAGAGCAGCTGATGTTGGCAGAACCAACACCCTGACACTAATAGATCTGTCAAGAGCGTTTGACACTGTCAACCTTATTTAACAAAGTTATCATCAGTTGTGGGAGATCTGTCACGTCATCTTATTCCAACATATATGTCCAATCTCTTTAATCTTTGATCTGCTCCTTTGGTCTAGAGTTAGAGCTTATGTAGACTTGCTCAGTTCACTTTTCTTCTCAATGCCCCCCGTGCCCCCCCAGTTGAGCCAAGATCTGTAGGAGTACTGCCCAAAGCACTTTGTCAGAGCATTGGCTGGAGTTGTAGTCTTATAAGTGTTATTGACGCTGCTGAGTTCTGAGTTTCAATCAATCAATCAATCAGGATTTATAAAGCACAGCAAATCATCCATGAGTGTCTCAAGGCAGTTGCTAGCTGCTTTGCTGTGCTCTGTTCATTCGAACAGCCAAGTCTTGAGTCCTTTCCTGAATTCCCAGAGCGATGCAGTGTTCCTGAGGTGCAGTGGAAGGGAGCTCCAGGCTTTGGCCACCAGGTGAGAGAAGGAGCGTCCTCCGCTGTTGGATCGGTGGATCCAGGGGGTGTCTGCGAGGAAGAGGGAGGCGGATCCCAGGTGTCTGGCCGGTTTCTAGTCCACGCCCCCTCCCTGAGTAAGCCTTGGACCTCTCTGCCTGGTTATCTGAGAGTCAAGTGTTGAAAGGATACACTTGTTGTTCAGCCCCGGGACATCTAACAGGCTTCCAATGACACATTTGATGCCCGGTAACTTGTGATTGCCCTGAGAACCATAAACAAGTTTACAGATTAGGTAAACCATGAAATTATAATTTAAACCACATGGGTAGAGACGTCCAATACTGCCTTCCATTGGTTAATCTTATATTTTATCATTATTTCCTTTTACCATAAATACTTGCCTCTAGCCTTTCTTTTCATGTACAGGGGTCACACTCACCCACTTCACTTACAATAACTCTTCCTCCACAGTTGTCTCTGCACAACTCTCTGTTTACCCTTGTCATAACTGTTGTCCTTTTTACTCACCTGTATCCCATTAGAGTGTTTTCTTCTAATGTATTTCTTGACTCAGTTTACTTACCCTTACATTTCTGATGTTTGTATCCTAAGCTATTTAAACAGACAAAATGACATCACAGGGTCTGATGTCACCACTGTTCAGTCACTGGCAGCACAAACATTTAGTGATGCACCTTTATTGACACTACAGTGAAAGGGTCTGAAAAAGTACTCTCAAGTGTGAAACACCCTGATGAGGCATCTTATGAACAAGAACTTTCACAAGACTTCACAAAGCGGACGGACAACATTATCTTCCCTGTATTGTGAAAGCTCACCTTGCACCAGTGTTTCCCAACACTAGAGTCGCAGGGAGAGAGAGGGGAAGGAACTTTGGTTGTGTTTCCAGTTTCAGAAATGACTTGTGAGTGAGTTATAAGGATGAACTGTGAGTCACAAGGAAGCAGGTCTGGTCTATACATGTGCCATGAGAGCACTTTCTGCTTTTTTACATGTGTAAGAGGAAGTGAGACCACCTGCCCCCCCCGTGAGCAGCACCCGCCCTGGCTGATTCCGACCTCTGACAGAAGCTCCTGTCCCCGGGGACCCAAAGGAAAGCCCGTTAGGACTTCCCCAGAGCATGCAGAAGCTCCTGTCCCTGGCGACCCAAAGGAAAGCCCGTTAGGATTTCTCTGGAGCAGGCAGAAGCTCCTGTCCCTGGTGACCCAAAGGAAAGCCCGTAAGGACTTCTCTGGAGCATGCAGAAGCTCCTGTCCCCGGGGACCCAAAGGAAAGCCCGTTAGGACTTCTCTGGAGCATGCAGAAGCTCCTGTCCCCGGGGACCCAAAGGAAAGCCCGTAAGGACTTCTCTGGAGCATGCAGAAGCTCCTGTCCCCGGGGACCCAAAGGAAAACCCGTTAGGATTTCTCTGGAGCATGCAGATGGTCCAGTCTCTGGTGACCCAAAGGAAAGCCTGTAAGGACTTCACTGGACCATGCAGAAGCTCATGTCCCTGGGGACCCAAAGGAAAGCCCTTAAGGACTTCTCTGGAGCATGCAGAAGCTCCTGTCCCTGGCGACCCAAAGGAAAGCCTGTAAGGACTTCTCTGGAGCATGCAGAAGCTCCTGTCCCCGGGGACCCAAAGGAAAGCCCGTTAGGACTGCCCCGGAGCATGCAGAAGCTCCTGTCCCTGGCGACCCAAAGGAAAGCCCGTTAGGATTTCTCTGGAGCATGCAGAAGCTCCTGTCCCCGGGGACCCAAAGGAAAGCCCGTTGGGACTTCCCTGGAGCATGCAGAAGCTCCTGTCCCCGGGGACCCAAAGGAAAGCCCGTAAGGACTTCTCTGGAGCATGCAGAAGCTCCTGTCCCCGGGGACCCAAAGGAAAACCCGTTAGGATTTCTCTTGAGCATACAGAAGGTCCAGTCCCTGGTGACCCAAAGGAAAGCCTGTAAGGACTTCACTGGAGCATGCAGAAGCTCCTGTGCCTGGCGACCCAAAGGAAAGCCCGTAAGGACTTCTCTGGAGCATGCAGAAGCTCCTGTCCCTGGCGACCCAAAGGAAAGCCCGTAAGGACTTCTCTGGAGCATGCAGAAGCTCCTGTCCCCGGGGACCCAAAGGAAAGCCCGTTAGGACTTCCCCAGAGCATGCAGAAGCTCCTGTCCCTGGCGACCCAAAGGAAAGCCCGTTAGGATTTCTCTGGAGCAGGCAGAAGCTCCTGTCCCTGGTGACCCAAAGGAAAGCCCGTAAGGACTTCTCTGGAGCATGCAGAAGCTCCTGTCCCCGGGGACCCAAAGGAAAGCCCGTTAGGACTTCTCTGGAGCATGCAGAAGCTCCTGTCCCTGGCGACCCAAAGGAAAGCCCGTAAGGACTTCTCTGGAGCATGCAGAAGCTCCTGTCCCCGGGGACCCAAAGGAAAGCCCGTTAGGACTTCCCCAGAGCATGCAGAAGCTCCTGTCCCTGGCGACCCAAAGGAAAGCCCGTTAGGATTTCTCTGGAGCAGGCAGAAGCTCCTGTCCCTGGTGACCCAAAGGAAAGCCCGTAAGGACTTCTCTGGAGCATGCAGAAGCTCCTGTCCCAGGGGACCCAAAGGAAAGCCCGTTAGGACTTCTCTGGAGCATGCAGAAGCTCCTGTCCCCGGGGACCCAAAGGAAAGCCCGTAAGGACTTCTCTGGAGCATGCAGAAGCTCCTGTCCCCGGGGACCCAAAGGAAAATCCGTTAGGATTTCTCTGGAGCATGCAGAAGGTCCAGTCTCTGGTGACCCAAAGGAAAGCCTGTAAGGACTTCACTGGACCATGCAGAAGCTCATGTCCCTGGGGACCCAAAGGAAAGCCCTTAAGGACTTCTCTGGAGCATGCAGAAGCTCCTGTCCCTGGCGACCCAAAGGAAAGCCCGTAAGGACTTCTCTGGAGCATGCAGAAGCTCCTGTCCCCGGGGACCCAAAGGAAAGCCCGTTAGGACTTCCCCGGAGCATGCAGAAGCTCCTGTCCCTGGCGACCCAAAGGAAAGCTCGTTAGGATTTCTCTGGAGCATGCAGAAGCTCCTGTCCCTGGCGACCCAAAGGAAAGCCCGTAAGGACTTCTCTGGAGCATGGAGAAGCTCCTGTCCCCGGGGACCCAAAGGAAAGCCTGTTAGGACTTCCCTGGAGCATGCAGAAGCTCCTGTCCCCGGGGACCCAAAGGAAAGCCCGTAAGGACTTCTCTGGAGAATGCAGAAGCTCCTGTCCCCGGGGACCCAAAGGAAAACCCGTTAGGATTTCTCTGGAGCATGCAGAAGGTCCAGTCCCTGGTGACCCAAAGGAAAGCCTGTAAGGACTTCACTGGAGCATGCAGAAGCTCCTGTCCCTGGGGACCCAAAGGAAAGCCCTTAAGGACTTCTCTGGAGCATGCAGAAGCTCCTGTGCCTGGTGACCCAAAGGAAAGCCTGCAAGGACTTCTCTGGAGCATGCAGAAGCTCCTGTCCCTGGGGACCCAAAGGAAAGCCTGTAAGGACTTCTCTGGAGCATGCAGAAGCTCCTGTGCCTGGTGACTCAAAGGAAAGCCTGTAAGGACTTCTCTGGAGCATGCAGAAGCTCCTTTCCCCGTGGACCCAAAGGAAAGCCTGTAAGGACTTCTCTGGAGCATGCAGAAGCTCCTGTGCCTGGTGACTCAAAGGAAAGCCTGTAAGGACTTCTCTGGAGCATGCAGAAGCTCCTTTCCCCGTGGACCCAAAGGAAAGCCCGTAAGGACTTCTCTGGAGCATGCAGAAGCTCCTGTCCCTGGCGACCCAAAGGAAAGCCCGTAAGGACTTCTCTGGAGCATGCAGAAGCTCCTGTCCCTGGGGATCCAAAGGAAAGCCCGTAAGGACTTCTCTGGAGCATGCAGAAGCTCCTGTCCCTGGTGACCCAAAGGAAAGCCCGTAAGGACTTCTCTGGAGCATGTAGAAGCTCCTATCCCTGGCGATTAACTTTTGCCAATGATTGTGCATAAATACTGAATAATCCAAGTTCTAACCTCAGTGTTTGTACAGCAATTCCTGTACTTACGGTATTCAATAGTGTTGTATTGCAACATTTATACTGTACTTACCACCACTATGATGGGCACTGAAGCTTTTCCCTGCATGGGTAGTTATCTACACTGTGTAGGGTGTGTGATTGGAAGGATGTTGTCTTTGCTTTGGGACTGTGTTTGCATGTCATGCGTGATGACCACTGAGGTGCAGTTATCATGTTACGGGATACAGTGCTTAGCAGTGTGATGGATGAAGACGTGTGAGAGACAGGCACCCAGTTTATGGTCTGTGGTAAGCTGGCAGCTTTGAGCAGCTCTGCAGGTCACTTCATGCATTTCTTGCATTCAAAGCCCACTGAGGTGCTTCCTGCACTGGGTTGTCAGTGCTGAGATATCTTGTTTAAAGTTTATGGTCCTGATCAGCCATAGGTCAGAGAGAGACACGGATCAGAGAACTGTTGGGATGGACTTTGTGACTATCATCCCATATCTGATTGCATTGTGAGATGTCAAAAGCAGCCATAGAATGTAGGTAGTTTAGTCCACTACCTG